>NW_026712312.1:1221497-1821497 GCF_030504385.1 Musca domestica
CGCTCACCTGTTTATCATGTCGCATAACGTTACAGTCACTGACTTTCCATGAATAACG
Organism: Musca domestica; assembly: GCF_030504385.1. Taxonomy (NCBI): domain Eukaryota; kingdom Metazoa; phylum Arthropoda; class Insecta; order Diptera; family Muscidae; genus Musca; species Musca domestica. The sequence goes on from NW_026712312.1 coordinate 1,221,556, forward strand.
GCTGTTGGGAATGCCATTCACTAAAATGTGTAAAACACACTCACACACTCACCCGCTCACTCTCGCACACACATGTCGAGTACTGCCGCCACTCGCAATCCCACTCACAGCCTCATTCATTCGTTAATGGCTTAAAAGCTTTTTTCGGTTCATATCACTCAAAGTAAATTATAATAACGTTCCGTTTTTTCCACCAGCCTCCTGCATGTCAGCATGGCTGTATGGAAGTTGGAAGCCATAAACAGCAGTTGGGTGTTTGAGTTGTGACAAGTAATCGGAAAATGTTCGACTGCACTTCGGGGCACTTAAGTGGCGAATCTTTTGAGTTAATAATTCATATTTTATGGTCTACATATTACTCATTAAGGTGTAGGGAGTAGGAAAAAGTAGAACCTTTGCATAAGGGTTACTCCCGGGCGGAATCAAGACTAAGCAAAACTTAAACGAGTTAAAAAGCAGTAAGTTCGGCCGGCCGAACTTTGAATACCCTCCACCATTTGGAACCAATTTGGAAATTTTCAATAAATAAAATCCCTAAAAATTCTATTAAAATTTCAGAAATACGGAATATAGCCGTTATATACAACGTGGACCTATTTAGGCATTTTTTGTCATAAGCCATTACTATATTCAAATTCGAAACTTGAAATAAACGGTGAATAATGTAGCTAAAATCATCAAAATATAGTATAAAGGGAGGTATCGTTATATCGGAGCTGTGCGAAGACCTGAACCAGCATAGACAATTTTCTGTCTTAGGCTGTAGCATCCAATAAGAACTTGAAATACGATATCTCAAAAAATTTCTGTGGGTATTGTACCTAAACTCGTCAAAATACCGAATATAGGGAGGTACTGATATATGGGGCCTATAAAAAAGACCTGGACCTGCATACACAATTTTCTGTCATGGACTGTACGAACGACCATTACGAACTCTAATACGTAATTTGAAACTACTCCGGTGAATAATGTCGCCAAAGTCATCAAAATACCGAAAAATGGAAGGTACCGTGATATGAGGGCTACATGAACACGTGGACCCGCAAACACAGTTTTCTGTCATAGGATGTATTATCCATTACGAACTGCAAATACCAAATATGAAACAATTTCATTGAATACTGTCGCCAAAAACATCAAAATACCGTGTATCGGGAGGTCCCGTTATTTGGGTGTTATATGAACAAGTGGACCTGCACTGACATTTTTCTGTCTTAGACTGTAGTATCCGTTACGAACTTCAAATACCAAATTTGAAATATTTCCAGAGAATAATGTCGCTAAAGTCATGAAAATACCGAATATCGGGAGGTACCGTTATATGATGGCTATATATGGCCTATTTTCAATACCAAAAGTCCTGAAAACATAATATACATTTGAGTAAAATTTAATCAGCCTAGTTCATTTCGTTCAGTAGCTAAAGTGATTTCCACAGACAGACGGACGGACATCGCTAAATCGACATAGAATTTTATGCTGATCGAGGATTTTTATATAATATGTGAGGTCTAAAATGTATATTTCGAGGTGTTACAAACGGAATGACCAACTTAATATACCCTCCATACCATGGTGGAGGGTATAAAATTGTTTAACGGTACAAATATTGCTATGAGCAGTTGCTATGAGCTAGGGCTTGGAAATATTCACTTTTTTTCTGATTATAAGAGACTTTGGAAAATCGCATTTTAAGATATGAATAGTACCAAAAGGTACATAATTGTACAAAATTGTTCTAGAGTGATACTTTGGAGCTATAACTTTTATCGAAATTGCAAAAAAATTATTCGATATTGTTTCTGTGCAAAGCTTTTGCATAATGGGGCTTGGTGCAGATTCTGTACAAAATGGAAATGCTGGAAATTCGTTCTTAAAAGATACGAAAATTACTAAAAGCTATAACATAAAAATGTGCTAAAAGTTGAACACTTAGTATAAGACAAGCCAGCATTTTGAAGTTTGGAATGAGCGTCATTGATAGAGTGCAGAATAGATATGCCATAGGGTTTCTGGAAAGACGAACTTTAAGGTTACGAAAATTTCTAAAATAGTACTAAACTGCTAAAAATCATTATGTGTAACTGAAAACTATAAAGTTAAAATTTGGAATGAGAATCAAGTTAGAAAGTAAGTTTGATGTATGAAGCTGATTTGGAAATGTGTACTCAATGTACCAAATGTGCTAAATGGTACTAAATTTGGAACGGTTTGGATTAGACTGAACGGTAAAAGCTAGCATTTTGGAAATTTTATATTGGGGTTCTTATTAATAGCAGGTTTTTTGTAAAGAGCTTGTTTGGCAAATATGTACAACAAGTGCACGAAAAGTACAAAATTTGGAACAATTTGTTTTTTTTTGCGAAGAGATTGTTCTTGATTTCCGAAATATGGTATTAGGGTCGCTGTTAGAATGAAGCCTGGACATATATAGTAAATGTGTACGATATATGTACCAAAAATAATAAATGGTACTAAATTTGGTATTGGATGAAAAAATAGAGATAAAATTCTGAAATGTTGAAAAATGGTACCATTTAGTATTATGCGAACGGATAGCGCTATAAACATGAAATTTGGTATGAGAATCACTGTGGGAAAGTAAGTTTGATATGTGAAGGTGGTTTTGGACAAAATGTACAAAGTGTGTCAACTGTTCTAAATGGTACTACATTGCGAATAGTTTGGTTTAGGGTGAACGGATGAAGCTGGAGTTTTGAAATTGTGTTTGCTGGTGGTAGGTTTGTGATAAAGAGGCGGTCTTGCACATGTGTGCTACAAGCGCACGACATGTACTAAATAGTACAATATTTGGTACGATTTTGTTATTAGATGAACAGATAGTGCTTTAAATTTGAAACTTGATGTTTGGGTCGGTATTCATATATATTGCCTGGAAATATATATAGGTAGTTTCGGAAATATGTACCATAATTGTACGAAAAGTATATGTGGAATTAGGTGAGGGGATGGTATCTGGGTTTGAGATGTGGTGGTAGTTCGGAAATGTGTCCTCTATTTGTACGAAATGAAATGAATGAAACTATAATTGCTAGTGGGTAAAGGGATCGAGCTGAAATCTCCAAACTTGATATTGTGATCTCTGTTGGTATCTGAAACCGATATATGGAAGTGGTTTCGAAAATGTGAACTATAATTTACGAATGGTACTAAATGGTACTAATTTTGGTATTGGGCGAAGAAATCCTGATATTTGATGATGGGTAGAGGAATGGAGCAGAAATCCTGAAATTTTATAAGGATGTCATTGTTGGTGTCCGCTGTTAGGTAAGGAGGTGGTTTTGTAAATGTGTTCGAAAAGTACTAAAGGGTACACATTTTGGCAGTGGGTGAAGGAATACAACTGAACTTTAAAATTTGATATTAATGTCACTGTTGATGGCTATGGTTCTGGAAATGTGTACTATAATTTTTTGAAAAGTACTAAGTGGTACGAAATTGAGTATTGGGTTAAGGGATCGAGATGGATTCTCGAAATTTGATATTGTACTAAATTTGGAAATGAGGGAAAATAAGGAGCTAAAATCCTAAAATGTAATAAATTATTTATGTCAGGTTTTGCCAAAAGGAATAGCCATAGCACAGAATTTTAGTACATAATTTGTTTATTAATGGTAACATGGTACATGCAGGGTGAGATAAAAAGCGCAAAAAAGTCAAACGCCAACATTTTTCTTTTTTTTAATTTAATTTAATGAAAGCAGAAAATTTGGAAATAGCATCAAATTTTAGAATAAGTTTAGATTTGTTCGAATTGGTCACGTTTGGCACGAATTATTGCCTTCAAACTGCCAATGAAACCGTCACACGCTGCCCGAATGTTGCTCTGTGGTATTTTGGCCCATTTCTGGCGAAGCGCTTCCTTGAGGTGATTGACACTTTGGTATTTTCTAGTGCAAACCATGCTTTCTAAAATGCTCCAGACATAATAGCCCAACGGATTTGTATCCGGAGATTTTGGTGGTCATTCTGTGCTGGAAATGAAGCGAGGAACCTCATTTTGCAACCATTCTTGGGTAGCGCATGCTGAGTTCGATGGTGCTGAGTCCTTTTGGAATGTCCAAGGTCTGTAGCCAAAATGTTTGCTCAGCCCAAGGCTTTAATACACCCTCCAGAATATTTTCGCTATAATATTCGGCATTTATTCTGATGCTACGGTCGATTAATACGAGCGGAGAGCGACCACCGGTTGTTATGGCGGCCCACACCATCACCATGGCCGGCGCTTGAGTTCTGGTGGCCAAGCGAAGGTGCTCATTTTCAGCTAACCTCTTTGGCAAGTAATCATTTTGTTTGTTTACAAACTCCTGGACAACGAATGTTTTCTCATCGGAGAAAACCAAATTCGGCAGTTCACAACTTTCGGCCAAGCGAAGCAACTCTTTAGCTCTTTTGAGTCTATTTTCTTTCTGTTGCGGTGTAAGTTCTGGCACTTTTGGAATTTCAATGGCTTTAACCCGAGTTAATTTTTCAATATTTGCCGAATAGAATATTGCGATATGTTCAATTCACGAGCCATTTCTCGGCCACTGCGACGTGGGTTTCGCTCAAGTCGCTTCTTACTTTTCGAACTATTTCTAATGATATTGCTATTTTCTTCCGACCACTTCCTTGATGTCGGGCTACGCTACAAGTATCACGGCAAAGAGCGATGGTACGAGACATAAAGGATTTATTCACATTTAAATGCTGGAGTGCTCTAACGATAGCCATTTGTGTTTTTCCAGCCAAATATAAAGAAATCACACTATCACGCTAGGATTTTATCGCGAATAACTTTTTTTCTGGAAAATTCTCACCAAAATGCTTTTGTTGGCTTGTGAACAATATAATGAGCTGTCAGTGGAATAATTTTAACAGCTGTCGGACGAGTGGCTTAGAAATGACAAAAGTCTGAAGATGGTTACAGTTTTTTCATCTCACCCTATTTTTACTTCAAAAAAATAATTTTTCAGAACTTTAGAGAAAATAAGTACAATTTCACTAACCAATGCCTGTACATTTAGCATTACTCCCAAATATGTTTAATGTTCCACATTTACAGCATCAATAATGATGATGATGAAGATTATAGTAGAGTGTGTGTGTGTGTGCATGAGGGTGGCTATATGTGAGTGCGTTTTTAAGGGTATGGAAAATGGAACATTACGAGAGGGTTGACATTTTTCGTTAAATCACAAAGCCCAAAAAAACATTTTTTGTTAAAATGTAAAGCAACCATTTTAGTAGTTCGCTTACCTGCCAGCCTACCGCCCTGAATGAAGGTATTTTCAAGCATTTTCCCAAAACAGGGATTCATGTCAAATAATTTTTAAAAGCCAATTGGAGTTTGTGGTAAATCACAATGTTAGAGGAATTGTGACAACACATTTTTATCAATTTTTAGCAATGCCAACAACACCCATCCAGGCAGAGAGACAAACAGAAAAGCGTCGAGGTAGGCAGACCTATGTTCAGGCGTTTGTTCAACGCCACAACACATCTCTATTTTATTTTTCAGAGGATAATTGATAGGCGTTGATTGTTTGATGCCATGGCATAGTAGTGGGTGGGCGAGGGGCTTTTTCGTGTTTTTATTTGCTGCGATGAAACAGTTCACTTGCGCAGATTTTCGTTAACAATGTCGGTGTGACCTTGGAATTTTCATTCACCAGAATAGTAATTTCTTGTGTGGCCCATCAAATATAGGGGAGGACTGCAAAGCTATTTGAATGTTGTTATGGAAACATTTATTTCACACCTCAATTTAAATTTGGAAGAGAAAAATTTGTTCGCAAAATAATAAAAATGTATTTTGAATGAAATAGATATTTTAATATTTTTTAATTTAAAAAATGTTTTCATATTGTGTGTTTTTTGCAAAAAAAAAAATATATTTTTTTAATATTTTTTGGTTTTTTTCCTCTTTATGTTTAGGTAAGTGAATTTTAAAGGCATAAACAATTTGCATATGGTGGTAAGTCATAGATCTGCAATAAACAAATTTACTATATTATATACTAAGTTGCAAATGATTTTTATTCATAAATGATGATTTATATTACACTGTGCAACCCTAGAAATAATTAGGGAAGGAAATCCAGCAGATTAGTAAAAAACCGTAAGTTCGGCCGGGGCGAACTTCGAATACCCTATGCCATTTGGAACAAATTTGGAAATTTCCAAAAAAAAAAAAAAAAAATAAATAAATAAATAAGTAAATTAATAAATAAAATCCATTAAAAATTCTTTTAAAATATTAAAAATGCCGAATATATACGTTATATATGGGGTCTATACAAAGACTTGGATCTGCACAGACAACTGTTGTCATAGGCCATTACAATATTTAAATATGAAGCTTGAAACAAACCGGTGAATAACGCAGTTTAAAATCATAGAATATGAAATCATAGCATATAAACATAGAATATAAGGAGGTACCGTTATATCGCGGCTATACGAATACCTGGACCTGCATAGACAATTTTCTGTTTCAGGCTGAAGTACATTTTGGGAACTTATACGGATTTTCAATCAATTTCGGAGAATATTGTACTTAAAATCGACAAAATACCGAATATAGGAAGGTACTGATATATGGGGCCTATACGAAGAACTGGACCTGCATAGACAATTTTTTGTCATAGACCTTCCACTAACAGGGATCCCAATACAAAATTTTAGCTTCATCCGTTTACACTAAATCAAACTGTTCCAAATTTAGTACTAGTTAGTACTATTCGCGCACATAGCACACATTTCCAAAACCACCTTAATACATAAACTTAGTTTCCAAAACTGATTCTCATACGAAACTTCAAGTATTTAGCTCTAGCCGCTTATTTAGTAACATTTAGGACTTTTCGTAACCTTAGAGTTCAAATTTTCAAAAGCCCTTTGGTACATCTTTCCTGCACATCAATGACTCTTATTCCAAACTTTTTGTACGAATTTCCCAAAATCCAAGACTCAAGACTCAGCCGTTTTTCTGGCCGTTGATTCTCAGTTGGTCAGTTATTTCACTACTCTTATATAATCGATAAATAATTGTGTAGAATATTTTGACTTGCTACGATTTCGTTTAAAGGGCTTATACGAAGACCTGGACCTGCATAGAAAATTTTCTGTCATAGACTATAGTTCCCATTACGACCTCTAAATACGAAATAGGAAACAAGTCCGGTGAATAATGTCGCTAAAATCATCGAAATACCGAATATTGGGAGGTACAGTTATATGGACGCTATACATAGACGTGGGCCTGCATACGCAATTTTTTTCATAGGATTTAGTTTGCCAATTTTAAATACGAAATTTAAAACCACTCTGGAGAATAATATCCATAAAATCGTCAAAATATATTCAGATTATGATTCATCGAAATTCGTGCAGTTTAGGTATTTAGTGCCTTCGGCAATATTGCAGATAAAAATAGGAAGAATATTTATATTTTGGTTGAAAACATTAACCCTCGTGTGAGTCAACAAAGGGGTCTTTTTTTGTAACATGTCCTACAATATGGCTAAAATTCTTTTTTAAGACATGATAGCAAGTCAAAATATTCTACAAAGTTATTTGTCATCAAAATCTACTAAAGGTCCTAGAAGACATTAAGGGTCTAGAACTTACCTAAACGCCAGGATTTCAAATATATAAACAACTATTTTTTTTTTTTTTTTTGGATTAAAACCATACTTGTGCGAGTTTGTGCAAAAATCTCCAACAAATCATCATTTTAGAAGGATGACGTCAACGACAAAAATATGCTTCATAAAATTTCACTATAAGTCCCCATGAAAAGAAATCTCTATTTCCATTGGATGCCAAAGTATTTTCGCATCAATTTTTCGAAAAAAAAAAAACCGCACCAGATACACCAATTTGAAGCCAAATCGATTGGAAAATATGTCATGACCCCCTCAAAAAAGAAAATCAGGGGATATTTCTGCAGGGAATATTTTGGGTATATATTTGCATTTTTTTTAATAGCATTTCTAGATAATTATGACTAAAAATTTCAACATTTGGCAAAATTAAATAGGAAAAGATGACCAAAACTTAAAAAAATATATTCTAAATCAGAGTTATCCTTACAAGGCGACTATTCCTAAAAGTGGACCGATATGACCCATATTTTTGTATCAATGATTCTGGGTGTAATCAAAATATATGTATATCACATTTCAAAATTCTTTTTTAATTCTTGCAAAATATTTTGTAGAAAAGATCAAATCTGTATCAAATTTCAAAGTTCTATCCGAAGTATTGCCAAATATATATGTTAAAAAATATTGGGGTACCATTATATATGATCAAAACTATAAAAGAGCCTGAACCACTATTGGCTGAAGAACCCAGAAATCCTTTGGGGTTTCGATCTAAAGAGGAGTGCTGTGAAATCTATTTGACATTTTCCACAATCCAGACTGGCTATTGTAAAGTGAAATTATAATAAAATTTCCAGCGAATCAGAAAAAAATGCTAAAAATCTTCAGAAATAATCAAAGTTTTTTATTAACAAAAATTTATGATTTTTTTCATGGTACATATTGAATATGCATACTTCTTTTGTTCAGAGAATCACAATGAAATTTGATCTAGAATAATTCTATTTTTGGGATTGTCTTCAAAAAATTAAGTTTAAAGGGAGATTTTGTCTATGATTGCATACCTGTTATTTTCTATTATTTTCTGACAAATAATTTTGAAGAATATTTTGGATCGCTACAATGCCGTTCAAACAGGGTTTTTATCATATTTGAAAAAAAAAAGGCCAAAAGGACCCCTTTGTTGACTCTCGTGAGGGTAAGAATATTTAATGAAAAAAATAAACTTCTTATTGTTATCTTTAATATTTCCGAGAAAACTGTATACCTAAAATAAACGGATTGCAAGAGATCTTTATCCGAATATTTTCAAAAATTTTGAAGAGGGTAACTTTACCTTTCTATTTTTATTACTTTGCAATGTTAACTTTCAAAACTCCGATATATATCTTCTATTTTTAGCTCTAATTTCATAATCTGCTGGATTTTTCCTGCAAATATTGAAGAAAATGAAATTTGTCGCACAATGCCATAGTCTGGTTAAATTTATTGCCTAATATAGTAAAGTTAATAATATTCTAATTTAAATGATTAATAAATAACTAAACTTTCCTCTCTTCCCAATCCTTTTATTACCGTGTTAAAGAATATAGTATTATTTTTCTTCCTTTGGCCTGCCATTCACGCTTCTGTTATTACAAATTAGCACATTTATTCTCGGTTCTCATTGCGCGTTTCTCCATTGTCGTCATGCTATAATAGGAAGTTCTTGTAACCGGAAATTGCCAAAAATATAAATAAGTTATCAACGGAAATAACAACTAACGAAAATGCGAAAGGAAATGTTAAATATTATGAAGCAGATTATTGCCTGTAGTTAGTTGGAATAATAATGGAATTAGATATCATTGTTAAGAAGTTCGGAATGGGTGGAATTAATTGGAAAAATAGTTTTACTGAGATTTTGCATATACAGGGCGAGATAAAAAAACTGCAACAAATTCAAACGACAACATATTTACATTTTTTAAATTTAATGAAAGCTCACAATGTCGGAAATAGCATCAAATTTTAGAATAAGTTTAGATTTGTTCGAATTGGTCACCTTTGGCACGAATTATGGGCTTCAACCAGCCAATGACACCGTTACACGCTGCCCGAATGTTACTCTGCGGTATTTTGGCCCATTACCAACCAAGCGCTTGCTTGAGGTTATCGACCCTTTGGTATTATTAAGTGTCAACCTTGCTTTCCAAAATACTCCAGACACAATAGTCCAACGGATTTGTATCCGGAGATTTTGGTGGTCATTCTGTGCTGGAAATGAAGCGAGGAACCTGATTTTGCAACCACTCTTGGGTAGCGCATGCTGAGTGCGATAGTGCTGAGTTTTCTTGGAATGGCCAAGGTCTGCGGCCAAAATGTTCGCGTCCCCAAGGCTTTAATACACCCTCCAGAATATTTTCGCGATAATATTCCGCATTTATTCTGATGCCACAGTCAATTAATACGTGCGGAGAGCGACCATCGGCTGTTATGGCGGCCATCACCATCACAACGGCCGGCGCTTGAGTTCTTGTGGCAAACCGAAAGTGCACATTTTCAGCTGACCTCTTTGGCAAGTAAACACGATCATTTTGCTTGTTTACAAACAGCTGGACAACGAATGTTTTCTCATCGAAGAAAAACTAATTCACCACTTTCTGCCAAGCGAAGCAACTCTTTAGCTCTTTTGAGTGTACGTTCTTCCTATTGCGGTGTAATTTCTAAAACTTTTTGGAATTCTAATGGCTTTACCCCAGCACATTTTTTAATATTTGTCGAATGGAATATTGCGGTATATTCAGTTCACAAGCCATTTTTCGGCCAATGCAACTCTGGTTTCGATCAAGTTGCTTTTTTACTTTTGGAACCATTTCTGCTGATGTTGCTGTTTTCTTACGTCCACTTCCCTGACTACGCTACCAGTAACACGGTAACGAGCTATGGTACGAGACACAAAAGATGTATTCACATTCAAAATCCTGGAGTGCTCTAACGATAGCCACTTGTGGGTTTCCAGCCAAATATAAAGAAATAACACTATCACGCTTTAATTCCATCACGAATAACTTTTTTTCTGGAAAATATTCACTAAAATGCTTTTGTGCGCTTGTAAGCAATATAATGAGCTGTCACCGGAATAATTTTAACCGCTGTCGGACAAGTGGCTTAGAAATGATAGCAGTATGAAGTTGGTTGTTGTTTTTCATCCCACCCTGTATATTAATGAGACAAAAAATATCAGTGCCAGATTTTCATTTTTTTTAATTTTTTTCCACTAGGGCACAGAAGTTCTTTGTTAATAGTGTTATGATAAATAACTTCTGGGCTAATTAGGATTCTTGTCGTGATATGCAATTCTTCCATCACTATGCAAACAACAATTTTTCTTTGTTTTTATCTCTTTCATGAAGAGCTTAATAATCGGAAATTTGCAGTGAACATTTTAACACACTCACAACTATGAGACACGTTTCACCGTTCATCAGATATATTTGTTGTGGAAGATGGCTTACAAAGACCGTTTTGTATTTGTTCACAATTGTTGCGATCATGATCTGCTAAAAAAACTTTTTCATAAGATGTTTTTTTTTTTTTAAATTTTTTAATTGAAAAATTTATTTGGGACAGATGTGGGATTCAATAAAATCATGTCATTTATATATTTAGTTTACTAAAAAATGTGTTACTGTCATTTTACAATTTGTTAAAAAAAGAAAAAAATACACCCCCGCCGAAACCTTCGACCTTGACCACCAACTTCCACCATCATTTACATTGATTTAATTTTTAATTTCAATTCATTTCTCGAAAATTGATCCCATTACTTTAGCTGTCATAAAGTTAACGACTATTGCCCTTACAAAAAATGTCCCCATAAAAAATGAATCAAATTTAATTAATACTTTTCCTCAATGCTGCTGATGATGATGTGCTAATTTTAATTCCAAAACTTTATATTCACACTTTCACTTTTATGACATTTTCTAAACGACTGTAAGTAATTTGTTGTCTGAAACAAAAACAAAACGACTCGGACCTCGGTGACGATTTCAAATGTCACAAAAGGGTAAAATTAAAAAAGAAAATGCCTGTCAATAAAATAAAAATAAAACAAGGAAATAAAGTTTAGATATAATCGTAAAAAACTGTCAAAAGAGAAGAAAAAGAATTGAGAAAGCGCTGGAAAAATCAACGAAGCATATAAACTAAAGGCGCCATAAACGTTTAAAATAAATGTTTGACCCAGCGTTTACAAAATCTGAGAGGCAGAACTTAGAACAATTTCATGATATATGAATGATATATGAATGAGAGAGAGAGAGAGAGAGAGAGAGAGATAGTAAATCATTTAGTCTAACTCGGAATTAGGAAAATGATGTACTACGACTGTGTCACAGGCTATAAATGAGGATTTCTGGAAACGATAGAATAACTTCTTAATTGAGAAAGGGATGAACACATTTTACCGATTTAAAGAATTAATTGTATTAGTGTAAGGTTACATTGACCAGGGCTCGCCACTAGTACGTACAAGGATTTTATAAAAAAAAATAAAATTGAAAAATTAGCCATTGAAATTCCAAAAAGTGCAAGAAATTACACCGCAACAGAAAGAAAATAGACTCAAAAGAGCTAAGCTAAGAGTTGCTTCGCTTGGCCGAAAGTAGTGAACTGGCGATTTTTTTTTTTCTCCGATGAAAAAACATTCGTTGTCCAGCAGTTTTTAAACAAACGAAATTATCGTGTTTAATTGCCGAATAGATCAGCTAAAAACGTGCACTTTTGGTTGGCCATGGTATGGTGTGGGCTTACATAATAGCCGATGGTCGCTCTCCGCTCGTATTATTCGACCGTGGCATCAGAATAAATGCCGAATATTATCGCGAAAATATTCTGGAGGGTGTTAATTCATTCACATTCCAGCTGGACTGAGCACCATCGCACTCAGCACGCGCCATCCAAGAATGGTTACAGAATGAGGTTTATCGCTTCATTTCCAGCGCACAATGGCAACCAAAATCTCCGGATACCAATCCGTTGGACTATTGTGTCTGGAGTATTTTGTAATACCGAAGTGTCGATCACCTCAAATAAGCGCATCACCCGGAATGGGCCAAAATATCGCAGAGCAACATTCGGACAGCGTGTGACGGTTTCATTGGCCGTTTGAAGGCCATAATTCGGACCAAAGGTGACCAATTCTAACAAAACTAAACTTATTCTAAAATTTGATGCTATTTCCGACATTTTTTGCTTTCATTCAATAAAAGTTTGCAGTTTTTTATCTCATCATGTATATCCAATTTTATGTGAAATTATAAATTCCATGTTCATCTCAGGTGTCTGGCTAAGAGAAATATTTAGATAAAGCAAGTTGTAAAGAATCTCTGACAAATTGTGACCCTTTGTGTGAAGTACCGAAGGGGTCCGCCGATATATATCATCTTCTATACAGGCCTTGTGTTAGCAAAAATGTTTGTGCGTGCATGGGCCATATCTGTCCGCTTCTTCTGGTACCTCCCCCACAAAGGGTCGATTGTTTCAAAGAAAATATCTTACTTTACAGAACGAGAAAGGATAATCCAACCTTTCCCAATATTTATTTCCATCAACAAAAGGTCTGACATAAATATGATAGAGATCGGACAATTCCTTCTGTTACCTCCACCACAAAGTTTTTTAGTTTTGATTAAACAAAACGACCATACAATGTGAAATACGCATTCGGTTCCCTTCAAATTGCAAACATCACAATATTTTTGTTGGCACATGAACTGATGTAAACACGGAATATATCGGTCAACTCCTTCTGGTACCTCCCCCTCAGCGGATCAAAATTTTGAATATTCATGAAGATCATAAAACGCGAAATTAATCTTCGGTTTCATTCAGACTTGGAACATATCAATATTTCTATCAACATAAGATCTGTCATAAAGATAGTATAGATCGGACCATTTCTTCAGGTACCTGCCCACATGGGGTTCAAGATTTGGAAATGCAAAATGCTGAAAGCAAGCGTTATAAGCATCCAACTCTCTTCCAATTTCACACATCCAAATATTTTTGCTAACGCAAGATCTGTTGTGAAGATGGTATATATCAGCCAACGCCTTTTGGTACCCCACCCACGAAGGGTCACAATTTTTAATGCTTATATCTGTCATAACTTGCGAAACATTTCGGCAATTCTTTACAACTTGCTATGCCTAAATATTTCTTTTAACCACAAATCTGATATGAATGTGTATTTTATCGAAATTTATGATTTCGCATAAAATTGGATATAAATATTGGATTTCCTTCAAAATGTTCATATACCAATATAAGTATCTGTATTAGATAAAGAATGAAAATGGAATACTTCGGTCTGCTATATCTGGCACCTCACGCATATTTCCATATTTTCCAAAAATTTGCATATATTTCATATAAAGTATAGGATGTAGTCGATATAGTAGAAACGGGTCAGCAGTTTGAATAATCATAACTCAAGGGCGGGGATATACATCTGTCTGCAAAACCGAATGATACCATTTTATTTGTTTATGTCCACAGTTAACATTATTGTTTACACTCCTAAATCTAATGATAAATTTTTGTCACCGAAAATTTGAAAAAATCCGTAAAACCACATTGATTTACTTTCGAAATTGCCAATTTCAATATCAGAAACATACACACATCTCTTATCCCCATATCAAATAGCTTATTAAAGACCACTAAAATTATCTACCCATTAAAAGAACCTTTAAAGAACTTTTTACTCTCATTAAAGTCTTTAACCTAAACACCCCCCGCATGACATTGCCAAACATTTACATGGGCACGTGTGTGTACGACAGCGTGTGTATGTGTTGTTGTTTTTTTTTTTTAATTACACTCATGTAACATATTATGTTTCATTATCAACTAAATGCCAACATTTGAAATCATAAAACTAATTTAGAAGACAAACGCTTTTAACAAAACAACAGCAGAGTTTCGGCAGAAAAACAGAAGAAACACACATTCGCACACACAAACAGATGTACAGAAAAAAGTATACCAAACATTAAAATGTTTTAGGTCTACGTGTAAATGTAGTACATACGTAGACGAAATCTTAATGAAATGATATGTGCTAAGTAGCCTCATTAAAGGTCGTTGCGAAAAAATGGTGCACTTAGAGAAACGAGGATTCAGATATTTTTTATTGAAGAAATTTTCGAAATTTGGCCTCCGTAAAATGAAGGTCATATGTTTGATAATTTTCTCCACGCGGATGAAAAATTAATTAATTTTTGGAAAATTTCTTTAATTTTTATACCCTACACCATACTATGGAGGATATATGAACTTTGTCATTCCGTTTGTAACTCCTCGAAATACTCATGTCAGACCCAACAAAGTTTATATATTCTAGATCAGCGTAAAATTCTAAGACGGTTTAGCCATGTTCGTCTCTCTGTCTGCGTGACTGTCTATCTGTCCGTCTGTCTGTCCGCCTGTGTGTTGTAATCACGCTATCTTTCGAACGAATTGAGATAGAAGGCTAAAATATTGCACACATGTTTATTTTGCCAGTAGGCAGATTAAGTTCGTAAATGGGCCATGTAGGTCCACGTTTTTAAAAAGCCCCATATAACAGTACCTCTCGATATTCGGTATTTTGATGATTTTAGCGACATTATTCACCGGAATTATTTCAAATTTGGTATTTGAAGTTCGTAAAGAATACTACAGTCTGTGACAGAAAATTGTCTATGCACGTCCATGTCTTCGTATAGGCTCCACATAACGGTACCTCTCTATATTCGGTATTTGATGATTTTAGTGACATTATTCACCGGAATTGTTTTAAATTTGGTATTTGAAGTTCGTAATGAATACTACAGCCTATAACAGAAAATTGTCTGTGGCGGCCCACGTCTTCGCATAGCCCCCATATAACGGTGCCTCCCAGTATTCGGTATTTTGATGACTTTAGCGCCATTATTTACCGGAGTAGTTTCAAATTACGTATTTAGAGTTCGCTATGGGAACTACAGTCTGTGACAGAAAATTGTTTATGCAGGTCCATGTCTTCGTGTAGGCTCCGTATGTCAGTACCTTCTTATATTCGGTATTTTGATGATTTTAGCGCCATTATTCACCGGAATTGTTTCAAATTTGGTGTTGAAAGTTCGTAATAAATACTACGGTCTAAGGCAAAAATTTGTCTATACAGGTCTAGTTCTTCATATAGACCCCATATATAAGTTTCTCCCTATATTCGGTATTTTGACGATTTTAGGTACAATACTCATCCAAATTGTTTGAGATGTCGTATTTGAAGTTGGTAATGGAAGCTACAGCTTGTGACAGAAAATTGTCTATGCAGGTCCGGGTCTTCGTATAGCTCCAATATAGCGGAACCTCCCTATGTACGGTATTTTGATGATTTTAGCTACATTATTCACCATTTATTTCAAGTTTCGAATTTGTATATGGTAATGGCTTATGACAAACAATGCCTATGTAGGTCCACGTCTTATACACCCCAATATAAGGGCTATATTCGCTATTTTTTAAGATTTCTACAGAATTTTTTACGGATTTTATTTTTTGAAAATTTCCAAATTCGTTCCAAATGGTGGAGAGTATGCAAAGTTCTGCCCGGCCGAACTATCTGCTTTTTAACTTGTTATAAAATTATGTTGTTTTTATTCCAAAAAATAAACGGGGAGAGAATACGAAAAATTAGAGCAAGTTTTTTTGGGAAAGGAGGGAGCTGATTTTTTTTTCCTCTAATTCCAGAAACCCACTTTTCAAAATTTTACACGTGTGAGTTGGCACATTTTATTATTATTATTATTATTTTTTTTTTTTGCAGATGAGGGTAGCCTTTACTTGGAATATGAATTAATATTTATAAAATTATGTCGTTTTTATTCCAAAAAATAAACGGGGAGAGAGTACGAAAAATTAGAGTACGTTTTTTTGGGAAAGGAGAGAGTTGATTTTTTTTTTTTGTCCTCTCCTTCCAAAAACCCACTTTCCAAAATTTTACACGTGTGAATTGGCAGATATTATTTTTTTTTGCAGATGAGGGTTGCCAGTACTTTTCTCCGTGTACAATTTTTCATTTGGCGTCGTCATGTCATCCCAAAATACATATGTATGTTTTTAACACTTGTAACGCAAAGAAAGTAAGACCACATTAAAAAGGAAAAAAATACCACAAAAACATTCACACACAAACATGCACATAAATATACATTTCAAAATATACACACATACGTTTCATTCGCTAAACACCAAGAGAACATTTAATAAAAAATAAACTTTTTTTTGCAAAACCCACACGTACATACACGTACACACAACAACACAATGTGACATTGTCGTAGGTAAATGTTAAACACTGCCACTGTCTGTGACTTATAACCGCAACACAAAGGATCGCAAAAAAAGAAACAACAACCCAACAACAGTGGTAACATTCCATGGCGAATTTAACCTTTGCCAGGCAGCAAAGAGAAAAAAACACAACGAAAAGAATAACCTCTCGACACAAACACGACACACGAAATTGAAATAAACCAAAAACAACAAAAGCTGGCGGCGACGAAAATAGCAGTGTAGAAAAATTATACAATTACTTTCGGTGAAATTACATTGTGTTCATCCACCATCACCGACACCAACGCCACCACCGACGCTGCCACTTCTGGTCAGAACAATGCAGCTGATGATTGCTTTTTATTTCGTTTATTTTTTTGGCAAGGGATAAGTCAGAGCGAGAGGTTTAATTAAAGTTCATGTTGGTAACCGGGGCGTGAAATGAATCTGAGACGGGGTTTTTGACATTTGAATTGAAAATATTTGATGGCTAGGATTACATCAATCCAGATTAAAGTTCAGTACACCAGTTCCGAAACGTATGAGTGATTTAATATATATAATATATATTACATATCACTCATACGCATAGTTTTCATTCCTGTGTGTCTGCGTCACATCGGTGGCCATAATTAGAGTTGTTCTAATCTAGTTTGATCAGACGAAGTGATTCCTTTCCTAGTCCTTTGGACTCCGATCGTTTGTAAGAAAACTCTGCGTATGAGTGATGTGAAATATACGAAATCACACATACACACCATAAAATGTTTATGATCTATGAACTCTGTTGCTCACTTTGCAAGGTTAAAATTTTAAATAAAAACTCAGCCAGGACATTTTCTTAAAAAAAAACTTTGTGCCACCAGAATTTTTTATAGCCCCCACATGACGGTATCTTCTACATTTTATCATCATTCACGGCTTGGTTTTCAGTTTCACCTTAGGTATGATGTGTACTTACCAATATTTTTCGCTGCAGATTTTCAAAGTTTTGGAGTTTTCTATGTTAATTTTTGGAATTTGGAAATTATGAAATCAGCTGTAATTTGATATTTTGGTTTCTCATATGGTAGATTTTTTCCTGATGATATTTGGTATTTTGGAGATATCTCCTTCAATAGTGGCCGTTTTAGGGCAGAGCCTGTAAACATTTTCAAACTGATGTGATTGAAATATGTCTAAACAAGCAAACATAGTTAACAAGTTAAAAGTATCAGTCGGTTTTGCCGACAGATGTATACCCTCAGCCAATGTTCGATTATTTATATATATTTGGACTTCTGTTATGATTATGCAAATTATTGGCCCTCTATGTCGCAGTAATGGTTTAGGTCTCTTTAGACCAAATCCGTTTCAGGACATTTGGAGACGATCTAGCGATGTCCGTCCGTCCGTCTCTCCGTTTGGCTGGTGCACACGATAACTCTCGAAGGGAGTTTCCGATTTGGTCAAAACTTGGCACATACTAATATTATTGTCAAACTTAAGTTCGGTGTTGTTCGGAGATGGGCAATATCATTTGAATTCTGAAGTCAAAAAGGTCAAAAATTTCACAGACAATAATTTTCCGTATACAACAAATTTTGCAAATTCCAATATTGTTCCAATGCTATGTCAGTTGTGAAAAACTGCAATATCGGTTCACTCAATCAAGAAACACACCACTCCCCCACCAAAAATTTCTAAATATTGAATAATTTTAACTCTTGTAAAATGTAACAAAAGAGTCCGATTGTCTTCAAATTTTGCAAATCACAATAATTTTATTAGGCCAAGGTCTAGTATGAATATGTAATATGTCGGTCTATTCCTTCTAGTATCTCCTCCACATATTTCTTCATATTTCAGATATCACATTATTTCTATTAACACAAGATCTGCTGTGAAGCTGGAATACATCGCTCCACTCCTTCTGGTATGAAGCTCATAAAACGCGAAAGTATCATCCGGTTCCATTCAGATATCTCACATCTCAATACTTCAATCAACAAAATATCTGTTATAAAAATGGTAGAGATCGGATCATTCTGGTACCTCCCACACAAAGGGTCGAAGTTCTGAATAAACAAAGCGATTATAAAATCCGAAAAAGCATCCGGTTTTCTTCATATATCACTAATCTCATTATTTCTACTAATACAAGATCTGATGTGAAGATTGGACATATAGGTCCACTCCTCCTGCTAACTCCACCACAAAGGGTCAGAATTGTGAATAACCACGAAGCTCATAAAACGCGAAATTAAAATTCGATTTGATTCAGACTTAGTACATGTCAATGTTTCCATCTACACAAGATCTATTGTAAAGATAGCGGATATCGGTTAGGGTTCAAGATTTTGAAAAACAAAACGCTCAAGGGAAGCGAAATAAAGAGTGAACTCTCTATCAAATTTCACAACAGTTTTCCTAACACAGAATCTGTTGCTAATATGAAATATATCTGCGAATCCCTTCTGGTACTTCACCCACAAAGGGTCACAATTTTCAATACTGTTATCTGTCTTAACTTGCGAAACAATACAGCGAATCTTTGCAACTTGCTATATCTAAATATTTCTCTCAACCAGAAGCCTGAGAACAATATGGAATTTATAATTTGACTTAAAATTTAATATAAATGTTCGATTCCCTTGTAATTTCGCGCAAACCAATATTTTTATCTGTATTAGATGAAATATGAAAATGGAATACTTTGGTCCGCTATATCTTGTACCCACATGTTTCACATATCTCATATAAAGTGAAGGAAATAGTCGATATAGTCCTAACTTGGCACATCACAGTTTTTATGTCTCATTCGTTTGACCGATACGCAATGGACAATATTGGTCCATTCGGATCCTACTCCATAGAGGATGAACAATTTGAGTAATAATCCTGTTATTATTCAAAATATGATTGAATTAACGAAAATTGGCCTATTTAACCTATTTAACTTGTTTCTAATTCTTGTTAGGTAGGATATTTCCTTCCAAATATTTCTATATTTCAGCTGAAGTTGAATGTGTTCTGTTCCCAGGTGGAATTTATCCCAGCACTCCTGATTTCCCGTATTTTGAAGTTTTAACATGGCACTGGTCGTCGTAGATAATGCTAAGGCTGGTCTCATTTTCTAGCGAAATAACTATAATTTAATATTTTGAAATTCTGAAATGAGAAGAAGAGATAACAGCATAAATTGCTCAATGTATGTTTCATTTCATTGTCTATCCATGGAGCCAAGAATATAAGGCGATACAAATTTACCTGTTTCCCAAGACGTTAAAAACTTTTACAAATCAATAAAGTCCACAACTCATCCCAAATATTTCACATTATAATATGTGTACTAGTACTTTAATCACTAAGAAATAAGAAATGCCTGATTTCTTCGACTACGACAATCTTCAATATTGATGGCCTATTCTCTCTGACGGTACGAAAGTAAAGACGTAGGAAAATCACAAATAAATAATATTTCACTAAAAATGGACTGGACTGAAATATTTACCTTAAATTTAGTATTTGGTTGTATTTATGCATGAGTCCAACTGGCTTGAGTCCAAAGATTTTTGGCAAACATTTAGAGCAAAATAATTCATTTAATTTCAAAATATAGGGTGAGATGAGAAAAATGCAACCAACTTCAGACTGCTGTCATTTCTAAGCAACTCGTCCGACGGCTGTTAAAATTATCCCAGTGACAGCTCACTATATTTTCTACAAACGTACAAAAGCATTTTGGTGAGAATTCAGAAAAAAACTATTCGTGATGGAATTTAAGCGTGATAATGTGATTTCTTTATATTTGGCATTTAAATGTGAATAAGTCTTTTGTGTCCTGTACCTGTGTCCTCGTTACCGTAATACTGGTTGCATAGCCCGACGTCAAGGAAGTGGACGGAAGAAAACAGCATCATCAGAAGAAATGGTTCGAAAAGTAAAGAAGCGACTTGAACATATCGCAATATTCCATTCGACCAATATTGAAAAATGAGCTCGGGGTAAAGCCATTGAAATTACAAAAAGTGCAAGAACTTACACCGCTACAGAAAGAAAATAGACCCAGAAGAGCAAAAGTGTTGCTTCGTTGGCCGAAAGTGGTGAACAGCCGAATTTGTTTTGGTGGTCTCCAATGAGAAAACATTCGTTGTCCAGCAGTTTATAAACAAACAAAATGATCGTGTTTACTTGCCAAAGAGGTCAGCTGAAAATGTGCACCTTCGGTTGACCACCAGAACTCAAACGCCGACCATGGTAATGGTGTGGGCCGCCAAACAGCCGATGGTCGCTCTCCGCTCGTATTAATCGACCGTGGCATCAGAATAAATGCCGAATATTATCGCGAAAATATTCTGGAGGGTGTATTAAAGCCTCGGGCATGCAAGCATTTTGGCCGCAGACCTTGGACATTCCAACAGGACTGAGCACCATCGCACTCAGCACGCGCCATCCAAGAATGGTTACAAAATGAGATTTTTCGCTTAATTTGCAGCGCACAAGGCCACTAAACTACGGATACCAATCCGTTGGACTATTACGTCTGGAGTATTTTGGAAAGCAAGGTTGGCACTAAAAAATACCAAATTGTCGATCACCTCAAGCAAGCGCTTCGCTTCGAATGGGCCATAATACCGCAGAGCAACTTTCGAGCAGCGTGTGACGGTTTCATTTGCGTTTGAAGGCCATAATTCGTGCCAAAGTTGACCAATTCGAACAAATCTAAACTTATTCCAAAATTTGATGCCATTTCCGACATTTTTTTTGATTTCACTCAATAAAATTAAAAAAAAATGTAAAAATTATGGCGTTTGCCTTTGTTGCACTTTTTTTTTTATCACACCCTTTATATTTTAAAATAATATAATTTGGACGTATTTTTGCTATGCTAATGCAATTTTTATTCTTTTAATTTCATTCTATTCTCCATACGTTTCTTGAGAGCCGTGACTAAATTTTATGAGTAATATTTTTGTAGGTAATGTTGATGTCGAATGAATGTTAGGGCAATAATCCACAAAAAAAAAAACTATTTCTTCGAGAGAAGATATTTCGTCATAACAAACAGATATATGTGGCGCTTTAATGACACAAATCAGGGTAAAAAGCAAAAAATAAATAAATAACTAGGCTTTAAGTCGGGCGTATGGCTTACGCCTAATTTGAGTTTTTGGGTTGCTTAGATTTTTCATCCCCAAAACAATTTTCCTTAAGTGATTTTAAACTTTTTCTGACCTCAAAAAGAATATTTTTTTTCTTAAATATATAGCTTTAATACTTTCGCACTTTGTGAGGTAAGTCCTTTCTTCCTAAGCTTAGACTACGACTCTAACCTACTCTGAATCAGTCGTCCTTTTCTAGAACAACCCAATATTTACAATTCTCAAAATCCATAGCATGATAGTCCATTATTCCAGTTTAGTAGTCCACGGAAACAAAAGTTTCGTACCTTCTATATTATTTTTTCACACAGCACGCTTTCCACATGTGTTTGCTTTTTTCAATAAACTTCCAACACCACCATCGCAAAAAAATGTTTTCCCCCAACTGCTGGATAAAATTAAATATATTTTTGAGATGATGACATCTGTTTGCCAAAAATACTACAAGCAACAAAAATAACAACAAAAACCCGAAGAATCACAGTTGTTTAAAATTAATTTTCACATTTCTCAGTGTGATTTCAATTTCAGATGAAAACAGATTTCAATGTAATTTCAGCCAAAAAAAAAGTCAATTAACTTCAAGCACATAGGGACAAGTTAGCACATACAGAGGGAGACACGCCCACAAGCATACACGCAAAGGCACACACACACACACATACACATAATTATTACCAAACATGGTGGTGGTGGTGTGCGAAAAAAAGTTAATATTGTATAACTGTTTATTTTAGCAAATTTCTGCGAAACAAAAATAAAAAAACGAAGAAAAATCACCCCCCCCCCCAACAATTGCCAGCATGTTGTATTGAAATGTTGCAATTACGAAAATGTTTTTAATATTTTGCAGGGAACTAATTTAAATTGTGTAATTTCACATACATATGTGTCATGTGAAGCTCATTTCGAAATACTTCAAAGGGCTTTATTTAAATTCCCCAATCATTACTGTGTGTGTGTTGTAACAGTTATTGTTTGGCAATTTCCTTAAGTGTTCCTTTTTGGTTTTGAAAAATAATAAAAGTCCTTAAAAAATTCCCGGAACTTCATATGTTAATTTTCGGGCTTTTTTGCTGTTATATATTTTGTCATTCAAATTTGAAGCCACATGATTTCCAAGAAGAAAAAAAAACAACGCTTCATTGAATCTGCAAGACGTGTTCCTCGTGTCACACTGATTGTTGTTGCTATTAAAATTAAATGAATATTTTTTCGCACAAATTGACAATCTAAATAAACACTTACAATCAAAATAAATAAATAAAAATGCGTTATAATCAAGAAATGAAATTCCGGAAAAAAATCGTTGATTTTTTTCGTAAATTTGGAATTCCCGAAAAAAATGTAAATGTGTATGTGTGTATATAAGCTAAGGGCTCATGTGAGTTTGAAAAAAAGATATTTTCTTTGGAAAAACGAATTTGCAAAAAAGCTGGTCTTAAATTGGTGTCGTATAAATTGGTTGCGTAAATGTCCCAGAAATTGGAGCGGCGGTATTTTGGGGGTGCAAATAAAACATGAAGGTCCTAGCTATTTTTTACATCACGCACAAAATCGTCAAACATTCAAAAGGGAGAGGTCTACCTTTAAAGTTGACGTTTTTTGATTGATGTGATTTTATACCCTCCATCTTTATGGTTATTCAAGGTGGATTGGAAATTATGACAGAAACCTCAAATAGTTGCCGAAAATTGAGAAGTATCGTTACATGGAGCCTATACCAATTAGTGGACCTGAATTTAACATTTTTTGCAAGGAGAGAACAGATCTACAGAGAACCGCGATTTTCAGGGTTCAGCTAATTTAAGTGAAAATTGTGGCAGAAACCTATAAAATATCGTAAATCTGGAAGTACCGTTATGGGTGGGGGGGGCCATACCAATTAATGGGCATAAATAGACAATTTTTAGCAAGGAGAGAATATATTTACAGGGAACCCCGATTTTTAGGATTCAGCTAATTTAAGTGAAAATTATGGCAGAAACCTATAAAATATCGAAAATCTGGAGGTAACGTTATATGGGGGCCATACCAATTAATGGGCCTAAATCGAAAATATTTGCTAGGAGAGAACATATCTACAGAGAACCCCGATTTTCAAGTTTTACCTAATTTGGTTGACAATTGTGACATGAAGGCTGTATGGAGGCTATACCAATTACTGGACCTGAATCGAACATTTTTTTTTGCAAGAAGAGAGTTGCAGCTGTTGTTGTAGGGAGAAAAAAGACCTATCAAAAATCCCAATTGACAAGTTTCAGCTGATTTGGTTGGAAATTGTGGCAGATACCTTCAAAATACCAAATGTCGGGAGATACCGTTATATGGGTGCTACACCATATAGTTAAGCTGAACCGAAAATTTTTCACAAGGAGAGAAAATACCTATCAAGAACCCCAATTGTCAGGTTTCAGCTGAATTGATTGGGAATTGAAACAGAAACCTTCAAAATGCCGAAAATCGGGGGCTATCGTTATATGGGGGTTATACCAATTTGTGGAAGCTAATAGATTATTTTCCTGCGTTCCTCTCCACCCAAGAAGAGATCTACCGAGAACTTCAAATGTGAAGTTTCAGCTGATTTGGTTGGCAATTGCGGCAGACACCTTCAAAATACTGGGAATCGAGCAGGTACCGTTATATGTTTTAGCTAATTTGGTTGGCATTTAAAATATCGAAATTCTTGAGGTACGGTTATATGGGGACTATACCAATTAGTAGACCTGAATCTGACATATTTTGCAAGGAGAGAACACACCTAGCAAGGACGCTGAATGTCAAGTTTCAGCTGATTTATTTGGAAATAGTGGCAAAAAACTTAAAAAAAGGAAAAATGGGAGGAACCCTTAAATGGTGGGCCTGAATTTAACATTTTTTGTAGGGAGAAAACAGACCTATCAAGAATCCCAATTGTCAAGTTTCGTCTAATTTGGTTGGAAATTGGGGTAGAAATTCTAAAAATACCGAAAATCAGGAGGTATCTTGATATGGTGCTTATACGAAAAAATGGACCTATACAAATCAATGTTCTGTCACCGAAGCTGAAAGCCTATAACGAACTACATATACAAATTTTTAGACAACTTCGTGGGAAAATGTGGCAAAAACCATAAAAATACCGAATATGGGGAGGTACACTTATATGGGAGCTATACGAAAACATGGACCTACAGGATGAGATAAAAAACTACAACAAAGTTAAACGCCATGATTTTTACATCTTTTATTAATTTTTATTGAATGAAAGCAAAAAATGTCGGAAATAGCATCAAATTTTAGAATAAGTTTAGATTTCTTCGAGTTGGTCACCTTTGGCACGAATTATGGCTTTCAAACGGCCAATGAAACCATCACACGATGCCCGAATGTTGTTCTGCGGTATTTTGGCCCATTCCCGTGCGAAGCGTTTGCTTGAGGTGATCGCCACTTTGGTATTTTTTGCTTTCCAAAATACTCCAGACACAATAGTCCAACGGATGGTATCCAGAGATTTCTGTGGCCATTGTGCGCTGGAAATAAAGCGAGGAACCTCATTTTGTAACCATTCATGGGTGGCGTGCTGAGGTCGAAGATGATGAGTCCTGTTGGAATGTCCAAGGTCTGCGGCTAAAATTTGTGCGTGCCCTAGGCTATAATACACCCTCCCGAATATTTTTGCCATAATATTCGGAATTTATTCTGATGCCACGGTCGATTTATACGAGCGGAGAGTGACCATCGGCTCTCATGGCGGCCCACACCATCACCATGGTCGGCGACCTCTTTGGCAGGTAAACACGATCAACTTGTTTGTTTACAAAACTGCTGGACAACGAATGATTTCTCATCGGAGAAGCCCAAAGTCGGCAGTTCACCACTTCCGGCCAAGCGAAACAACTCTTTAGCTCTTTTGAGTCTATTTTCTTTCTGTTGTGGTGTAAGTCCTTACACTTTTTGGAATTTCAATAGCTTTACCCCGAGCTCATTTTTTAATATTTTCCGAATGGAATATTGCGATATGTTTAGCTCCCGAGCCATTTTCGGTCACTGCGACACGAGTTCCGATCAAGTCGATTCTTTGCTTTTCGAACCATTTCTGCTGATGTTGCTGTTTGCTTCCTTCCATTTACTAGACGTCGGACTTAGCTACCAGTATCACGGTGGTACGTGACATAAAAGATTTATTCATATTTAAATGTTGGAGTGCTCTAACGATAGCCACTTTTGGTTTGCCAGCCAAATATAAAGAAAACACACTATCACGCTTGAATTCCATCACGAATAACTTTTTTCCAGAAAATTATCACCAAAATTCTCTAGTACGCTTGTAAACAATGTAATGAGATGTCACTGGAATAATTTTAACAGCAGTGGGACGAGTGGCTTAGAAATGACAGCAGTTTGAATATGGTTGAAGTTTTTTCATCTCACCATGTAGTAACAAAATCCATGATTCCAGTTCTATTCACACACTGCATGT
The DNA here is from genome assembly GCF_030504385.1 of Musca domestica. Taxonomy (NCBI): domain Eukaryota; kingdom Metazoa; phylum Arthropoda; class Insecta; order Diptera; family Muscidae; genus Musca; species Musca domestica. The sequence continues at coordinate 1,248,123 of NW_026712312.1, forward strand.
TGAAATAAGTACGATTCGTACTCGTCTCCTGAACCATTCTTTCTAGATTGCATTTGAACATTCCACCCTTAGAACCATTTTAAATAGCGCCTCCTTATATTAACCCTGCTTCACTAAATTAACTATCACACCAAATAGCAAGATTTTACCTCTCCCTTTTTTCAAGTGGTACCAAATTCGTAGTCCGTTTATCGTACAGCAAACAGCTAAACTCTGCATTCCAAATTTCAGAATTTCGGATCTATCCCTTCCGTAAATAGCAAATTTAAGTTGGCCTTGCTGTTTTTTTGTGTCATTATCCCTATAAAAAAGTGGGGATTATATCTGCTTCCAAAATGGGCACAAAACCCCATGGGGAGGAATGACGCACATGTTATACCCTGTATACTATTGTGGTGGGTATAAAAATGGACACAGTTCTTCTCTCCTAAATATATTTCTCGAAATCTGAAATTGAAGAATTAATGACATATCCCAGGGCTATATATGCTTTCCAGATTCCAGACGTGGTTATACTCGAGCCCCGTGTACCATGGTACTCATTACTTGGTAATAAATTTAATCAATTTTTATACCCTACACCACAAGGTGCTCAGGGTATTATGTCTTTGTGCATTTGTTTGTAACAGACAAAAGGAAACGTGGTAGACCCATAGTTCCTTCTGATGATCTGCATAGAATCACATTCTGAGTCGATTTATACATGTCCATCCGTCCATACGTCTGTCCATGTATTTTTGTAAACAAAGTACAGTTCACATTTATTACCCGATCCAGATGAAATTTTGCGCAAATCATTTGATTGGCCCAAGGACAAACCCTATTGAAATTGGAGATAATCGGTAAAAATTAAATGTAGCTCCCATATATATTTTCGTCCGATTAGATTTTTATTGTGCACCAAACGTGTAATATCAGCCCGAATAGTATGGAATTTTACACATACAACCAGATTAGGCCAGAAAATAAGTATGCCAAATTTGCTCGAAATCGGTTCAGATATAGCAATAGCTCCCATATATATTGTTCATCCGATTTGTTATTTTTGTCCTCCGCAGCCGTATTATGCACTCTGTAACAACAATATTTGGGGAAATATATCAGATGCAGTTCAGAAATACATTTGCTAAATTTTATCGAGATCGTTTCAGATTTAGATATAGCTCCCATATATAACTTCGTCCGATTTCCTTTTTTTGTGCACCAAACGTCTAATATTTGCCCAAATGGGATGGAATTTGGCACTTACGACCGAATCGAGTCTAGAAGCTAGTATGTAAAATTTGGTGAAGATCTGTTCAGATATAGCTATAGCTCCCATATATATTGTTCATCCGATTTGTTATATCTCTTACCCACAGCCGAAAAATGCACTCCGTAACAATGATATTTAGGGAAATATATCAAATACATCTCTGAAATATCTTTGCAAAATTTTATCGAAATCGGTTCAGATATAGCTATAGCTCCCATATATATTGTTCATCCGATTTGTTATTTTTTTCCTTCGCAGCAGTAATATGCACTCTGTAACAACAATATTTGGGGAAATATATCAAATGCAGCTCAGAAATACCTTTGCTAAATTTTATCGAGATCGGTACAGATTTGGATATAGCTCCCATATATAACTTCGTTCGATTTACCTTTTATTGCGCACCAAACGTCTAATATTTGTCCAAATGGGATGGAATTTGGAACTTATGACCGAATTGAGTCTAGAAGCTAGTATGTCAAATTTGGTGAAAATCCCATATATATTGTTCATCCGATTTGTTATATTTCTTACCCACAGCCGTAATATGGTCTCCATAACAACGATATTCAGGGAAATATATCAAATATAGCTCAGAAATATCTTTGCCAAATTTTATCTATATCCGATTTCAAGTTCATTGTGCACCAAATGGGCAGTAAAAGTCCGAATTTAAAAGATACAAATGCTTCGGCATATTTAGTCCTTTAAACTTTAAATAATAATTATAATCATAATGTATGTGTATGATTGAATTCTCCCGAAAAAAAACTTTTAATTGTTATACGGAGCTCTACTAAATTAGCAAAGTGGTGTAGGGTATCATAAAGTCGACCCAGCCCGACTTTAAGACTTTCTTTACTGGTTTTATTATTTATTTGAGATATTTGTTATAGAAATTATGGATTATATATTGTTGAAAGTCGCCTTTTGGAGAATAGTTCCGCCCCGGACTGCCTTCGAAACCCAATCAGCCAATAAATACCTCAAAAAATATCTGTATTTCTATCCCCATCAAATTGTCTTCTAATAATTTGTCAACGTAGCGACCCATAGAAAAAAATCAAAGTTTCCATTTAAATTGACATTATGAAATACCTATTAAAAGTTTTTCTTCGGAGCGTCCCATTCAGTTTGGAACCAGCAAATTTATCTAATTGCGCTGTCGTCATTTGTCAAAAAGTTTAATGATTTTTCTTTAAAAAAACGACTTTTTTATTCATTTATTTTCTTTTAGATAAATGGGGAGAAAAACGCCACTAAACCGTTTGATTTGCTTTGCAGAACAGAAATCATTTAGATTAGGTTGTTTTATGGATTTGACCCTCCCTAGCATTCAGGAAAAAAAAGTAATAAAAACCCCAAGGAGGGAAGGTAATAAGAATGCAAGGCAAAGAGAGGGAGAGAGAGAGAGAGAACGAGATAATGAAATCGTGTTTGCGCTTAATTGCTTTTATTTTATGTTACGTTTTGTGTATTTTAATTTTTATTAATTTTCTTGAAAAAGGTACCCACTTTTCCCTGCCCTCCACCCTCCCACCATTCACAGCAATGTTGGAGTCCTTGTTTTTCTTTTTGTGGTGGCCGCCTGCATTGGCCTGTGAACTCATTTAGCTGCATTTGTGTGCAAAAGAGTTCTCTCTGTGTTTTTATTACCGGAAATCTCCAACTAAAACTAATAAACTTTACTTTCAGCCATCAAAATGAAGTTTCATGATCCACCTCCGGCATTCTCATCTGTTGTTAGGTTGGCCGTTTGCTGACTCGCTTTCTGCCGTTAACGTTGTAAATCCTGCCAATGTTGATGGCGGTGTTGCTCTCAATTGCCTTTGAATGGCAAATGAGCACGACCAGGATTTGAGGACATAGCTGACGACAGTATTGCAATTTGCTGTGTATATTTTTTCTTAATTTGCAAAAAAAAAAGGCCAACAACTTGGAATGACACTAGCAGCCAATGGCACACACACAGTCACATGTACCTACTTGAGACATAAAACAAGGTTTGAACGCATATCACACATGTATGTTCTAGTTTTGGTTTAATATGAGAATTGGTTATTTTGGTGCACCCTACATTCAGGGGTGGGGAGCATATGTTTAAATTATTTAGATAAGTCTGGAAGAGTATAGAGAAAATTGAAAGGAACAGGATTTTTATGGGACAGTTTTCGAAATGTGGTGTGAGATTTTTTTATTTTTGTCAATTGTTTTTTTTTTTTTTTTTTTTTTTTTTTCTAAAAAACTATTTTGAATATCCAATGCGATTTTTGCAAATGATATAAAGCCTTTCTAACCATACTGTTGATTGTTAAAAAACGAAGAATTTAAGAAACATCCTTGATTTTTATACCCTCAGCCGTATGGCTAAGGGGGTATATATCACTTGAAATGTCCAAAACCCTAAGTCTCTTTTGATCAAATCTATTTCAGGACATTTGGAGTAGATCCGTCCGTCTGTCTGTCTATCTGTCTGGCTGGTGAGCACGATAACTCTCAAACGGAGAATCCGATTTGATCCAAACTGGGTACATCGTAATATTATTAGCAAACTTCGATCGATTTCTGGCACCCTCCTACCTACCTCCCCCACATAGGCTTAAAATTATGAATAATTATATCAAAATGTGAAATTGGCATATTTTCATCAACACAAGATCTGTTATAAAGATGGCAAATCATTAATTCTGGTACCTGCCCCACAAGGAGTCAAAATTTTGAATATTCAAGAGGCTCAAACGCGAAATATTTCATTCGATTCCATTCAAACTTGGTACATCTCAACATTTCCATCAAGAAAAAATCTATTATAAAGATGGTAGAGATTGGACCATTTGTCCTCCCTCACAAAGGGTCAAGTTTTTTAATAACCAATGCGATCATAAAATCCAGAAGAAGCATCCGGATCTCTTCATACTTCATGCAACCCATTATATCTTCTAACAAAAGATCTACTGTGAAGATGAGATATATCCTTCTAGTACCTCCCCCACAAAGGGGGGGGGGGGGGGGGGGGGGAATTAGAGAATTAGAAACGAGAAGATGGGTAAAAGTTTTGAATATCCATGAAGCTCACAAAAGGCGAAATTAAAATCTGATTCCATTCAGACTTGGCACATCCCAACATTTCTATCAGCACAAAATCGGTTATAAAGATGGTAGAGATCGAACCCTTCCTTCTGGTACCTCCCCCAAAAGTGTCAAATTTTTTAATAACGAACACGATCATAAAATACGAAATAATCATCCCATTATTTCTATTAACACAAGATCTATTGTAGAGATGAAATATATTGGGCCACTTCTTCTGGTATCTTCCCCACAAATGCGAAATTAACATCCGATTTTATTTAGATTTGACACATCTCAATTTTTTTATTTACACTCCTATTAAAACGGTAGAGATCGGACTATACCTTTTGGTACCTTCCCCACAAAGGCTCGAAATTTTAAATAACTAAGACAATTATAAAATCCGAAATAAGAATTCGATTCTCTTCCTACTATACATATCTCATTATTTTTAGTAACACAAGGCCTTCTTGAGGTTTGGGATATATCTATCCACTCTCCCACAAAGGGTCAAAATTTTGAACATCCATGAATTAACTAACTAAATTAACATCCGATTCCATTTGGAATTGGTACATCCCAAAATCTGTTATAACGATGGTAGAGATCGAACTATTTCTACTGGTACCTCCTCCACATACGATTCAAAATTTTGAAGACAAAACGCTTCCATCTATCTTCAAATGTCATACATACAAATATTTTTGCAAACACAAGGTCTGCAGTGAATATGGGATATATCTGCGAACCTCTTTCGGTTCCTCACCGACAAAGGGTCACAATTTTCAATACTTTTATGTGTCATAACTTTCTCTCAACCAGAAACCTGAGATAAATATGGAATTTATGATGTTGCCAAAAAAATTGATATTAATGTTCGACCTTCCTGTAATTTTCCCCCTAATATTTTTATCGGTATTAGATGGAAAATGGTACACTTCGATAATAATATAACAATATTTTCCATTATTTATCACATATCTCATATAAAATGAAGTAAGTGCCCAATATAGTCCGAACCTGGCTTGTCGCAACATTTATATTATATTTATTTAGGTCCGATACGAAGTGGATAACATTGGTCCATTCCTTTGGAACCTACTCCATAGAGGGCCAAAAAAATTTGAATAATCATAACAGAAGTCAATATATATTTGAATAATCGAGCATTAGCTGGGGGGTATACATCTTTCGGCAAATCCGACGGATGCTTTTTAAATTGTTTTTTTTTTTGTGTTTTTTAAAAGAGGCAGTTAAATTTCATTAACAAAACACTATTATTATTATTTTTTTTTACAGTATTTCTTTGAATAATTCCCAGAGTATGATGAAAAATTCTTAAAAATACATAGAATTAAAAATAAAAAAAAGCATAGTTAACGAGCTTTAAGTTATTATTGGCGTACGAACGGTTTTGGCATTATCAGTTGTCAGGGTCATGAGGCTGAGCGTTTAAAACCACATTGAAAATTTTTTGTAAAATTTGTTGAAAAAAACTTTTTCGCGGAACATTTTGGGCATCTCATGCATACAACGCAATGTCCTTTTTGTCCTAGATCGAAAATATGATTTTTTGACAGTGTTGGAGATGACCAACACATGATATTTTCTAGTGAACACTTGCAAGCATAGGGTGTTTTAAGGAAATCACCTTCCTTACCTCCCTTTTCTGCCATAGCCTTTATTACATCTTTATGATGCATTTTCGTAGAATTTAATAACAGTTTTCTTATTGCATTACATTTTCCTTCGCTGGCTTAGTTTTTTCCGCTTTTACTCTCTTTATAGGACCATAGAAATGTAATTGTGTAGCAAAGGAGTATAACTATATATATATGTATATATAATACCCATTTTCCTCATGTGTATGTATGTATGTGTGTTTGTGATTTTCTATAAGCAAACAAAATCACAAACATTCTCATGAAAACGTAGAGGAGGGATATTCACTTTTATGGCATCATTTTAAATATAATTAGAGAAAAAGGGATGCACAACAACTACAACACTAATGTGGACAAGAAAATAACAACAAAAAAGACGTAACAACAATTTCGCATAAAATGGATTATATTACAATGGAGGGTATGTGTGTGTGTCCTAAATGTGTAACGAGTGGACTGACTATTAGTTTGGCATAAATGAAGACAGAATGATATGGCCTAATTGTGAAAAAAAACTCGAGGAAATATTACATGAACACAATGGAAAAACTACATGAGCACAACGGCTGATATGCGCATGTGTATATGTGTGTGTATTTTCGCTGAAAATCCCTTTACCACATTTTAAATGAGGAAGCTGCTGCATTTCATTGTTCTCCTAATGCTTTGTAATCACTTGAGCATCGTACATAAATATAATTGACAGCATAATTTTTAATTAGGGGAAGCCATAATATGATTGCCCTAAATAAGAATATATACATACATACACATGTATGAATTTATATTTGGAAATACTGAATTTGAGTAGAACTTATATTAGCTATTTATATTATTTTCGAAAAATTCGAAGTAAGCTATTTTTTCATTCGAATAAAAATCTGCGTAAATTATGCGCCACCTGTTCAACATAGAATTATTCATTGGAAGCTGTTCACCATGTCGTATGATCAATAAATTTATTAGTCATACGATACCAGCCAGACACTAACCATTGAAGAAGTTAATGAGTATCAGTCGGTTGTGCCGACAGATTGACACCCTCAGCATTTATCCGTTTTTATACCCTCCACCATACTATGAAGGGTATTCCGTTTGTAACTCCTCGAAATACTCATGTCAGACCCAACAATGTATATTTATTCTTGATCAGAGTAAAATTCTAAGTCGATTTAGCGATGTCCGTGCGTCTGTCCGTCTGTCTGTTTTAATCACGCTATCTTTCGAACGAATTGAGATAGAAGGCTAAAATTTCGCACACATGTTTTTTCAGTAGGTTAAGTTCGTAAATGGGCCATGTAGGTCCACGTTTTCATATAGCCCCCATATAACGGTACCTTCCTATATACGATATTTTGATGATTTTAGCTACATTATTCACCGTTTATTTTTAAGTTCCGAATTTGAATTTGGTAATGACTTATGACAAACAATACCTATGTAGGTCCACGTCGTATAGACACCAATATAACGGCTATATTCGGTATTTTTAAAATTTTAACAGAATCTTGTAAGGATTTTATTTCAAAATTCGTTCCAAATGGTGGAGGGTATTCAAAGTTCGACCTGGCCGAACTTACTGCTTTTTAACTTGTTTTTTTTTTTTTTTTCAAATATATTTAGATGTTTTTTTTTGTATTCAAAATGTTGATCCTCTACAAGACATCTACCAATGGAGTAGGTGACAGCTTTGAATTTTGTGTATATACTTTTTGAAAATGCTCAACTTTTTTGGGAAGTCACCAAAAAAGTGTATCAACGTACCCCATATTCACGATTTTTTAAGTAAATCACTGTTTTATTTCGCATGTATAAGGATTGTTATTATTGAAGAAAATCGTTAACATATTTCGCATGCTTAGTCAAAAATTTAACCCTTTGTGGGGGAGGTACCAGAAAGAGGGAAATAATTTAGTATATCTCCATAGTAGATCGTTTGTAATATAGAGTTTTTGCAAGTTGCCTAATTTTTTTTTTATTCCAAAAATTGTTCCGAAAAGGAATCAGAAGGAAAAGTTCGTTCAGTCCCTCATACCTTATCCCGTGTTGGTAGAAATATTGGAATGTGGGAATTTTGAAGACAAATGGACTCTTATTTCACAATTTATATTAATTATAATTAACCAATATGTTGAGCCGTTGGGGGAGATAAAAGAAGGAGTGGACCGATATATCATATCTTATGCAAAATTGTGACATATGTGGAGGAGGTACCAGAAGGTGTGTGGCGGTATAATCCATTTTGACACCTTATCTTGATATGGTTAAAATATTGGGATGTGCGCAATTTAAAGAAACTCTGATGCAAAATTCGCATTTTATAAGCGTTTTAGACATTTAAAATGTTGACCCTTTGTGGGGAAGGTATTCAAAGAAGAGGTCCGATATATCCCATTTTCGAATAAGGAGTTGTTTTGGCTGAAATATTGGGAAGTGCGATGTTTGAAAATAATCAGATGCATGTGTCGAATTTTATGAGCGTTTTGATTATTCAAAATTTTGATCCTTTGTGGTGGAACTACCAGAAGGACTGATCCACTATACTTCATCATACAACCGTTTTTGAAATGGTTAAAATATTGGGATGTGCGAAATTTAAAGAAAATCTGATGCATATTTCGCATTTTATGAGCGTTTTAGATAATCCAAATTTGGGGGAGGTACTAGAAGGAGTAGTTCGATCGGATATTTTTATACCTTTAGCCTAATAGCGATAGAGGGTATTATCATCTAACTTTTCTAAATTGTGCCCCAACGAATGGACGAATCCCACATCAGGGCATTTTAAGGCCATCAGGTCATGTCCGGCTGTCGCATGATGAGACCCTCAAAATCGGGGATTATTACATAAAAGCATCCTGTAGTTTAGATGTCGGACATATCGGTCAGATTAGGTAGTTTTTACTAAAATTTTACAACAAATCACGTGTTATTTGACTTTTCGGGTTCGTACCAAAAAAAGGCTAAAGAATCTCTTGAAATTCCACACATCCCAACAAGGAGTCAGTCATATCCTTCTCGTTCCTCCCCCATACTGGTTGTAATTTTATTGACAATTATTACCAAAAAATTGATTGGATGTCCGGTTTTTTTTTTTCAAATTTTGTATATCCACATATTTTTATCAGTTTTCGATGAAGTAGAACGTTTTGATTCAATATATCTGCTACCTCACGTATAATTCAACTTCTTCTAAAAATGTTTAAATATTTCATAAAATAAGAAGGAAATAATCGGCATGGTCCAAATTGGGTACGTTGTAAAATTTATATCAGACTTAGATTAGATAGGAAATGGACAAAATTGTTCTACTCCTTCGGTATCTCTTCCGTAAAGAGTCAACAGTTTGAACAATCACAAAGTAGGTCGAAATATATTAAAATAATCGAACGTTGGCTGATGGCAAAACCGGTTCATACTTTTTTTTTCATTTCTTATATTTTTATTGAATATTCTTCTAATATAACAATTGTCAGCTGTGTAAATTCACTGAAATAATAAGTGTTGGAAAAACCAAAACCAATTCTACTTATCTCCAGTGTGCATTATTCCATTATCTGTAAATATTTCGATACAAAAAAATTCCGCACACTCCGTATCAATATCAATACTATTAATATTATATTTTCTCTGTGACGTATTCTTGACAACAGGTGCTCCATATTAGCGATGAATGAAATTATTTTCATCTTCCATAATTTCAAATTTTGAAATTATAAAAATTTATATTTAAAAAAATATAGAATTAAAGTAGCCCCAACATTATTTTTCAATATTTTTTTTGTAATTTTTCAACTAAGAAATTATTCAGCCCATCATATTCTGCGTTGTATTACCAAACTTTTTCCATAAGTCCATTAAAAAGTCATTGGGAATTTATTTATTTATTTTTTAATTACTTTCCACCCAAACCACCCTAATATACACATCCACTGTTGTCAGTATTCGCGTAATTTGTTATTATAACAATATCAACGACGACGAAAAATTCCACATAAAATGAATGAGCCAAGCAAGAAATGTATATCTAAAACAGACGCTCAAAGGCCAAGGTCAAGTGATTGGCAGAAAGGATATCCCATCATTTCCTTTCTGATTTCAACAAAAACAAATTCCGAAGCAAAAGAAAAATACTCAACTATTTATGATGTTTTTCTGAAATAAAAAAAAAAAATATGATGAATTGTCGTAAAAATGTATGGCATGCTACTGTGCTACAACAGCTGCAGAAGCAGTAGCAACAACAAGGAGAATATCAAAAGAATACAAATTAAAACGATATCAAGGAAAAGCGCAAGGAAATGCTATACTTTTGAGTACAATTCTTTTATATCTCGTCCCGTTCAGAATGTTTTGTGCATTAAATCAAAAATGAAATATTTCATAAATTTTAAGAGACATTTCTCCATTCGGAATAATGCCATAGCATCGAAAGTGACCTATAAAAAATTTATATGGAAACATGATTTAAACGCAAAATATCTCTTTAAATGCAAACGTTCTTCTGTCTCCACTCAAGTGTAGCTGGGTGGCGGGGGGAATAAATCAAACAAAAAACCCCTTTCGTGTATTATTTATTGTGTGTTTTCTTGAATCTCATTTCGTACTCTCTCTCGTTCACTGGACAAAATAAATTAAATTTTTTCTTCACTTTTTTTTGCTTATTTTTCTTCGTTCCGGTTTCGTTCGTTTTGCGTGTGTGTGAAGGTGGTGGGGAGGGTAACAATATCTTATTACTTCTTGCCATGGTTTATTTCTCCAGAGAGCTAGAGAAAAAATTCTCGTAGCTGTTTTTCTGCTTACATGTCAAAAATGTAAGTGACACTTGAAGTTTGTCCGGCTTTTTTATTATAGGAGAAGTAGTAGAAGAAATGAAACCAGCTTTCACATGCTTAAAATGACATTTCCAATAAAAGGTTATTTATATTTCTTCTTTTTTCCGGAATTTTGCAAAAACAGTCCTTTAAAAGGATTTCCTCTAAACATTACATTTTTCTGGATATTTCATACTCGTGATGTTCAAACAAAACAAATTTGAGTTACAGAAAACACATCAAAATCGTAAGTTTCAATATTTTCCTGAATTATATTTTTCCTTTTCGAGGTTTTTTAGTCAGGATCGAAAGTAGTTTGCTTTCGAATATGCGGTAAATTAGAAGACTACATCAATAGGATAGAAGACCCTCGGTGTGATCTTCCAAAAAATAAAAGACTCTCGGTTTGATCTTCCAAAGAATAAAAGACCCTCAATAAAGCGTTCTATACCTCGATAAGGACTTACATGAAAAAACCTCAGCAAAAGTTCCTCTTTAAAAAGAAGAGCCTCAGAGGGAGGTTTTTCATCGTGTAGAAGACCAGCAGAGAGATGTATTTTTATGAAATGGAAATCCGTCCTCAAAAGACCATCATGAATTATATTATAATTTTTCGAGGTCTCTTAGTCAGAACCGGAAGCAGTTTGGTATCGAATATGGTGTAAATTAGAAGAGTACTTCAACAGGATAGAAGACCCTCGGTGTGATCTTCCAAAGAATTAAAGACCCCCTATAAAGCCTTCTATGCCTCGATGAGGTCTTTTAAGGAAAAACCCTCAGCAAGAGTTCTTATTTAAAAAGAAAAGCCTCAGAGGGGGGTTTTCCGTCGAATAGAAGAAAGAGAAGAGTACTTCAATAAGATAGAAGACCTTCGGTGTGATCTTCCAAAGAATAAAAAACCCTCAATGAGACCTTATATACCTACATGTGGTCTTGTATGAAAAAACCCTCTGCAAGAATTCTTATTTAAAAAGAAGAGCCTCAGAGGAAGGTTTTTCGTCGATAGAAGACCCTCAGAGAGATGTATTTTTATAAAATGGAAAACCGTCATCAACCCGTTTTCTATAGAATAGAAGAAGCTCGGCCAGAGAGGTCATATACAGAATAGAAGAACCTCAGTCACAGAGGTCTTTTATATAATAGAAGAGCCTCGTCAGGAGGTCTTCTTTATAGAATAGAAGAAGTCCCAAGGGACAAAATTTAAAAAAAAAAAGGAAACAAGAACCTTTGCCAGAAGTCTCCTATAGAAAAAAAGAGCCTCAGCCAGAAGTCTTCTATATATATTAGAAGAACATCGGCGAGAGGTCTTCTAGAAGAACATGGGCGGAGGTCTTCTATAGAGTAGAAGAACCCCGTTTCCTAGGCAAAGGTCTTCTATAAAATAGAAGAACCTAGGCCTCGGAACAGGTCTTTTATAGCGTAGAAAACCCCTGTTCATCGGCAGAGGTCTTCTAAAGAGTAGAAGAAGCCTGTTCCTCGGTAGATGTCTTCTATAAAGTAGAAGAACCCCGTCCTCGGCAGAGAGAAGACGGGGTCTTCTATCCCGTATAGAAGACGGAGGAGTCTTCTTATCGCGTACAGAAGACGATGTCTTCTTCTAACCCTTACAGAAGACGGTGTCTTCTTCTATCCCGTACAGAAGACGGTGTCTTCTTCTATCCCGTATAGAAGACAGTGTCTTCTTCTATCCCGTATAGAAGACAGTGTCTTCTATTCTGTATAGAAGACGGCGGGGTCTTCTAGCCCCGTATAGAAGACACAGGGGTCTTCTAGCCCCGTATAGAAGACACAGGGGTCTTTTAGCCCCGTATAGAAGACACAGGGGTCTTCTAGCCCCGTATAGAAGACACAGGGGTCTTTTAGCCCCGTATAGAAGACACAGGGGTTTTCTAGCCCCGTATAGAAGACACAGGGGTCTTCTATTTTTTTATATGGAACTCTAGAAACTTTAACTTTTTGTTTATAGGAAATCTTCGCCGAAAAATTATTTTGCATTGTTGACGTACTTCGAGGGTTTCTTTTCAATGAAACATCTATATCGAAGCCTCTTTGCAAAAAGAACACCTTTTTGCCAATTTTTGTTGGATGAAGATTTGGATTGATGCCTTTTTTTGAATGGAATACATTTACTGTGGTTTAGTTTTGAATGAAAGTTCCTTCTGTAACGTCCTCTCTTGAAGTCCTCGGTTTCCAATTCCTTTCCATATTTTCAGTTTAAGCTATGAACTACTTAGCTTTCATCTTTTATTTTAATCGAAACTTTTTTCAGTTCACTTGCATTCAGTTTCTTTTGATAAAAAATTTATTATTTTGATTTTCGTCGTCTTCTTCTTCTTCATCGTTCTACACAATTCCCAAGGCTTTTCATTACCCGAAAATACTTACATGTGACATTTCACAATATGTCCTTGGGCAATGACTCTTTGTTGTGCGGAAAGCCTCCGGGGAGCGGTGAGCGAGACCCTTCTATAGTGTATCAACATTTATTATCGGTCTGCAAATCAAATCAACTTGAAAGATGTTTATCGCCCACCGAATAACTGACTGAACGTTCAGTTCATAGAGTTTGAGCAGGGTAGGTGTGGGGAATCTGTAAACAACATATGTCAACTTAACATGTTGGTATGTTGTGTCGCAAACAGACACGTTGTTGAACACCGAAGTCTCCGATTCAGATTCCGATTCCGATTCAGTTTGCCAGTCAAACAGTCAATCCCAAATGTCTTTTTCGGTATGGCAAAGTCAAATATACATATTCGAAGGTTATTACATACAAATTCGAATATCCTCCACCCGCCGCCACCACTCGAAACAGCATTTCGATAAATACCCAAGAGTTTGGGCTGTGTTTGTATATTTATCGAATGCCAACAAATGTGGAGTGATAGAGAGGGGGAAAGAGGTTCTCTATTTGATAGTATGTAACAACAGCCAGCATCCATTCTGGCCCAAAAAAAAAGAATGGTTACAATTCGCCAGTTGTCATCAACATCCATCAGCCATCTTTGTTGGCCGTTCAACAATTTTTGCTGAGGTCTCTTTCCACAAACTGTTACCATTTTTCGATGGGTCTTTACTTTTACACCATTTATAGTGTTGCTTATTCGTGGGGTGGACATGTTTGTAAAATAAGTTGACTTTTTTTAAATTTCTACACTGTGAGAAATTGGAATAAAACAAATTTAAAGGTATCAGTCGGTTTTGCCGTCAGACGTACAGGGTGAGATAAAAAAAACTGCAACAAAGTTAATCGCCATAATTTTTACATTTTTTTTTAAATTTTATTGAATGTCGGAAATAGCATCACATTTTAGAATAAGTTTAGATTTGTTCGAAATGGTCAACTTTGGCACGAATTATGGCCTTCAAACTGCCAATGAAACCGAATGTTGCTCTGCGGTATTTTGATCCATACCCAGCGAAGCACTTGCTTGATGCGATCGAAACTTTGTTTTTTTTTTTTTTTTTGTGCCAACCTTGATTTCCAAAATACTCCAGACACAATAGTCCAACGGATTGGTATCCGGAGATTTTGGTGGCCATTGTGTGCTAGAAATGAAGCGAGGAACCTCATTTTGTAACCATTCTTGTGTGGCGCGTGTTGAATGCGATGGTGGTGAGTCCTGTTGGAATGTCCAAGGTTTGCGGCCAAAATGTTTGTTTGACCAAGACTTTTATACACCCTCCAGAATATTTTCGCGATAATATTGGGCATTTATTCTGACCATCCGCTATTATGGCGGCCCACACCATCACCATGACCGGCGTTTGAGTTCTGGCGGCCTCTTTGGCAAGTAAACACGATTTTTGTTTGTTTACAAAACTGCTGGAAAATGAATGTTTTCTCATCGGAGACGAAGAAAACCAAATTCGGCAGTTCACCACTTTCGGCCAGGCGAAGAAACTCTTTAGTTTTTTGAGTCTATTTTCTTAACCTTGCGGTGTAAGTTCGTGCTCTTTTTGGAATTTTAATGGCCGAGCTCATTTTTCAATATTTTCCGAATGGAATATTGCGATATCTTCAGCTCTCGAGCCATTTCTCAGCTATTGCGTCGAGGGCTTCGATCAAGTCGCTTCTTTAAATTTCGAAACATTTCTGCTGATGTTGCTGTTTGCATCATTTCTAGGTCAGGTACGAAAATAGACAATGTCGGTCCACCCCATCAAGTAACTCCCACACAGTTTGAATAAATGTAACTCTGATGTGAGAGTCCGATTGTCTTCAAATTACGCTCATCACAACATATTTATTAACCCAAGGTCTTGTGTAAAAATTTAATATAGCGCTTCACACCATCAAGTACCACCCCCACAAAGGGTCAACATTTTGATTTTTCATGAAGCTCATATAACGCGAAATTAACATCCGGTTCGACAAAGACTTGGCGCATCTCAATATTTCCATGAGCACAAGATCTGCTGTGAAGATGGGAGATATCGGCGCACTCCTTCTGGTACCTCCCCTACAAAGGGTCAAAGTTTTGAATAACCAAACGATCCGAAATAAACATCCAAATCTCCATAAATTTCACACATACAGACATTTTAGCTTATACAAGATCTGTTGTGAAGATGATATATATCTGCTATATATAGTGGTATACATTGTGGGTCTCTAAAGTATGGACCATAAAGACTTTTTTTTAAAGACGTTGGTTTCCGAAAATTCCAGACTTTTTTAAGAATCTGAAAATTTTCTAATATTTTTACTGTCCCATTGCCAGCCTGGGTTCATATTCATATTTATTTCACTATTTTGATGTCGGAGTTTTACTATCCTATTATTTTTTATTCCCTACCACACTGTGTGTTGGGGGTAATATAGGTTTGATTGGACCAAAAATTTTGTAACACCTCGAAATATTTGTTTCTCACACAGGAAAGTATATATGGATCTTCCTATCTCGCCGTACTGAGTCGATGTAGCTAAGTATGCCCCTCCATCCGTCTGTCCATGCTCATTTGTAATGAATCAACAGGTCGCAATTATGGCCCAATCCTTACGAAATTGAAAATGGAGGTGGGGTAAGGGTCAGAATTGAAACCTATTGTTTTTTGGAGATGATTGCACAATATTTAGGGGTTGAAATGGACAAAAACAGAAAATTTTCCTGATTTTGCAGTTGCTCCATAAGCCACAATTATGAACCAATCCACGTGGAAATTTACATGAATTTAGAGTTTAGGACTGGGCGGCCATCGGACAACATTTAGCCGGTAAAATAGACCCTAACTCTTATGTAAGGAAATAAGAAAATTTCCACTAAACCGCGAATATTTTTAATCCCTGCCAAATCTCAACTACATTTAAAGGTCACTTCTGACAATTAAAGTTATACTGATAGCCAAGAAATCGGATAATCGGTAGCAAAATAGGTACAATATATATGTATACGGAATAGATCTTAGTTATTCTGCTTATAAGTCAAGATCCACTGGACAGATCACGTAAAAATATGGCAATAAAAAAGTGAATATTTTTTTCCATTTTTTCAATTTTTGTCATATTTTTTATCGGATGCGATTTTTTCAATTGGACTTACACTTTTAAATTGCAATTTTTCTTAAATTTTCACCCTTGGACTCACACTTTTGAATTTTTAATTTTTCTTAAATTTTCACCCTGCAGCACTACGTTTTGAGGGTATTATATGCATGTTGCAATTTCCGTCCGATCCTCACTAAATTTTGCATGGGTTATTTTGTTAGGGTTAGGGTCAGAATTAAAGCCTGTGGTTCTTAAGATGTAAATTAAGGGGTTCCAATGGACTAAAATATTAAAAAAATTCTAATTTTGTAGTCGCTCTAGAGACCACAACTGAAAACTAATCCACACGGAGTTTCGCATCAGAAGAGCGTTAAGGACAGGGGCATTATTTTCGACATTAATTCAAAAACGAAATCTTCCAAAATGGATTTGGACGTAATTGTTCGAAGTCCCCAATTTGTAGTGTTGTAGGGTATCATATGGTCGGCCCCGTACGACTATAGCCTTTGCTTACTTGTTTTGTAATATTTTCCTTTTTTACTTTGTTCTACATCTTTTTCCAGTAATTTTTTTTCCTCTGTGTATTCTATTTTTCCCCCAAATTATGCCAATGGCCACATTGTTTCCCCCCGCCTTGCCCACCAATACCAATGTCCGGTTTCCTAGGCATTGTGGGGAAATTAGTTGTTTTATGTGTTAAAACGGAAATGTTCTATTTAGGCGTTGTTGTGGTAAATTGATTTTGGTTGCTTCGCTTATGAGTTCTCATCTCCACCCCTCTTTCTCTTCCCTCTCTCACACCGCTGCTGATGTCACGAACAAACCTCCGCAGTGACATTGGATAATTTGATGATTTAACAAACCGAGTGATGGAGTATTGGTTGAATATTTTGTTGATCTTTTGACATTTATAAATGTTTTGATTGATTTGCGGTTGTTGTCGGGCGGCCAACTGCACAAAAAAAGGAATAACAACTTTGTTGCCAACAAAAAAAAAAAAAAAAAAAAAAAATCTTCCAACAGCATTTGCTTAATTTGTATGCAAATCATGTTTTATTGAATGGGAACGTGTATATCAAAAATAATGACTTCATTTTCTGCCACAATTCCTCGTTGCTGCCACTGCCACTGCTGCTGTTCGTTAGTTGTTGAGGCGGCGGCGGCATATTGATGGTCTGACATGGCAGCCAAATAAAATACTTGATGTGGTCATATTGAAGTTGATAAATCGATGGTATATTTTCTGAGGCTCTTGATTCGTTTTTCTCGTCTTCTTTTTTTTTTTTGGCAAGCTGTCAGCAGTGCAATTTGAGATGGAATATTTAAATATGTATTGGAATATTTTGCTGTTTCCTTTTTTTGTGGATAAGTGTTAGACCTCCACTTTGCAGCACGAGAAAGGAGCATTGATTGTAATGCAAATGTACAAAAATTACATAAATTGTAGCATGTGTACAGAATTATCTATGGTATTCTATAATTTCGAAATATTTAGTAATGTATTATGTAACGAAATAAATGCGAGGATATAAAAACGAAAGTGGTAAATGGTAGTGTAATTTCTAATAATATTATTCCACCGTTCAAGGCTCAAGGTCTGTGGTACTTAGTAAAACAAACATCCAATACTGCCGCTAGAAGGGCATAGAACATAAAATATTTAGTTAAATGTATTTATAAAATGTATATTTCACCAGTCCCTAAAGGTGTGAGCGATTTCAAATATTGTTTTCAAAAAAAAAAAAAAAAAAAAAAAAAAAACGAAAAAAACATCAGGAACGAATTTGGCAATTCTCAAAAATAATAAAATTCGATAAAAATTCTGTTGAAATCTTAAAACTACCGAATGTAGCTGTTACATTAGGGTCTATACGACGACATGGACCTGCATAGGTAACTTTTGTCATAAACTATTACAATATTCAAATGCGAAACTTTTAAAAAATCGGTAAAATCATTAAAATACTTATATACGAAGGCGTACACCTGCACAGGTGACTTAGGCTGTAGCATCCATTTCGAACTTCAAACACCAAATTTGAAACAATTCCGGTGAATAATGTCGCTAAAATCATCAAAATACCGAACATCGGGAGATATCGTTATATAGGGGCTATACGAAGACGTGGACCTGCACAGACAATTTTCCGTCTTAGACTATAGTATCGATTACGAACTTGAAATACCAAAATTAATGTCGCTAAAATCATCAAAATACCGAACATCGGGAGATATCGTTATATGGGGACTATACGACGACGTGAAGCTGCACAGACAATTTTCTGTCATAGGCTGTAGTATCCATTACGAACTTCAAATACCAAATTTGAAAGAATTCCGGTGAATAATGTGGCTAAAATTGTCGAAATATCGGAAGGTACCCTTATATGGGGGCTATACGAAGACGTAGACCTGCACAGAAAATTTTCTGTCTAAGACTGTAGTATTCTATTCAAACTTCAAATACCAAATTTGAAACAATTCCGGTGAATAGTGTCACTAAAATCATCCAAATACCTAATATCGGGAAGTACCGTTATATGGGGACTATACAAAGACGTGGACCTGCACAGATAATTTTCCGTCCTAGGCTGCAGTATCCATTACGAACTTCAAATACCAAATTTGAAAGAATTCCGGCGAATAATGTCGCTAAAATCATCAAAATACCGAATATCGGGGGGTACCGTTATATGGGGGCTATACGACGACACGGACAATTTTCTGTCATAGGCTGTAGTGTTCGATTCAAACTTTAAATACCAAATGTGAAACAATTCCGGTGAATAATGTCGCTAAAATCATCAAAATACCGAATATCGGAAGGTACCGTTATATCGGGACTATACGAAGACGTGTATCGGCATAGACAATTTTCTCTCTTAGGCTGTAGCATCCATTTCGAACTTCAAATGCCAAATTTGAAACAATCCCGATGAATATTGTCGCACAAATCATGAAAATACCGAATATCGGGAGGTACCGTTATATGGAGGCTATACCAAAACATAACATACATTTGAGATGGAATTTTCCAAGCATTATTTGTTTGGCCCAAAAACGAACCGTATTAAAATTGGTCATAATCGGATCAAATTTAGATATAGCTCCCACATATATCTTCAACCGATTTTGGGTTAACTGTACACCAAATGGCCAATATCAGTCTAAATTATCTGAATTTCCACCACATTCCACCGAATTCAGTCTAGAAACAAGTACAGCAAATTTGGAAAATCGGTACAGCTATAGATCACATATATATGTTTCATCCAATTTGGTGCTTAAGTCCCTCACATTCGTAATACACATTCGACAAAAATGTTATTTGGTACCACATATCTTATAGAGCTCGGAAATATATAGGTCCCATACATAACCGATTTTAGGTTTATTGTGCAAATGGAGTGAATTTCGGGATGCACGTTTTCATTTTGTGGAACTCAGCTTCGATATTTATACCCTCAGCCATATGACTACAGAGGATATATATGATTTGATACGGTCAAAACGTGCCTAGTCGAAATAAAGGTTTTAGACCCTAGGTCTCTTTGGACCAAATCCGTTTCAGGACATTTAGAGTCGATCTAGTGATGCCCGTCATTCTGTCTGTGTGGCTGGTTGGTGCGCACGATAACTCTCGAAGGGAGTATTCGATTTGGTCCAAACTTGGTACATCGTACTATTTTTGTCAAACTTAGATCGAGTTCGTAGATGGGCAATATCGGTCCACTCCTTCTGGTACCTCCCCCACAAAAGGTCGAAATTTGCAAAAAAAATATTCTTTGCACAGAAAGAGAAGGGAAAATCCGATTTTGCTCCAAATTTTGCAAATCCAAATATTTGCGTCAGTGCTAGGTCTGGAGTGAAAATGGACAATTTCGGTCCACTCCATCGAGGTACTTTATGGAGTGGACCGAAATTGTCCCTACAAAGGGTCAAAATTTTGAATAATTACAACTCTTATAAAATGTAATATTTTTGTCTTCAAATTTCACACATCCCAATATTTGTATTAACCCAAGGTCTGGTTTTAAGATGGACAATATTAGTCCACTCTTTGTGGTACCTCTCCCAAAAATGGTCGAAATTTTCAAAAAAAATATTTTTTTCACAGAAAAAGAAACGATAAACCGATTTTGCTCCAACTTTGCATATCCTAATATTTGCGTAAGTTCTAGGTCTGGTGTGAAAGTGGATAATATCGGTCCACTCCATCAAGTACATCCCCCATAAATGGTCAACATTTTGAAAAATTACAACCCTTATAAAATGTGATGTAAGGGTCCGATTGTCTTTAAATTTCACACATCCCAATAATTTTATTAAACCAAGATCTGTTGCAAAGATGGAATATATCGGTCCGCTCCTTCTGGTACATCCCCCACAAAAGGTCGAAATTTTAAAAAATATATATTTTCTGCACAGAAAGAAAAAGGATTATCCGATTTTGTTCCAACTTTGCATATCCTAATATTTGCGTCAGTGCTAGGTCAAGTGCGAAAATGGACAATATCGGTCCACTACATCAAGAACCTCCCCCACAAATCGCCAAAATTTTGAATAATTATAACTCTTATTAAATGTGATGTAAGAGTCCGATTATCTTCAAATTTCACACATCCCAATATTTATATTAACCCAAGGTCTGATGTTAAGATGAACAATTTGGGGCCACTATTTCTGGTACCTCCCCCACAAATGGTCAAAATTTTGAATAATTACAACTCTTATAAAATGTTTATATTAACCCAAGGTCTGGTGTTAAGATGAACAATTTTGGTTCACTCTTTGTGGTACCTCCCCCAAAATTGGTCGAAATTTTCAAAAAAAATATTTTTGCACTGAAAGAGAAACGATAATCCAATTTTGCTCCAACTTTGCAAATCCAGATATTTGGATCAGGGCTAGGTCTGGAGTGAAAGTGGACAATATCGGTCCACTCCATCAAGTACCTCCCCCACGAAGGGTCAACATTTTAAATAATTACAACTCTTATAAAATGTGATGTAAGAGTCCGATTGTCTTTAAATTACACACATCCCAACATTTGTATTAACACAAGGTCTGGTGTTAAGATGCGCATTATCGGTCCACTCTTACTGGTACCTCCCCCACAAATGGTCGAAATTTTAAAAAAATATATTTTTGC
Source organism: Musca domestica (assembly GCF_030504385.1). Taxonomy (NCBI): domain Eukaryota; kingdom Metazoa; phylum Arthropoda; class Insecta; order Diptera; family Muscidae; genus Musca; species Musca domestica. Next base: position 1,269,568 of record NW_026712312.1, read on the forward strand.
ACAGAAAGAGAAACGATCATCCAATTTTGCTCCAACTGTGCAAATCCTAATATTTACGTCAGTGCTAGGTCAGGTGCGAAAATGGACAATATCGGACCACCCCATCAAGTACCTCCCCCACAAATGGTCAAAAATTTGAATAATTATAACTCTTATAAAATGTGATGTAAGAGTCCGATTGTCTTCAAATTTCACATATCCTAATATTTGTATTAACCAAAGGTCTTGTGTTAAGATGAACAATATCGGGCCACTCTTGCTGGTACCTCCTGCACAAATGGTCGAAATTTCCAAAAAATATATTTTTGCACAGAAAGAGAAAGGATAATCCAATTTTTATCCAACTTTGCATATCCTAATATTTGCGTCAGTGCTAAGTCAAGTGCGAAAATGGACAATATCGATCTACTCCATCACGTAACACCCACCCCCCCCCCCCCCCCCTAAAGGGTCAAAGTTTTGAATAACCAAAACATTTATGAAATCCGAAATACACATTAGGTTCTCTTTATATTTCACACATCCCATTATTTCCACTAATAAAAGATCTGTTGTGAAGATGGGATATATCGGTCCACTTCTTCTGGTACCTTCCTCACAAAGGCTCAAAATATTGAATGTCAACGAAGCTCATAAAAAGCGAAATTGACATCCGATTTCATTCAGACTAGCACATCTTAATATTTCTAATAACACAAGATTTTTCATAAAGATGGTAGAGATCGGACTATTTCTACTTGTACCTCCCCCCACAGAGGCCTCAAGATTTTGAAGAAGAAGGAAAAAACGCTCAAAGAAAGTGAAATATACATCCAAATATCTTCAAACTTCACACATTCAAATATTATTTTTTCTAACGCAAGATCTATTATGAAGATGGTATATATCTGCCAACCCCTTCCGGTACCTAACTCACAAAGGGTTACAATTTCCAATACTAATATCTGTCATAACTTGCGAAACAAGTCGGTGACATAAAAATCATAGCCCATTTCCTGTGTTAGGCTTTAGTATTCATTACGAACTTCAAACACCAAATTTGAAACAATTCCGGTGAATAATGTCGCTAAAATCATCAAAATACCGAATATCGGAGGTACCGTTATATGGGAGCTATACCAAAACGTGAACCTACATTTTCAATACCAAAAATCATGCAGACATAACCTACATATGAGTAAAATTTTATCAATCTACTTCAATTCGTTCGGAAGCTATTTCGTGGTATTACAAACGGAATTACCAACCTCCATACTGCGGTGGAGGGTATAAAAATTGTTTAATTTTTGAATTTAATTTTTAAACCTAAAAATGGAAACACGTCAACTTTTGGGTATTCCCAAACAACCCTCCCCCGTGTGGGTGTAGAAAACCTACCTTGCAAACATCACTTATCCTTATCTCCGTCAAGTCATGCCAACTCTTCCACGAAAGGATAACTTTCACTTTTGATAACCTTTTAGTGAGGCGAGCTCTTCCACTCGCATTCGTGTCTCATTTTTCATAAGGCCATCCGCATTGTTTGGGTTTTCCAGCCGCGGTGGCATTTTTCTTGTTATTTTTATTACGGATCCGCTAAAGGCCATCCTCTGCCAACTCAACTGCCAGCATTTTATTGCAGGTAGTTTCCATATGATTTTAGTCAGCGTTAAAATATTTCATTAATTTCACTTTATTGCCATTATAGCCCGGGGAATTTGACGGTGCCGTGGTGGTAGTCTCTATCTGCCGGACTGCCTGCCTTAATGCCAACACGGTATGGCTGCGTGTTTATGGCCATGGATCGCGCAGGCTATAATTTCATACTTTGTAATACAAATGGACGAGACACGAAAAATGGTTTTGAAAATGTCATAGGGCTGGAGCGAACCCCCGACCATGGTGCCCGGTACCCGGTCATTTGCACAAATCCATGTGGGTTCCAAAATGTTGTTAGAGTCGTTGTCGGCAACGTTTAGCGACGGTTAGTTTTGTCATTGATGCATTTAGTTGTGGCAAGTTTTGGTACATTCTGTGTGGAGATGGGTGTGTGCAAAATTTTGTGTGTGTGTGTTCGACTAACTAGGCTAAGGTAAATAAACACTTAAGCCGATACAATTAAGAACAAACGGCCGGGCACACCGGCACTGCTCAGACTTTTGTGTTGCCTGGCAATTTTAATAGTTATTACATTTGTGCAAATGGGATGTTACAAGAATTAGCGTATTACGCGGCCAAAGTCTGCAGAAGTCACATGAAATGTTATTTAATTTATTAACGGATTACTGCAAATGGTTATGAAGTAAATTGCGAATTTGTGTATGTGTCTGTTAAGATGTCCTTGTTTTTAAGAGAAAATTTGTTTAATATGCCTTTTAAATATTCACATTTTTAAAATAGGACATGTCGGAAATTTGGCAAAAAATGTTGTGTATCTTTTTTATAAATTTCAGAAATGGAAGATAGTTCCAAAAGAAAATATTTAAAAAAATAATCATTAGGATAGGTTAAGGGCTTTAAATTTAAATATTGCACTGCATTGTCTTTTGTCTCCAGTCAGGTCAAGCTCAAAGATGAGCTATATCGGTCAACGTTTTCCTATAAGCACCATGTAATTACTCGCGGTATGCGGAAGTTTGATGATTTTAGCCACAGTTACTAACGAAATAGTTTAAGTTTCGGTATTTAGAGTTCCTAATATGTCCTGCCTTCTCTGGCAGAACATTCCCTGTAGAGGTCCACTTTTTCCTTTTCTTAGTCCCCATATAAAGTAACTTCCCAATACTCGGTATTTTGACGATTTAAGTCTCATTATCTAACGGAATTACTTAAAATTAAATATTTTTATTCCGCAATGGGTTCTTCGGCTTATATTGAAAATATTCAATACAAGTCAAAGTTTTTCTATAGCCCCTATACTCCCGATTTTCGGTATTTCGATGAGCGGAGCCAACTTCTTTACAGAATTGTTTGCAATTTATATTGTCTGTCGATTTAGCGATTTCGGTCCGTCTGTCGAAATCACTCGAGCTTCCGAACGAATTGAAGTATATTGATAAAATTTTACTCAAATGTATGTTATGTCTGCAGGATTTTTGGTATTGAAAATGGGCCATGTAGGTCTACGTCTTCGTATAGCCCCCATATAACGGTACCTCCCGATATTCGGTATTTTAATGATTTTAGCGACATTTTTAACTGGAATTGTTTCAAATTTGGTATTTAAAATTCGTAGTGGATAGTACAGCCTAAGACAGAAAATTGTCTATGCAGGTCCACGACATCGTAGAGCCCCCATATAACGGTACCTCCCGATATTTGATATTTTGATGATTTTAGCGACATTTTTCAACGGAATTGTTTCAACTTCTTTTTCGCATTGAAGTTCGTACTGGATACTACAGACTTTGACGGAAAATTGTCCGTGCAAGTCTACGTCTTCGTATAGCCCCCATATAACGGTACCTCCCAATATTCGGTATTTTGATGATTTTAGCGACATTATTTACCGGAATTGTTTCAAATTGTGGTATTTGAAGTTCGTAATGGATACTACAGCCTTTGACGGAAAATTGTCCGTGCAGGTCAACGTCTTCATAGAGCCCCTGTATAACGATACCTCCCAATATTCGGTAGTTTAATGATCTTATAGACATTATTTATTAGAATTTTTTTCAAATGGAGTATTTGAAGCTCTTATTGGATACTACAGCCTATGACAGAAAATTGTCTGTGCAGGTCCTCGTTTTATAATTCCCATGGTACCTCCCTATATTCGGTATTTTGATGATTTTAGCTACATTATAAACAGATTTTTTTGAAGTTTCGCTTTTGAATACTGTAGTAGCTAATGACAGGTCCACGTCCTCGTATATACCCTAATATACGGCTAAATTCAGTATATTTAAGATTTGTTCTAAATGGTGGAGGGTATTCAAAATTCGGCCTGGCCGAACTTACAGTTTTTTACTTGTTTTTTTAGAACAGTGTTGGCTTTGTTTGTTCGGGATACAATAGTATTTTGTTGTTGCAAAATAGTCAGGCTTAATCCCTTTATTGATGTTTTTATAAAAACAACGTTTGTTTATTAGTGGAGAACGATGGTAATGTTTACCAGGGGGTAAGGCAGGGAATACCTAGGTTTCGGTTTCGGTTTCGGTTTTTTTTTTTTTTTTTTTTGGAAAAAGTAATAGCAATATGTTTCAATTCTTCAATATATTTCAGATTTTCTTATCTCGATAGGTCCAACACATATATATCTGGATCCAAGAAAGATAATAACAAATATAGTAGCATTTGGTTAAAGCGTATACTATAATTTGACATAATTTTTGTGGACTCCAAAAATAGAGCATTCTTCGGATTCTGGAGATTTCAAAAAAAAATCCGGGTCCAAAAAATAAATATACCCATCATGTCTTTTCGGAGAGATATTTTCATAAGCTCTCAAATGATATATATATTTTCCATATCGGTTTAGTAGCTCCGGGTCTTGGACCCGGAGTATCGGGGCCTCCGGGTCCGTCCCACAAGAAAAAATATTTTTTGGAATCAGGGAAATTTTTTCCAAAAAAAAAAAAAAAAAAATTAATAAATAAATAAATAAAAATGAAAAAAATAATAATTAAATAAATTAAAAGAGGATTTCATTTCATTTCATTTGGAGGATTTCATTTCCGTCCCTTCACTCAATAACAGATGTATTACTTTTTAGTACCTTACGTACATATACAAGACGCTTTTCCCAACCATATCCTTCTCTCAACAACCGACACCACCAGCAACATCCATATCATATTTTTTAATTTTATTTCTAGTCCTTTGCCAAATAACAAATGTAATACCATTCAGTACTTTTCGTACAATTAGAGAACGAATTTCCAAACCACAGACAAGCATAAAAATCTTAATATCAAATTTCAGAATTTTAAATCTATCCCTTCACACAATGCCAAATATGGTACCCTTCAATTATTTTCGTATAATTATAATACATATTTCCGATACAGCCTCCAGGCTACACATGAATAGCGACCCTAATACCATATTTTAAATTTCAAGCACAATCTGTTGATCCAATATCTAATTTATTGTAACAAATTTAGTAATATTTAATACTTTTAGTGCCCCCATTTCCAAAACCACCTCTTAATCACAAACCTACCACCAATCATGACCTCAATACAAAATACCAGCTTCATCCGTCCTTCCTAAACCAAATTGTTCCAAATTTAGTGCAATTTACAACAGTTCACACGCTTGTTACACATTTCGAATTGTAGAACATTTTCCTTCTATAAAGTTCGAATTTTCAATAACCCTATTGTGCACCTGTCCTGCACTCCATCAGTGACTCTCGTTCTAAATTTCAGAATTCCAGCTCCATCGGTTCATCACAATTCAACATCGTATCAAATTTAGTACCATTAAGTTCACACACTAATTTCCGATGCTTCAATACATACCCCAATCCCCCTAATAAGTACGAATTTTCAAAACTACCTACATATCTCAGCCTACCTACAATGCAATAGTAAGCTTATTTCCAAATTTCAGGATTCCGTTGAAAAATGTGACTAAAATCATCAAAATACCGAATATAAGGGGAAGGGGGGTACCGTTATATGGTGACATACGATATCGTTAACCTATACAGAAAAATCTCTGTTATGGGCTTAAGTGCTCACAAAGAACCCCCTGTGTAAAATTTCGACAATTCCGTTAAAAAATGTGGCTAAAATCATCTAAATACCGAATATCAGGTGGTACCGTTATATGGGAGATATATGATACCGTGGACCTATATACATATTTTCTTTCAAGGCCTAAAGTAATCACAAGGGACTTCTTGTGTGGAATTTCAGACAATTCCGTTGAAAAATGTGGCTAAAATCATCAAAATACCGAATATAGGGGGGTACCGTTATATGGGGGCTATACGATATCGTGGACCTATATAGATAATTCTCTGTTATGGGGTTAAGTGCTCACAAAGAACCTTCTGTGTACAATTTCAGACAATTCCGTTGAAAAATGTGTCTTAATCTCATCAAAATATCGAATAACAGATGGTAACGTTTCATGGGGGCTATACGATACCTTCTAAGGGATAAAGTACCCACAAAAAACTCCTTGTGTAGAATTTCAAACAATTTTATTAAAAAATGCGGCTGAAATCGTCAAAATACGGAATAACGAGGTTTACCGTTACATGGGGGCTATACGATATCGTGGACCTATATAGACAATTCTCTTTCAAGGGATAGAGTACCCACAAGGAATTCCTTGTGTGGAATTTCAGACAATACGATATCGTGGACCGATATAGCCCATCTTCGAACTTGACCTGCATGCAGGCAAAAGAGATATCTGTGCAAAATTTTAGCTTCCTGTCTTAATTCGTTTTGACTGTAGTGCGATAACATACAGACGGACGGACAGGGCTAAATCTCATTTCCACCAAACGTTACACTAAAGTCCAGACCTGAATATTCCACCATAATCACAAATGTTTTATTCTTAATTATAAGCCAACACGTTTTATGGCAACATATATACACAAACATGTTGTAAAAGCTCTTTTGAAAGAAAATAAACACATTGTTATCCTGTAAACATGAAATAATTCGGGGAAGGTTAGTAGGGGTCAACAATGTTTGCACAAGCATTTTGGGACATTTTGTGCCATCCAAACATTGCCGTAAAGACGTTTATGGCCGCATTACCGTCAGAGGTGAAATTTTATAGACCAAACATAATTTTGTGTGAAATATGGGTTGATAAACAAGAAATTCAGATTTTAATAACCACTTCTGTTCATAAGTAGCTATTATATTCAGGCCTCTCTCTCTCTCTCATTCTTTCTCTCTGCTCTAGCCCGTTAAGGTGTACATGTCTACTTATTTTAACAATGCTACCTACGTGCAAATAAATACTGGTATAATTCTGGTTCTGGTTGCTATTCAAATACAGTCATCGTTTATAATAACAACTTGTTGTAATAATTTTATTTTCTTTCTTTGCTTAAACCAGACGGCCTTTTCGTAGGCAGACAGTCGAAAAAAACATAATTTTAAGGCCTATTAGTATCAGCACTTAATTTACGATACGATTAATGGCCTACACAAATCCTATTAGGCCAGGTAAATTACTTGTTTGGCCCATTTCGTTATAGACATATTTCTAAGCAGCAACAGCATTTGTCGTAGTCGTCCATTGTTGTGACAGCTTATGCTAATTATAGCCCAAGGTGTAAACACTTATTATCCGGTAAATATTACAGGCAATTTATAAGAAACTCGTTTTTTTTTGGAGGGAAAACGAAAAGTCAGTAAGTTATGTGGAAAAGCTGGTTTTCTCCGGGGGAAATATTGTGATTGCCCATATATTTCAAGAGAATAAGAATATAAATGAAAACAAGTAAAAAAGCTGTAAGTTCGGCCAGGCCGAACTTGGAATACCCACCACCTTAGGGTAAAGGAAACGTTAGAAGAAATGTGGCAAAAGCCATTAAAATGCCGAATATCGGGAGGTACCGTTATATGGGAGCTATACAAAATCGTGGACCTACGCATGCAATGTTCCGCCCAAGGAGCTAGAACAAATTATGACCTACAAATACCAATTTTCAGAAAAATCCGTTAAAAATGTGGCAAAAATCATCAAATTACCGAACATCGGGAGGTAACGATACCTCCGTGGTGTATGGGGGCTACACCAAAACGTGGACCTGTAATTACAATGACTCGCCACACGAAGTGGGACCCATTATAATCTACAACTACCAATTTTCAGAGAAATTCCTGAAAAAATGTTTCAAAAATCATCAAAATACCGAATATTGGGGGGTACCGTTATATGGGGACTATATCAAAACGTGGACCTAAACATACAATGTTTTGCCACACGAACTAGAACCCATTATGACCCACAAATACCAATTTTTAGACAAATCAGTGAAAACATGTGGCAAAAACCATTAAAATGCCGAATATCGGGAGGTACCGATACCGTTATATGGGGACTATACCAGAACGTGGACCGATATATCTCATTTTCAATACCAACCATCCTAGACACAATACAAATTATTCTGCTGATTTCAACAAACAGACAGACGGACATCGTTAAATAGACAGAGAATTTTATGCTGATTATGAATATATATACTTTATGGGGTATACGACGAATATTTAAGGATGTTACAAACGGAATGACAAAGTTAATATACCCTCCTTTCCAAGGTGGAGGTTATAACAAGTAAAAAAGCTGTAGGTTCGGCCAGGCCGAACTTTGAATACCCTCCACCATTTGGAACAAATTTCGTAATTCTCAAAAAATCTTAATAATACTGAATGTAGCCGTATATTAGAGTCTATACGAGGACGTGTACCTGCATAGGCAACTTTTGTCATTAGCTATTACAGTATTCAAAAGTGAAACTTAAAAAAATCTGTTTATAATGTAGCTAAAATTATCAAAATTCCGAATACAGGGAGGTACCATGGGAGTTATAAAACGTGGACCTGCACAGACAATTTTCTGTCATAGGCTGTAGTATCCATTACCAACTTCAAATACTAAATTTGAAAAAAAATTCTGGTAAATAATATCGCTAAGATCATCAAACTACCGAATATCGGGAGGTACAGCTATATGGGGGATATACGAAGACGTGGACCTACATGATCCATTTTCCGTTTTAGGCTGTAGTATCTATTACGAACATGAAATGCCTAATTTAAAACAATTCCGGTAAACAATGTCGCTAAAATCATCAAAATACCGAATATCGGGAGGTGCCGTTATATGGGGGATATACGAAGTCATCGATCTGGACAGACAATTTTCTGTCATAAGATGTATAATCCATTACGAACTTCAAATGCGAAATTTGAAACAATTCCTGTAAATAATGTCGCTAAGATCATCAAACTACCGAATATCGGGAGGTACCCCGATATCGGGGCTATACTAAGACGTGGACCTACATGGTCCATTTTCTGTCTTAGGCTGTACCATTCATTACGACCATCAAATACCAAATTTGAAACAATTCCTGTAAATAATGTCGTTAAAATCATCAAAATACCGAATATCGGGAGGTACCGTTATATGGGAGATACACGAAGGCGTCGATCTGCACAGACAATTTTCTGTCATAGGATGTATAATCCATTATGAACTTCAAATGCGAAATTTGAAACAATTCTGGTGAATAATGTTGTTAAAATCATCAAAATTCCGAATATCGGGAGGTACCGCTATATGGGGGCTATACGAAGACATGGACCTACAATGTCCATTTCCTGTGGTAGGCTGTAGTATCTATTACGAACTTCAAATGACAAATATGAAAGAATTCCGGTGTTACTAAAATCATCAAAATACCTAATATCGGGAGGTACCGTTATATGGGAGATACACGAAGTCGTGGATCTACACAAACAATTTTCTGTCATAGGATGTAGTATCCATTGCGAACTTCAAATGCGAAATTTGAAACATTTCCGGTGAATAATGTTGTTAAAATCATCAAAATTCCGAATATCGGGAGGTACCGTTATACGAGGGCTATACGAAGACTTGGACTTACATGTTCCATTTTCTGTCTTAGGCTGTAGTATTCATTACGACCATCAAATACCAAATTTGAAACAATTCCGGTAAACAATGTCGCTATAATCATCAAAATACCGAACATCGGGAGGTACCGTTATATGGGGGCTACACGAAGACGTGGACCTGCACAGACAATTTTCTGTCATAGGTCGTAGTATCCATTTCGAACTTCAAATACCAAATTTGAAACAATTCCGGTGAAAAATGTGGCTAAAATTATCAAAATATCGAATATCTGGAGGTACCGTTATATGGGGGCTATATGAAAACGTAGACCTACATGGCCTTCTAGAAAAATATATCTCAATTCGTTTGAAAGATAGCGTGATTACAACAGACAGACGGACAGACAGAAAGACGGACATCGCTAAATCGACGTAGAATTTTACGCTGATCAAGAATATATACTTTGTTAGGTCTGATATGAGTATTTCGAGGAGTGACTAAGGTAATATACCCTCCAAAGTATGGTGGAGGGTGTAAAAAATCATATAATGGTTTCGAAGAATATGACAACCTATTCTGGACTTTTAAATATATTATTTAAAGTCATTAACACACTCTGAGGTTAATAGTTTTGGGAATGGTCTCCAGACTAAATGTTGCATATTTGTTATAATTATTAGACTTGTCAAAAATAATAAAAATTTATTCTTTATTTATTTTCAGGTAAGTTTGGACAATAAAACGTTGTATTGGTAAGATTATTTAAGGCCGTTAAATTTTTTCCAAACCACTTTAATATATATCCTTTATTTATTTGAAAAACGAAAAACAATAAAAACAAATAATTTTAAAGATGAGTCTATATTTGAATGATATTGGAATCATTTTTGTCTTGAGAGATCTGGGTTTTGATTTTCATAAAATCCCTAGGAAACTAAAATAAAATATTTCGATCCTTTTTAAAAATTCAACTCAAACTCATCACATTGAATATGACAATTTATTCATTCAAATATTGAAATTAAAATACCAAAATAAATATTCACTTGTGAATTTGTGAAATTCCTTTTTGACATTTAAGTCCATTCACACTAATGCTGATCACACACACACACACATGACATTATGGCATTACGAGCTGTAAAAGTTATTCAAATAAAAAAAAACGGGCTAAAAAATATGAAATGAGTTCTCTGGCAAATCATTTAAGAACTGCTGCTGCAAAAGTATGCAATAAAATTTATAAACTCCCCCCATACACACCTAAAACTATGCTTCGCATTACGCATATAAAAAAGCAGCATTCTTGTGCTTACACACACTCAAGCACTCACACAGGCATATATTTACAACAAAGAAGAAGGTTTAAAAAGAATAGCAACAAAAACAGCAAAAGACCTAAAGAAAAGTGTAAGAATTCCTATTGAAAAATACTTTTTCACAATCATTTGCATACAATTCCATAGTCAACAAAAAGTTTTGTCGGGAGCAGCAGTGTCATTTGTAAATTGGTGGTGGAGAGGGGAGGGAGGAAGAGGAAGGGCATTCATAAATATTTGCTCGAAATGCTTTGAAATGCTACGAAATGGCATTTTAATGTCTTGGCATCCAAAGTAGTCTGAGAACTGTTTTTCTCTTCTCTACTTCAACTTTTATTCTTTCCCACATTACATACGAGCGAGCTTTGTATGTGTAAGGGTATGTGTGTGTGTGTTCGGCAAATGTACCAACATGCGTAAAAGAGTTCTTTAACTTTTATGAGGTTTTAAAACAATGTTTTTTTAAACGCTTACAAATTGACAGCGTACCGTAGTTTGCTATTACTTGATAGTTTACATAGATATGGTGGTAATGTTCGCCATTGCAATTTTATGTCGGAATGTCCGTGTGTGTGAAATAGTTGGTACTTTGCGAAGAAGATTAGAATTTATGGGCAATAATGCTTAAATCGATTATGATGGCGTAATGACATATTTTTGTGAGCTGCTGAATTTTCAATGATTACACCCTCAGCCACAGAGGGTATGGTACCATTTGATACGGCCCAAACGTGCCTTGTCAAAATAAAGGTTTTAAACACAAGGTCTCTTCGGACTAAATCCGTTTCAGGACATTTGGAGTCGATCTAGGGGTGCCCGTCCGCCTGTCGTGTCGCTGGGAACGATAACTCTAGAAAGGGGTCTCCTATTTGATCCAAACTTGGTACATCGCAATATAATTGTCAAACTTAGATAGAGTTTGGGGGTGGGCAATATCGGTCCACTCCGTCGGTTACCTCCCCCACAAAAATTCAAGAATTATTTTCTTTGAATAATTTACATCATAGAAAAAGTACCACATCGTGTCATGTTAGAGCTAAGAAGTTGAAATTTGGAAATCAAGGTTGAGGAGTATATAGGGAGTTAGTTTTGGAATTATGTGCTGCTATGTATAGGAAATGCACCAAACGGTACTAAATTTAGTAGAATTTGATTTTGGAAAGACGGATGGAGCTGGAGACCTAAAATCTGAAATTGACATTATTGGAAGAGTGTAGGATTTGGATGTGGAGGAAGTTTTTGAAATTTTTACTTATATAAGTACTAAAAGTTACTAAATTTGGTACAATTTCGAATTGAGTAAACTGATAGAGCAGGAAGTCTGAAATTTAGAAATAAGATTACTATTGAGTTCTAGGGCTGAGGAAAATAAATAAAATAAATTGGTATTGGGTGAACAATCTGAATTTTGTTATTAGGGTCGCCATTCATATAAGGCTACATATGACATAAGGAGGTGATTGTGAAAATTTGTTCTTTAATTGTACGAAAAGTACTGCATGGTATTACATTTGGTATTGGGTGTACACATAGAAGTATAAGGACACAACAAGACAGCGTAAAAATATGACAACCCTGTGAAATACCTCTGTTGTTATGATATCATAACAACTCCAACGGATAAGGACATTTTTGGAAAGGTCTATGGAATAGAATTTTGAAACCACATTTTCGGATTTTTCAAACTTTAGTTTGTCATTCGTTTCTGTAATTGTGGTTTTTATACTAACCTGCCTCTGTCATGAGCTGTTACTTTATGTAAGAGTATTTTAGACCCAAACCATTTTCTAAAAATGCATTTTGTCTAGTCTTTACCATTTTAGGTCTTTTTTGGGTGGAGCGAGAGAGATAAAATTCTGAAATTTTATATATGGATTACTGGAGGTATTTTTATTCGAGATTTGGAGGTGGCTTTGAAATTTGTCCTTATTTTTTATGAAAAATACTAAGTGGTACTAAATTTGGTGACGAGATAGAGATGGAATCTCGAAGTCTGTATTAGTATCTGGAATTGAGATATGATGGTGGTTTTGAAAATGTGTACTATAATAGTAAAAAAGTACTAAATAGTACTACTTATGGTTTTGGGAGAAGGAATAGAGCTGAGATATAATTCTGAAATTTTATATATGGGTTACTGGTGGTATTTGTATTCGAGATTTGGAGGTGGCTTTGAAATTTGTCCTTATTTTTTCGAAAAATACTAAGATGGAATCTCGAAGTCTGTATTAGTATCTGGGATTGAGATATGATGGTGGTTTTGAAAATGTCTACTATAATTGTAAAAAAAGTATTAAATAGTGCTACATATGGTTTTGGGAGAAGGAATAGAGCTGAAATCCTTAAATCCTATAATTGTGCGAAAAGTACTAAAAAGTGCTAAATTTTGTATTGAGTGAAGGGATAGGACTGGAATCCTCAAATTTTATATTGAGGTCTCTCTTGGTATCTGGTGTTGAGATATAAAGGGGGTTTTGAAAAATATGCACTACAGTTGTACTAAATGGTACTAAATTTGGCAGCTTGGAGAATTACAGAGCCGAAATCCCGAAATTTGATATTAAGGTCATTGCTGGTATCTGAGATATGGACATGCATATTATAGTTGTTCGAAAAGTACTAAATTTGGTGTAGGTTTAAGGAATAGAGCAAGAATCATGAAATTGGATAATGAGGTCTCTGTTGGTATCTGAGATAGAAAAATATTCTGTTATGTTTTTGCAAAATGGTGGGGCTTAATCCCTTTAATGTTGTTTTTATGAAAACAACGTTTGTTTATTAGTGGAGAACGATGGTAATGTTTAACAGGGGGTAAGGCAGGCCTAGCACATTCTCTAGGAACTAATATAAATACTAGAGTGGACATTTCGCTGACGAAGTAGTTGGTTGCAATATTTATATCAGTCTTATGTCAGGTACGATATGGACAATCCTTTGCGTATGCCTCTAAATATATTAAAACAGACGAAAATTGGCTGGGTATATATCCCTCCCGACTGAAACTTTTTACTCTTTATTTATTAATTTATTCACCATAATGTGGAGGGTATATAACGTTTATTATTCCATTTGTAACACCTCATTATACATTTTAGACCCCATAAAGTATATATTCCTTTTCGGCACAGAACTCTTTATCGATTTCCGTCCGCCTGTTCCTCTGTGAAAATCACTTCCGAATAAAATGAAGTAGGTTGATACTCTAATGTATATTATGTCTGCAGGACTTTTGGTTTTGAAAATGGGCATTGTAGGTATAGCCCCCATATATAATAGTACCTCCCTATTTCCGGTATTTTTATGATTTTAGCGACATTATTCACCGGAATTATATCAAATTTGGTATTTGATGTTCATAATGGACACTACAGCCTAGGACAGAAAATTGTCTGTGCAGGTTCACGTCTTTTTATAGCCCCCATTAAATGGTACCTCCCTTTATTCTGTATGTTGATGATATTAGCGACATTATTCACCAGAACTGTTTCAATTTCGTAACTTAAGTTCGGAATCGTTACAACAGCCTATGACAAAAAATTACTCATGCAGCACAACGTCTTTGTATAGCTTCCATATAAAGGTTTTTATTTAAGGGGTATTTTTCGGCGGTTTTTTGTCAAGTTCCTTCCGAATGGTGGAGGGTATAAAAAGTTCGGCCTGGCCGAACTTAGCTATTTTTATCCTTGCTTTTTTATTTTTATCTTTAGAAAATAAATCTTCGATAAATTTTTGTGATTTATTTTCAAGAAAATCAGCTTGTAACTTCTCTTTGCCTTCGTCCTATTTATCAATACAATTCCTTATTCTTATCATTATTCCAGGACACATATGTATGTCCATGACAAATTAACATAATTTGCAGGCATAATTGTCTTATTAGCATTGCAAACACAAATACGGCACATTCAGTCACCAGTTTTCAAACGTGTAATACCCAACCGGGTTCATACCTTGACGACACCTCTCTGTTTACAAAATACGGAGCAGGTGTTGCAGCAACATTTTCAGCTTAAACAAATTATTGTGATTTCCAGTTTTGTAGTCCAAGTGTGAGTTGTACAAAATCGCTGTAATACCTCTCCTGTGATTGTGACTTTCCAGCAAACTGTTGATCTCCAGCGAAAGCAATTCCCCATCCCTTCTATGGGACAGGGAAATTATAACGGAGAAATAGTGACAAAGTTGTTACACAAATCTACAGCGGATTTAGTTGGGAAAACCTTAATTTATTGCAAAATGGCAGAACTGAGACAAATAATACAAGCGAGAGCAAACACACACACACACACACACACTCACCCTTACACACCTTTTCACACACACACACACACACACACACACACACACGTACTGAACATAAAAGTCCACATCGAAAGAAAGAAGAGAAGAAAAAAACCAAACCATTTACAAAGCTACACGAATCCGGACACAATCTGCCGGATGCATTGCAGAACAATGCTGTACGTAAATAGAAACAGGAACACAAAACAGAACCAATTATTGCAACAACGCCAACAACAATAAAAACAACGACTAGAAAGCAAACAACTAGAAATTGCAACAGAAGCAGAAACTACAATTAACAACAATGCAATTTTGTTTTGTTGCGAACGATGGTAATAAAGTTAAGGTGTTCCTTTTGCAGTTCTCCACTGAGTGTGCCACGGTTGCAAGTTGCACGCAGCGGAACAATGGGAAGAATTTGAAAAGGGCCCCTTTGAGAACTTGTATTCCTTTTGATTTTAAAGGAAAAGAGCCATAGGAAGCCAAAAAAAGCAAAGCTAGAAATGTGGTACACATTTGCTGAAAAGGCTTCAGGACATATTCTTGAAACTCAAAAAATTTGAATAAAAAAAAAAAAAATAATTATTTTAGCTTTGAAATATTTTTATAAAATATAAAAAAAAATATATAAAATTTTTATAAAAATAAAATGTAAAATGTTCTATTAATAGACAAGGCACGGTCGACGAAGGGGTTTTTGTTGTAACAGACAAAACCAACTTACATGGTTATGCTACTTCGTTCAAGCTGAACGAAAGCATAACAAGTGGAGAAAGATGTAAATGTTTATAAGTGCGGTTGTAAGATTTAGAAGACTTTCCAAGAGAATTTTAGTTTTATTTAATTCTTTGGTTCCTCTTCTATTGAGCTTTCGATCTCGTCACTTGGGTAAAAAATGTTTTTTGTCATAGAAGTTATTTTTTAAAATAACTTCTGGGGAGAATATCCCAGACAAAAACAAGGGAACTGATGAGGATTGGTGGCTCTTTCCGAAACCTAGGTATTCCCTGCCTTACCCCCTGGTAAACATTACCATCGTTCTCCACTAATAAACAAACGTTGTTTTTATAAAAACAACAATAAAGGGATAAAGCCAGACCATTTTGCAACAATAAAATATAAAATATTTTTATAAAATCATATGGCCGACTACATAATACCCTACATCACATGCATGTGAAGTAGAGGTGCCGAAAAAAAAGAAAATTTTTTATTGGACATTTATGTGAAATAGACCATATCAACTGTGATCATTATTTCAATGCGTACCATGGCCTTGGAGTAGTTATAATTAGCTCTCAGTGGGAACTAATTAATATATGGGAGGTATATACAATACAGAAATAACCGATTTTCACCAAATTGGATATACTTCTTTCTAGGCTGAATTCAGTCGGATGTGTTGAATACATCATATTTGGACGAATATAAGATATTTGGCGCACAATAAAATTTAAATAGGACGAAGATATATGTGGAAGCTATATCCCAAACTGAAGAGATTTCTAAAAAATTTAGCAAGGGTGTTTCTAAGCTCTGTAGATATTTTGCATTAAATATCATTGTTTTAGATAGCATATTCCGAATATGAGGGATTTAAGAACCCAATCTGATGAACCATATATATGGGAGCTACAGCTATATATATACACCGATTTTTACCACATTAAAAGTACTTGTTTCTGCACTGAATTCGGTTTGATGTGCCGAAATACGTCCTCTTTGGACGAAATTCACACATGTGGCGCACAAAAAAAATGAAATCGAAATAAGATATACAGGGCGAGATGAAAACAACGGCAACCAAATTCAGACTGCTGTCATTTCTAAGCCACACGTCCGACAGCTGTTAACATTTTTCCAGTGATTGTTCATTATATTGTTTATAAGCGCTCAAAAGCATTTTTGTGAGAATTTTCCAGAAAAAAAGTTATTCGTGATGGAATTCAAGCGTGATAGTGTGATTTCTTTATATTTGGCTCGAAAATCACAAGTGACTATCGTTAGAGCATTCCAACATTTAAATGTGAATAAATCTTTTGAGTTTCATACCATCGCTCGTTACCGAGAAACTGGTATCGTAGCCCGACGTCAAGCAAGTGGTCGGAAAAAAACAGCAATATCAGCGGAAATGGTTCGAAAAGTAAAGAAGCGACTTGATTGAAACCCGCATCACAATGACCGAAATATGGCTCATGAGCTGGAGCCATTCGGTAAATATTAAACAATGAGCCATTGAAATTCCAAAAAAATGCAAGAACTTATACCGCAACAGAAAGAAAATAGACTCAAAAGAGCTAAGGAGTTGCTTCGTTTGGCCGAAAGTGGTGAACTGGCGAATTTGGTTCTCTCCGATGAGGAAACATTCCTTGACCAGCAATTTGTTAACAAACAAAATGATCGTGTTTACTTCCCAAAGAGGTCAGCTGAAAATGTGCACCTTCGGTTGGCCACCAGAACTCAAGCGACGGCCATGGTGATGGTGTGGGCCGCCATAACAGTCGATAGTCGCACTCCGCTCATATTAATCGACCGTGGCATCAGAATAAGTGCCGAATATTATCGCGAAAATATTTTGGAGGGGGTATTAAAACATTATGGCCGCAGACCTTGGACATTCCAACAGGACTCAGCACAATCGCACTCAGCACGGGCCACCCAAAAATGATTACAAAATGAGGTTCCTCGCTTCATTTCCAGCGCCCATTGGCCACCAAAATCTCCGGATACAAATTCGTTGAAATATTGTGTCTGGAGTATTTTGGAAAGCAAGGTTGGCACTAAAAGATACCAAAGTGTCGCCGGGAATGGGCTAAAATACCACAGAGAAACACTCGGGCATCGTGTGACGGTTTCTTTGGCCGTTTGAAGGCCATAATTCGTGTCAAAGGTGACCAATTCGAACAAATCTAAACATTTTCTAAAATTGTATGCTATTTCCGACATTTTTTGCTTTCATTCAATAAAATTTAAAAAGAAAATGTAAAAATTATGACGTTCGACTTTGTTTCAGTTTTTTATCTCACCCGTTTTTTATTTGATACGACAAAAAATGTGTCACCGAAGGGACATTTGAGTTGATCTGGGGTTGTTCGTCCGTCTGTCTGATTCGCTGGTGCGCACGATAACCTCGCAAGAGGAATAATATTATAATATTATTATTATCAAAATTTTCACAGAAAATAATTTACCTCATAAAAGAAGAAGGGACCATCCAGAATTGTTCAAACTTTGCAAATCCTAATAACTGTCTTAGTACTAGATGAGGAGCGAAAATAGTCTACATTTTGAATAAGTGGAACTCTTATTAAATAGGAAATAAGAGGCCGCTCAAGCTTCACACATCCCAAATATTTTTATCAGCAAACGATCTTGTGTCAATCTTTGAATAATTTTATCTTTGAATAATTTTATCGCTCATCAAACGCGAATTACGCATCCGATTGTTTTCAAAATTTCTACATTCCAACAATAGTTGTTGTGTAGATGGGATATATCGGCCCACCCCTTTTTGTACCTCCCCCACAACGGGTCAAAATTTTAAATTGCCTTAAGGCTCATAAAACGCGAAATAAGAATCCGATTTTATTCAAACTATGCACATCCTAATATATCTATCAACACAATATCTGTTGAAAAGATGGGATATATCGGACCGCTCTGTCAATCACCTTCCCCACAAAGAGTCAAAATTTGAAATAATTATAACTCTTATAAAATGTGAAGCAAGAAACAGATTTTCTTCAAATTCATCACATCTCAATATTCCTACCAATAGAATATCTTTTATGAAGATGGAATATGTCGAACCACTCCTTCTGGTACGTCCCCCACCACGGGGGGGGGGGGTACCATGAAGCTCATAAACCTTGAAATGAGCCACCGATTTCTTTCAAACTCGGCAGTTCCTAATATTTCAATCAGATGTGAAGATGGAATATATCGGGCCAATGCTTTTCGTACTTCTCCCACAATGGGTAAATATTTTGAATAAGCAAAACCAAATCATAAAATGCGAATTAAATGTCCGAGTCTCTTCAAATTTCCTACATCCAAATATTTCTACGAACACAATATCTGGTGTGGGATAAATCGTATCACTTCTTCTTGTAACTCATTCACAAAATTATTAAATAATTAAAATAATTCGCATAAAATTGACAATAAATCTTCGATTTTCTTTAAATTTTGGAAATCCTAATATTTTTTTCAATATTAGATGAAGTGGAATACTTCTATCCAATATATCCGGCAATTCAATCACACTTCAATATTTTCCAAAATAACCACAAATCTGCCATGAAGTGGAGGAAGTAGTCGATAATATTCCGAATCTGGCACGTTGTAAACTTACTTTACCAGAATAAGATCAGATACGAAATGGGCAATATTTTTTATACCCTCCACCTTGGAGGGTATATTAACTTTTTTATTCCGTTTGTAACATCCCTGAATATTCGTCGTAGAGCCCATAAATATATTCATCAGCATCAATCAGCATAAAATTCTAAGTCGATTTAACGTCCTGTTTGTCCTGTTTGTTTGAAACCACCATACAGCCCACATTATTTTACGTAGATCGTAAAAATTTAGCAGAACAATTTGTATTCTGTCTAGGATGGTTGGTATTGAAAATATATCGGTCCACGTTTTGGTATAGTCCCCATATTACGGTACCTCCCGATATTCGGTATTTTGATGGTTTTGTCACATTTTTTTTTTCACAGATTTGCCTAAAAATTGGTATTTATTGGTCATAATGGGTCCCTGTTCGTGTGGAGAAATATTGTATGCTTCACGCTTTGGTATAGCCCCACCTAACGGTACCTCCTGATTTTTGGCATTTTAATGATTTTTGCCGCATTTTTTCACTGATTTGTCTGAATATTGATATTTGTAGGTTATAATGGGTCCTTGTTCGTGTGGCAAAATATTGTATGTATGGGTCCACGCTTTGGTATAGCCCCCATATAACGGTACCTCCGACTTTTTGGTATTTTAATGATGTTTACCACATTTTCCCACGAATATGTCTAACAATTGGTATTTATGGGTCATAATGTTATTTTTAATGTTATCTTTACCCTAAGGTGGATGGTATTAAAAGTTTGGCCCGGCGGGACTCAATGTTTTTTTACTTGTTCAGTTTCAGTTTGAATATTTTCGTAAACTTAAATTCAAATCAAATCATAATGCATTTTCTATCAAGATAAGATCAAGAAGTCGAGACTGCTGAAACAATGTTTAACAGTTTTAAAAAATATTTTTTTTATTTATTTATTTTTTCAATAAATTTAAATAAATCCTCTTGTCCTTTTTCACAATCCCCTTCTTAATTCACCTTTTCAATACCAAAGTAATAAAGGCCCACTAAAAATAAACTCAAAACTTTATCTTATCACCCACCCACCTGCCGCAACACTTGAACGTCTTTATAGATAACGGAAAAAGGAAATGCAACAGCAGCAACAAAAAAGAATTTTCCCTTATAAAATTATACAAGTTAAGAACAAAAAACAGGTGTTTGTTCTTCACACTTCACAATGAGAACTGGAGAAAAAATAAAAACAGAAAACAACTTAAGAAAACTTGCAAATTTCTTTCATCGTTTCATGGGCAAGAGAATGTTGAAGCGAAACAGAAGCAGAAACGAAATCAAAATAAATCAGTTTAAAAATGTTACATTCATACATTCATTCAGCCATTCCAGCGACCAATGAGCGTACATAGCTTTGCCGTAAAGTTATTATTCCTTTAACAATAATTGAGATAAATGTTCGTTTCTTTTTCGTGCTTTTTTTCCTGCCTTTCCTTTATTAAAATGTTGTTGCCTGTGCTGGGCTGTTCGACATGCCAGCCAGACATTTATGCAAAAAAATAAAAAAAAAAAACGCTACAATGAAGCTCCGCCAAGGAGTGTATTATAAATTGCCTATAAATACATTTGAACGTCTTTTGGGGCAGGTTTTTTTTTGCTTCTTCTAATATCTTTTTGTACCACATTTTGTTGGCCAGGAAAAAGTACATGTTATGCTCAAAAGTCACGCACGTCGATAAAATATTATCATGTGTTTCTTTTTTTATTTCTGTAACGAAATAATGACGATATGGGGTAGTGAACATGGAACGTGGTTTAAATGTGAACCTTTGCTTTAAATAATTGGCTAACAAATGTTTGGTGTAATTTTTTGTGTAAAACTGAAGGGAAATCAGAGCTCTAAAAAATATTTGAATATTTAATAATTGGATGTAATGCAAATTTTCCTAGAGAGTGGTTATATAAATATACTATATTTGGGCGTTTTGCTCGAGTAGACTATAGTCATATTTCTAGTTATTTTTGGAACCCTACCCCTAATACATGAATTTCTAAAATTCCCTACAAATTTTAATCCTACAATGCAACAAGTACCAATTTCAAGATTTCCAAAAAAGGTCGGTTCTGCCATAATTTAAACTACCTCCTTACATTGACCTAGCATCCACATGCTACAAAATTGTACCAAATATGGTACACTTTAGTACTTTCATCACTTATAGTGTACATTTCCCAAAACTAAGCTTCCGACCAACATAGTACCACTTTAAATATCAACGCTACCCACCAAAAGTGACCCTTATGACAAATTTCAGATTTCAAGCACTTACCGTTCACCCAATATCAACTGTAGTTCGATTGAGTACTTCTCGTATAATTGTGGCACACATTTCCAAAAACACAAATATTTAAATTTACCTACCAGTAGTGACCCCAGCTTCAATCTTTCAAAATTCCAGATCCATCGGTTCACCCAAAACTAAACGGTACAAAAATGAGCACAGTACTTATACAACACATGTGCAAGGCAACCTCCTTAAATCTACCATACTACCCAAACCTGACCAAATTACAGTTTTACTTTTTGCTTCTCCCATAATTCCAAATAGTACCAATTTAAGGGCAGTTTAGTGTTTTTGGGACAAATACCGTAAGATCTTAAAAAAAAAAACGCTTTGGTTTTAAGTTCAAATGCCAGCATCCAATTTCTACTCTATCCGTTCACATAATACAAAATAGTACCGAATTCAGTTAGGTGTGGAACTTCTGGTAAGTGTATAGTGCGAATTTCCAGAAAAAAGCACCCTCATTCCAAATTGCAGAATTATAGCTCTGTGCGTTTGTCCACTAAAATGAATTAAATTTTTACCTCCAGATTATTGGTATTTTGAAGTTTTTAGCCATAATTTACAACCAAAGAGCATAAACTTGTCAATTCGGCTTCAAGGTAGGTCGGTTCTCTCCTTGCCAAAAAAAAATTCGTCCAATATTTGGTATAGCTTCAACATTTTTGAGGTTTCTGACACAATTTCCAACCAAATTAACAAAAGCTTAAAATTTAGGGTCATTTGGTTTAGGTTTGTTTTCTCGTCCCTTTGTTCTGTCCCTGCAAAAAAATATTCGCTACAGGTCCACTAATTGGCACAGCCTCCATATAAAGGTGCCTACCGATTTTCTTAATGTTTCTGCAACACTTTGAAACCAAAGTAGCTAAAGCTTGGCAGTTGGGGTTCACGGTAGGTCTGATCTCTTCTTGCAAAAAATGCTCGATTCAGGTACACATTCCTACACACCAACATCGACCTACATACAAAATTTCAATTCTAGCTTCATACGTTTCACCTGGGCACTCTTTCTTTGTGACTTTCAGTCCGTTTCAGAACATTTGAAGTCCATCTTGGTCCAAACTTGTTACATCTTAATATTTTGGCCAAAGTTAGATCGAGTTTGGAAATAGGCACTATCGGTTCACTCCTTCTGGTACCTCCCCCGCAAAAGTTCGAAATTTTCAAAAAATATATTTTCTGCACAGAAAGGGAAACGATAATCCGCTTTGCTACAACTTTGCACATCCTAATATTTACGTCTGTGCTAGGTCAGGTGTGAAAATGACCAATATCGGTCCACTCCATCAAGTGCTTCTCCCGCTTATAAAATGTGTTGTAAGAATCCGATTGTCTTTAAAATTCACACATTTCATTATTTTTATAAACTCAAAATCTGGTGTTAAGATGGAATATATCGGTCCACTCCTTCTGGTACCTCCCCCATAAAAGGTCGAAATTTTCCAAAAAAAAAAAATATTTTCTTCGCAGAAGGAGAAGTAATTATCCTACTTTGCTCCAACTTTGCAAATCCTAATATTTGCTTCAGTTCTCGGTCAGGTGAAAAAATTCCATCAAGTGCTTCCCCCACAAAAGGTGAAAATTTAAATAGTCATAAGTCTTATAAAATGTGACGTAAGAATCCGATTGTCTTAAAATTTCACACATCACAATATTTTTATAAACTCAAGATCTGGTGTTAAGATCGAATATACTGTCTACTCCTTCTGGTACCTCACCCACAAAGGGTCACAATTTTCAAAATTTTTATCTGTCAACAAC
Organism: Musca domestica; assembly: GCF_030504385.1. NCBI lineage: Eukaryota > Metazoa > Arthropoda > Insecta > Diptera > Muscidae > Musca > Musca domestica. The sequence goes on from NW_026712312.1 coordinate 1,293,141, forward strand.
TTGTTATATATAAATATTTCTCCCAACCAGAAACCTGAGACGAATATGGAATTTATGATTTCCATAAATTGGATATAAACGTTCGATTTTCTAGAAATTTTGTCCATTCCAATATTTGTATATGTATTAGATGAAGCATGAAAATGGAATACTTCCGTCGACTATACCAGGTAGCTCACGCACATGCTAACATTCTCCAAAAAAATATCACATAAGTCATGCAAAGTAAAGGAGGTTAGGTTGGTTAGCAAATTTATTTAGGTCCGATACGAAATATACAATATTGGCCCATTTCCTAAGAAGCCTCTCCATAGAGGGTCGACAGTTTGAATAATCATAAGAAAAGTGAAAATATATTGAAATAATCGAACCGACTGATATTTTTTAACTTGTTTTAACTTAAGATAATTGTAGCCCTTTTAAAGAAAATACACGAATTCCCTTACCTTCCTACGAGAAGAACATAAAAATGTCCTACATAAAATAAGATGCAATACTTCCGCAATCACTCGCTCAATATGTCAGCCTGCCAGCTCAACATATAGCCAACCTGTGCTGAAATGAGTCAATTTTTATGTTCTCCAAACACGTTGTGCGATGGGGAGAATAATGAAAGCGTATCATGGTAATTTGTAATCTGTGGAATATTGAACATTTATTTGTTGAAAGTTTCTTTTCAACTATCCATCCCACTGGCCAGGATATCGTTATGTCGATTGTTTGTTTTTTTTTTTTTTGGCTGTCTTCTCTTGTTCTTTCGCTGCCATTCAACTTTCATCCATTCTGCATGAATGGAGAGGAGAATGCGAGAAAAAAGAAAACATTTATTATGCAAAGTTAACATAAGAAATTCATTGAAAAATATTATGGTGTTGGTGTTGTTGTTGCTAGTGGCCGTGATGATGCGGATGACGATAATGGTGTTGTTGTTGTTGTTGCTGTATGGCATTCTTGTAAGTTGAATGTCTTCATGTGATATTACACTGAAAATGTATTCAAATGAATTTTCTTCTTTGACTGCACTTTGTTAAGCTGTGTGGAAAATTTTCCAGTTCTGATATTTCCTTTAATATCTTTTTTTCTTTTCTGAATTGCTATTGTCTTTTCTGTGTGTTCTGACCTTTGGAAACTTAATGAGAGTAAAAAAAATTAAGTATATGCATTTAAATGATGTAATTTTTTCCGCAGTTATTGTTCTGAAAGTTTAAATTGTTGAGTTTAAATTGAAAAATATTTTGAGGAATAACAAATATTGAAAAATTTTAGTTGTAGTTTTTTTACTTACTGAGCACATGTTAATAATTTTGCTCTGAATTCTCCGAACTCATTTAACAGAGGCATCAAAACTGTCCTGTCGATTCATCTTCACCATACAATAGAGGATACATTAAATTTGTCATTCCGTTTGCATCACCTCGAAGTGTTCGTCGGAAGCCCCTAAAAGTAAATATATTCCTGATCAAAATAGAATTAAAAGGCGATTTAGCGATGTGCATCTGTCCGCCTGCCTCTCTGGAGCTTTGAAACTTGTCAAAAAGATTTATATTATATGCAGGCTGATTTTCGGTATTTTGAAGGTTTCTGCCAGAATTTCCAACCAAATTAGCTGACACTTGACAGTTGGCGTTGCCGGTAGGTCTGTTTTCTCTGCAAAACACATTCGCCACAGGTTCAGTAATTGGTATGGCCCCATATAATGGCAAATATTTAAAAATTAGCTGGGGGTAAATCGGGCCTTTAAATTCCAAGAAGTGGAAGAACTTACACCGCAACAGAAAGAAAATAGGCTCAAAGGAGCTAATGAGTTGCTTCTCTTGGCCGAATGTGGTGAACTGCCGAATTTGGGTTTCTCCGATGAGAAAACATTCGTTGTCCAGCAGTTTGTTAACAACCAAAATGGTCGTGTTTACTTGTCAAAGAGGTTAGCTGAAAATGTACACCTTCCATTAGACACCAGAACTCAAGCGCCAGCCATGGTGATGGTGTGGGCCGCCATAACAGAAAATGGCCGCTCTCTGCTCGTATTAATCGACCGTGGAATCACAATAAATGTCGAATATTATCGCGAAAATATTCTGGAGGGTGTATTAAAGCCTGTGGCACGCAAACATTTTGGCCGCAGACCATGGACTTTCCAACATGATTCAGCACAATCGCAATCAGCACGCGCCACCCTAGAATGGTTACAAAATGAGGTTCCTCGCCTCATTTCCAGCCACCATACAATGGCGACCAAAATCTCCGGATACCAATCCGTTGGTCTATTGTGTCTGGAGTATTTTTGAAAGCGAGGTTACCACTAAAAACACCAAAGTGTCGATCATCTCAAACAAGCCCTTCCCCGGAAATGAGCCAAAATACCGCAGAGCAACCTTCGGGCAGCATGTGACGGTTTCGTTTGCCGTTTGAAGTCCATAATTCGTGCCAAAGGTGACAAATTCGAACAGGTCTAAACATATTCTAACATTTGATGCTATTTTCGACATTCCTTGCTTTCATTCAATAAATTAAAAAAAAAGTAAAAATTATGGCGCTTGATTTTGTTGCATTTTTTTATCTCACCCTGTAGCATCTAAAATCGTTATTTCAAGCTGAGGGTATAAAAAAATTTCATCAACTCACTAATCATACCCTCCTCCATACAATGAAGGGAATATTAATTATTTCATTCCAACACCTTGAAAAATTGTTCAGAGACGCCAAAAGTATATATCCCAGATCAGAAGAAAATAATAATAAGGCGATTGAGCTATGCCCTTTGTCTGACTGTCAGTCTGTTAAAATCACTATAGAGTCCACATTGTTTTATCCAGGGCTTTGAAATTTGACAAAGGGGCTTATGTTATATGCCGGCTGATTTGTATTGAAAATATGTTATATTGTCCCATGGGTATAGCCCCCAAATAATGGTACCTTACATTTTGCGGTATTTTTTAGCCACAATTCCCATTGAAATCAGCTGAAATTTGGCATTTGCGGTTATTGAAAGGTATGCTCTCTAACTGCAACAATTTTTTGATTCAGGTTCACTTAGTTGTATAAATTAGATGAAAATTGATAATTAGGGGTTTCCGTAGGTCTGTTAGCTCCTTGCAAAAAATATGTTCACTTCAGGTCAATTAATTGGTATAGGCCTCATAATACAATACCTCCCGATTTTCGGTAGGTATCGGTAAATTTTACATTTTGGGTAGATAATTTCTCTCCTTGCAAAAAATATTCGCTTTAGGTCAACGATTGGGTGTAGCCCCTATACAACGGTACCTCCCGATTTTTGCTGTTTTGAAGGTTGCTGTCAGACGAAACTTGATATATAGGGTTCTTGAAAGGCGTTTTCTCTCCTTGCGAAAAATGTTCCCATAAGATCCACTTCTTGATATAGCCCCCTATAACGATACCTCTAGATTTTCGACATTTTCAAGGTTTCTACCACAATTTCCAACCAAAATTGATTAAACTTGACAATTGTAATTCTCGGTACACATGTTCGCTCCCTGCAAGAAATATTCGCTAAAGGTCCACTAATTGGTACCTCCAAATGTTGGGTATTCTGAAGATTTCCGACACTATTTTAAACCAAATTAATTGAAACTTGGCAATTGGGGTCCTTGAAAGGTCGGTTGTCTACTTGCGAAAAAAGTTCGGTGCAGGATCACTAATTGGTATAGCCCCCGTATAACGATACCTCCCGATTTTCGGTATTTCGAGGGTTTCTGCCACAGTTTCTAACCAAACTAGTTGAATCTTAACAATTGGAGATTGCGCTACGTTTTTTCTCTTCTTAAAAAAATTTTCAATTCAGGTCCACGTTTAGGTGTAGCCCCTATATAACGGTTCCTCACGATTTTCGATATTTTAAAAGTTTCTGCCACAATTTTCAACAAAATTGGCGGTAATTTGACATTTGAGATTCTTAACAGGTGTATTCTCTCCTTGCAAAACACTTTCGATTTAGGTTCACTAATTGGTATAGCCCCCATATAACGGTTCCTTCCGATTTTCGATATTTTCTTAGGTTTCTGCCACAATTTGCAATCAAAGTAGCCGAATCCTGACATTTGTGGTTCTGTTATCTCCTTGCAAAAAATATTTGCTACAGGTTCACTAATTGGTACAGCCCCCCAAATAACGGCACCTCCAGATTTTCGGTACTTTGAAGGTATCTGTCATAATTTCCAACCAAATTATCTGAAAGTTTACATTTGGGGTTCCTGGTGGGTGTGTTTTTCCTAGCAAAAATTTTTGGCTACAGGTCCACTAATTGATATAGCCCCCCATATACCGGTACCTCCCGATTTTCGGTATTTTGAGGGTTTCTGCCCCAATTTCTAAGCAAATCAGTTAAAACTTGAAAATTGGGGCTCTTGAAAGGTCTGTTTTTTTTTTTGCAAATTCAGGTCCATCAATTAGTAAAGCTCCCATACCACGGTACCTCCCGATTTTCGGAAGTTTGAAAGTGTCTGCCACAATTTTGAAGCAAATAAGCTGAAACTTGAAAGTTAATGTTCTTGGTAGGTCTGTTCTCTCCTTAAAAAATGTTTGATTCAGGTCAACAAATTGGCATAGCCTCCATATAACGGTACCTCCCGATTTTCGGCATTTTTAAGGTTTCTGCCACAACTTCCAACCAGCTCTGCTGAAAATTTACATTTTGGTTTCTTGGAAGGTCTCCTCTCTCTCTACGCAGAAAATATTTGCTACAGGTCCAATAATTGATATAGCCCGTGTAGATTTTTTGAAGGTTTCTGCCCCAATTTCCAACCAAATTTGCTGAAACTTGACAATTGGGGTTCTTGAAAGGTCTGTTCTGTCCTTGCAAAAATTACCCGATTCAGGTCCATCAATTAGTAAAGCCCCCATACCACGGTACCTCCCGATTTTCGGAAGTTTGAAGGTGTCTTCTACAATTTTGAAGTAAAAATAACCTAAAATATGACAATTGGCGTTCTTGGTGGGTCTGTTCTCTCATGTTTAATTCAGGTCCACAAATTTGTATAGCCCCATATAACGGTTCCTTCCGATGTTCGGTATTTTCAAGGTTCCTGCCAAATTGGCGAAAACTTGACATTTGGGGTTCTGTTCTCTCCTTGGAAAAACCACTAATGTCCTGTCCTCTCCTTGCAGACCCACTAATTGATATAGCCCCCGTATAGCGGTACACCCGGATTTTCGGTATTGTGAATGTTTCTGTCAAAATTTGCAATTTGTTTTCCCTTCTTTTTAAAATCAATCCAACAAAAATTTCTTTTTCTTCCTAAATGTTTCTAGGAATTCTCGCTTGTATCTTTCACTTTAAATAAAATTCATAATTTACACAACAAAGTATTTCAGAAAATTTTAACTCAAAATTAATTTATCACCACTTCACACCTTCTAATGAAATTCACTTAGCCGGCTGCAAAGTAACATAAGCTTGTGTTTTTTTTTTTTCTCAGAATAAAAGAATTTCATGTAAAAAAACAGCTGAACGCACATAAAAAAGTTTCATTTTATGCATTCAACCTTCACTCCATCGAGGATAAGAAAAAACAGACTGCACAAAGTATACGCGTACACATTTAATGAAAATTGCGAAATTTTCACATCACATCACATGCTCATCGGCCATGGAATTTTCACATGTTTAACACTTCAGTTGCGGGGCGTAAAATGAAGAGGAGAAGGCAGATGAATTTTAATAATTATTGCAAGCGTGAATATTGTCATTATTTCAGATGCGAGGCATTTTTGTGGGCAATTTTGCAACAGGCTGTCATGAGATGTGACCTCTTCGTGCAAGGGATAAATGTGTTAAGGCATAAAACATTCCTTAAAGTGAATTTAAATTAACCCCGCCGAAACGAAATTAACATTTAAGGCTCTTCATTTTATTGTTGTTGTTTCTTTTGTTTTTGTTTTACACCATCAAGTCAGCAAAGGCGAAACAGAGATAAACAAATACCAAAGTTAATGTTTGAAAACAAACCAAACCAAACAGTTTATAGCCAGTTTTTATGACTATCAAGATACTGCTGCTTAGCCCGACAAGGGCCGACGATAACATCTCCTCCCGGCATAGTTCAAACATTAATGCACAGCAAATAGACGTAGGGACGATATTTCCTGTCGAGGTTAGGGGTAGGGGGGCTGAGTACCACAGCGTACTGACAACAAGTCAATTGTTTTCCCATCCTAAGTGCCACTTCAGAGCATTAACGTTGAAAGCACAACGCCGCCATTCGAAGTGGTAGGAACATCAACGATAAAGGAGCAAAGATCATGCAAAAAAGTCAAGAGCTAAGAAAAAATGTGCATTTTTAGAAGCAATCAAAGTTCAACAGGAAAAACAGAAAAAAAAAATTCTGCAAAAAAAAATGAAGAACATTAAAGTTGAAATCAGACAATAAAATTTTTGGGTTGGTAATTCTCTCCCTCTCCTCCATCTCGGTTCAAAGCAATAAAACTGGAACTCGCTGTTGAAACCAGTAAAAAGCAATGGAAAAATTGTTGATTCGAATGGAGGAGGGGAGAAAGGCTTTTCAATATTCTTTCAAAGAAAATGTGCATCGTGTCAAGATGACGTTCGGTAAAAGTGGAAGAGGAATTACAACAGGTACAAAAGGCAGGCTGATTGATGATAAAGACAGCTCATATCTAGCAGAGGAATAAATGGTCAATTGTGGGGGTGAAAAAAAGATTCTGGAACATTTTCTGTGGATATACAGGGTGAGATAAAAACAAGTAAAAAAGTTGTAAGTTCGGCCGCGCCGAACTTTGAATATATCCATCATTTGGTACAAAATTGGCAATTTTCAAAAAAAAAAAAAAAAAGAAAAATAAAAACCATTAAAAAAATCATTTAAATGTTAAAAATACCGAATGTAGCCGTATATTAGGGTCTATAGGACGACGTAAACCTGCATAGGTAACATAAAACAAAGCTATTATAATATTCAAATGCTTAAGTTGAAAAAAAATCTGTTTATAATGTAGCTAAAATAAATAAAATACCGAATATTGGGAGATACAATACGTAGACCTGCGCAGACAATTTTCTGGCATAGGCTGTAGTATCCATTATGAACTTCAAATACCAAATTTGAAACAATTCCGGTGAATAATGTCGCTAAAATCATCAGAATACCGAATATCGAGGGGTACAGTTATATGGGGGCTATACGAAGACGTAGACCTACATAGTCCATTTTCAAAACCAAAAGTCCTGCAAACATAATACACATTTGAGTAATTTTTATCAAATTTTTTAGCTTCGTTCGGAAGCCAGAGTGATTTCCACAGACGGACAAACGGATAGACGGACAGTCGGACGGACATTGATCAATTGACATAGAATTTTATGCTGATGAAGAATATATATACTTTGTGGGGTCTAAAATGAATATTTCGAGGTGTTACAAACGGTATGACAAACTTAATATACCCTCCATACTATGGTGGAGAGTATAAAAACTCAAACGCCATAATTTTTACTTTTTTGAATTTTATTTAATGAATGCAAAAAATGTCGGAAACAGCATCAAATTTTAGAATAAGTTTAGATCTGTCCGAATTGGTAACCTTTGGTACGAATAATGGATTTCAAACGGCCAATGAAACCGTCACACGCTGCCCCAATGTTGCTCTGCGGTATTTTGACCCATTCCAGGCGAAGCGCTTGTTTGAGGTGATCGGCACTTTGGTATTTGTTAGTGCCAACCTTGATTTTCAAAAAATACTCCAGACACAACAGTCCAACGGATTGGTATCAGGAGATTTTGGTGGCCATTGTGCGCAAGAATTGAAGCGAGGAACCTCATTTTGTAACCATTCTTGGGTGGCGCGTGCTGAGTCCTGTTGGAATGTCCAAGGTCTGCGGCCAAAATGTTTGCGTGCCCAAGGCTTCAATAAAAAACAAGTTTTTTTTTTCAGAATATTTTCGCGATAACATTCGGCATTTATTCTGATGCCACGGTCGATTAATACGAGCAAAGAGCGACCATCGACTGTTATCGCGACCCACACCGGCGCATGAGTTCTGGTTCAGGTACCCACGTACTCAAAATCACGAAACCCTCCAGAATATTTTCGCGATAATATTCGGCATTTATTCTGATTCCACGGTTGATTAATAGGAGCGGAGAGCGAAAATCGGCTGTTATGGCGGCCCACACCATCACCATGGCCGGCGCTTGAGTTCGGATGGCCAACCGAAGGTGCAAATTTTCAGCTGACCTTTTTGGGAAGTAAACACGATCATTTTGTTTGCTGGACAAAGAATGTTTTCTCATCGGAGAAAACCAAATTCGGCAGTTCACCACTTTCAGCCAAGCGAAACAACTCTTTTGCTCTTTCGAGTCGATTTTCTTTCTGTTGCGGTGTAAGTTATTGCACTTTTTGGAATTTCAATGGCTTAACCCCGAGCTCATTTTTCAAAATTTGCCGAACGGAATACTGCGATATGTTCAGCTCACGAGCCATTTTTCCGCCACTGTGATGCGGGTTTCGATCAAGTCGCTTCTTTACCTTTTAAACCATTTCTGCTGATATTGCTGTTTTCTTCCGTCCATTACCTTGACGTCGGGCTACGCTACCAGTATCACGGTAACTAGCGATGGTACGAGACACAAAAGATTTATTCACATTTAAATGCTGGAGTGCTCTAACGATAGCCACTTGTGGTTTTCCAGCCAAATATAAAGAAATCGCACTATCACGCTTGAATTCCATCACGAATAACTTTTTTTTTCTGAAAAATTCTCACCAGAAGGTTTTTGTACGCTTGTAAACAATATAATGAGCTATCACTGGAATAAGTTTGACACCTGTCGGATGAGTGGCTTAGAAATTACAGCAGTCTGAAGTTGGTTGCAGTTTTTTCATCTTATCCTGTACCATCATTTCTCAAAGATTTTCTGTGGATATAAGACCCATGTAAAGCCTCTTAATATCTTAGACTTAAAGAGGGTCCAGGATATGCCAATAGGAGGCAATGAGGGCATACGGAAGACCTCAAGATATATAGAAGCTCTAATTAAGTTTCATGTACAGTCCATATATATGAGTGTAACAAGGTTCTCTTGTCGGCTGTGGTAAGCTCAGTTGTAGTTAAGGACTCCAAAATAGATCCACTAAAACTTTCAAATTGGGAAAAGTACTAAATGGTACAAGGTTTGGTACAATTTGGTATTGGCTGAGCACAAAAAGGCCTTCAAATCTGAAATGTTGTATTGGAGTCACTTTTCATGTGTAGTCTGTGTAAATGAAGGTAGTTTCGGAAATTTGCAACATAATTGTACGAAAAGTTCTAAATAGTAATGAATTTGATATTGGATGAAGAGATAGAGCTGAAATCCTGAAATACTGTTGATGTCTGTGTCTGAAACTAAAATCTTGAATCTAGAACTTTGAATCATACATCTACGAGTGATAAGGCTGGTTTTTTGGAAATAAGGAATTGTACAAAAGGTACTAAAATGTATTAAAAATTTGATACTTTGTAGTGGACAAACAGAATGGGCTAGAATTCTGAAATTTGGAATATGGGAGTTTTAATTATTCGAAATGTTGACCCCTTGTGGGGGAGGTAGTTGATGGAGTGGACCGATATTGTTCATTTTCTCACCTGACCTAGAATTAAGGCAAATATTATGATGTGCAAAATCGGATTATGGTTTCCCTCTCTGTGCAGTAAAATATTTTCTTTGAAAATTTGGTACTATATTTGGTACTGGGTGAATGAAATTTGATATAAATGTTGGTGTCTGTGTCTAAAACTAAAATCCTGAAAGGAGAATATTGAATTCGTACAAGACAGGGTACAAAAGGTACTAAAATGTTCTTAAGTTTTAATACTTTGCACTGGATTTTGGGTATGAGCTAGAATTTGAATTTTAGAATGAGAGTCGCTGATGAATTGCAAGATAGAAGTTCAAAAGTTTTTTTTTTGGAAATTCGAACTCTAAGGTTACGAAAAGTCCTAAAATGGTAAAATTTAATATTATGTAAGCGGATAGAGCTAAAAACTTTAAAGTTGGTATGAGAAACTAGTTTGTAAAGTGAAGTGATATACCGAACATCGAGAAATACGGCTAAATGGGGCTATACAAAGGAGGTAGAATACAAAAGGAGCTAGAACCTATTAGGACCCACAAATACCAATTTTTAGACAAATCCGCGAAGAAATGTGGCAAAAACCATCAAAATGCCGAATATCGGGAGTTACCGTTATATGGGGGATATACCAAATCGTGGACCTATAAATGCAATGTTTCGCTATCGTAGCTAGAACCCATTATGACCAACAAATACCAATTTTTAAACTAATCCGTGAAAAAATGTCGCAAAAATCATCAAAATACCGAATATCGGGAGGTACCGTTATATGGGGGCTATACGAAAACGTAGACCAATACATACATTGTTTCGCCACACGAGTTAGAACTCATTATGTTTTACAAATATAACAATTTTAAGAAAGATTCGTAAAAAATATGCCAAAAATTATCAAAATACCGAATATCGAAAGGTACCGTTATATGGGGGCTATACGAAAACATGGACCGATATATTTTTAATACCAACCATCCTAGTTACAATAAAAATTGTTATGCCAAATTTTGAAGCTCTACGTGAAATCATGTGGGCTGTATCGTGATTTCAACAGACAGACGAACATACGGACATCGTTAAATCGACTTAGAGTTTTATGCCGATCATGAATATATAGTTAATATACCCTCCTTTTCAAGGTGGAGGGTATAAAAATAAATAATAAAAATTAATCTCATAAAGAGCAAAGGACTTCTTAATATTTAGATTATCTCTAAGACGGATTTTATATCGTTTTTTTTTTTTTTTTTTTTTAGATCCCATGAATGAAAAGACAAAAGTAAGGTCTTCTATTATAAAGATGAGTTTTGTAGGTAGAATTTTCGAAGGGAAATCTTTGTCATCTTCCATTAATGGAAGACCTATGGATAGTCATAAAAAACCTCACCTCACAAAAAAATCGATGTGAACGGTTTCCCATACTTAAATTACAGATGGAAGATATCACAGGTTACAGGAGGGGTGATCCACACGGCTTCTTTAAAAAAAAAAACAAAAATTTTATAATAGCTTCTGCATATAGGGAACCCTTGGAAGATGTCTTAGGTATAGAAAACATATAGCAGTTGTTCTATAAATAAAATAAATTCTAATAAATCTTCTATACATATATGAAACATTCCAAATCCTTGAGTTATATTTAACAAATTATATAATAAATAAAAACCTAATTGTTTAAATAAATGGCTGGCAATTAATATTAGTGATATAATATAAAATAAGAGCAACCCACAGCATCACAACAAAATATATAAGCCACCTCCGACCATTCCTCATATCAGAAAGACAGACAGACAGATAGACAGGCATTCCTTCCAGCATTTCCAACAAAACTCACAAAGCGCCATAACGAAGTCCTTTCACAAACATTAGAGCAGGGAAGAAATAAAGCATGAATTTCAAAGAAATGCGAGAAAAACGAAAATGAAAACTCAACTCAACCCAACAAAACACAAATTGAAGAGGAAACATGAAATGAACACTGAAATAAAGAGATAGTAGCAGCAACAAAAACAAAAAAAAAATACAGAAAAAGAAATGAAAGAAAAATAAAAAGATAATGTGTTGCAATGCGAAAATTAAAGGATGTCATTTCTTCCACTTGTAGCCAAGTTCTTCTAATCTTTGTATGATGGTTTAGTTTAGTACAAAAGGAGGACGAACGATGAAAACGCCAGCGACTAGGACGAGCATGATGATGATGATGATATGGATGATGACAGCTTTAAACATGATGGAGGACACTATGTGGCGTCAGTGGTTGACAGCAAATTAGAGCAGAAGAAAGACAACAGCAACAACGACAACAGCAAATTTTCTAAAGTGACGAGACATTAATTATGAATGCTTCATGGACGGAAGCTAAGCCATAAAGAATTGGGTGGCGAATCGACGACGCACATACGTCAATTTGTTGTAGTTGGTAGTGGAGAGGGTTGTGTGAAAGTGAGATTGTTGTGGAACTTTCGTATGTGATTTAAGAGGATAAAAAATAAAATATTAGCAGAAAAACACAACGAAGTTGGAAGGGTATGTGAGAACTTCACTTAAAGTGTATACGTTTTCAGAGATTTTCAATGAAATCTTCACATATTCTCGAAGTAATGTGTTATAAATTACATTTGTAAAGAGGCGGATTGACAGATTTGGGATGCTCAATAAAAAAAGTGAAAATGTGGACCCTTATGGAGGAGAAACCAAAGGAGTAGACCCATGTGCAATATTTGAAGAAAATCAATAATGAAATAATCTGGTGTTGAATATTGTGAGATATACACGTATTGCAACCGTGATTTTGGGACATATGAAATTTGAAGCGAAACTGATGCTTTTGTCGCATTTTATGAGAGACATATTTCTTCACAATTTTGACACGTTGTGGGGGTGGTGCTAGAAGGTGTGGTCCGATATATCCTACCCTCACACCATATTTTGTGTTCATAGAAATATTGGGATATATGAAATTTGAAGGGAATATGGTGCTTATTATGTTGACCCCTTGTGGGGGAGGTACCAGAAGGAGTGGACCAATACATCCTACCTTCACACGAGTTCTTGTGCTAGTAAAAATACATTTCACAAAAGTTAAAATTATTCCAAATGTTGACCCTTTTTGGACGAGGTACTTGATAGAGTGGACCGATATTGTCCATTTTCGCACCTGACCTAGCACTGATGAAAATATTACGATATTGTGATTTCTTTATATTCGGCTGGAAACCTACAAGTGGCTATCATTAGAGCACTCCAGCATTTAAATGTGAATAAATCTTTTGTGTCTGGTATCACCGCTCGTTACCATCAGAATAAGTGCTGAATATTATCGCGAAAATGGGGAATGGGCCAACATACCGCAGACCTACATTCAGGCAGCGTATGACGGTTTCATTGGCTGTTTGAAGGCCATAATTCGTATCAAAGCTGACCAATTCGAACAAATCTAAACTTATTCTAAAATTTAATGCTATCTCCGAAATATTTTGCCTTCATTCAATAAAATTTAGAAAAAAAAATGCAAAAGTTATATTGCAGTTTTTATATATCACCCTGTAATACCCTGACCACAGTGTGATGTAGGGTATAAACATATTGTAATTAAAAAAAAAACTAGTTAAAAAGCAGTAAGTTCGGCCGGGCCGAACTTTGGATACCCTCCACCATTTGGAACGAATTCGGAAATTTTCAAAAAATAAAATCCCTAAAACATTTTGTTAAAATTTTAAAAATACCAAATATAGCCTTTATATCGGGGTCTATACGACGTGGATCTACATAGGCCTTGTTTGTCATAAGCCATTACCATATTCAAATTCGAAACTTGAAATAAATAGTGAATAATGTAGCTAAAATCGTCAAAATATCGTATATAGGGAGGTACCGTTATATCGGAGCTATGCGAAGACTTGGACCAGCATAGACAGTTCTCTGTCACAGGCTATAGGATCCATAACGAACTTCAAATACGACATCTCAAACAATTTCGGTGGGTATTGTAGCTAAACTCGTCAAAATACCGAATATAGGGAGGTACTGATATATGGGGTCTATACGAAGACCCGGACCTGCAAAGACAATTTTCTGTCACAGACTCTAGTTCCCATAACGAACTCTAAATACGTAATTTAAAACAATTCCGGTGAATAATGACGCTAAAATCATCAAAATACGAAATATTGGGAGGTACCGCTATATGGGGGCTATACGAAGACGTGGACCTGCACATACAATTATTTGCCATAGGCTGTAGTATTCACAACCAACTTCAAATACCAAATTTGAAACAATTCCAGTGAATAATGTCGCTAAAATCATCAAAATACCGAATATCGGGAGGTACCGTTGTATGGGGCCTATACGAAGACCTGGACTTGCATAGACAATTTTCTGTCACAGACTGTAGTTTTCATTACGAACTCTAAATACGTAATTTGAAACGATTCCGGTAAAAAGTGTCGCTAAAATCATCAAAATATCGAATTTTGTGAGGTACCGTTATATGGGGGCTATACGAAGACGAGGACCTGCACAGACAATTTTCTGTCATGGGCTGTAGTATCCATTACGAATCTCAAATACCAAGTGTGAAGCAATTTCGGTGAATAGTGTCGCTAAAATCATCAAAATGCCAAATATCGGGAGGTACCGTTGTATGGGGGATATACGAAGACGTAGACCTGTACAGACAATTTTCTGTCTTAGGCTGTATTATCCATTTCGAACTTTAAATACCAAAGTTGAGACAATTCCTGTGAATAATGTCGCTATAATCATCAAAATACCGAATATCGGAAGGTACCATTATATGGGGGCTATATGAAAACGTGGACCTACATGGCCCATTTACGAACTTAACCTGCCTGCTGAAAAAATAAACATGTGTGCAAAATTTTAGCCTTCTATCTCAATTCGTTCGAAAGATATCGTGATTAAAAAAGACATACATACAGACATAAGACAGACGGACATGGCTAAATCAACTTAGAATTTTACGCTGATCAAGAATATATATACTTTGTTGGTTCTGACATGAGTATTTCGAGGAGTTACAAACGGAATGACAAAGTTAATATACCCTCCATATTATGATGGAGCGTATAACAAAATGTGCGAAAATTGCAAAGAATGCTGCATTAAAAGTACTGTGGTGCGTATGATTACTCCGCCTCGAATATCACAATATGTATACGCCAGCCTGTTCTCTATGTAATCGTTCTTTTTAATACAATCTTTTGGCAAATTACGAAGAAAAAATATACAATAACGATAAAACACTTTTACTAAAGGCATTACAGCCATTATCCTTTCGATTTTTTCCTTGAAAATCATATTTATTTCTTCCGTTCGAATACTTTGCAACAATGCAAAAATATCGGTAAATAAGAACACTGGATTTTGTTGCTACTAGTTTTTTTTTTTTCGTTCACTCACATCAATCCACTTGTAATCCTTTTATCCTACTTTGCTTCAAGAGATAGTTATTGTCAAATGCAATATACAATAATAAATACTATGTGTGAGTGTGTGTGTGTGGGGGGGATACACTTAAACATAATGTGATTTATCTGGAATAGTTGTTGTTTTTTTCGTTGTTGCCAGCATCATTGTCATCGGTAGCATCATCGTTGTTGTTATTTTGCCTCGCTCCCATTGAACGACAGTTCATTTGTTCACGAAGCCAAATAATATTAACAAACTAAACTGAAATCCCTTCCTTCACAAGGATACGAATTCACTGAGGCGTTGTAAAGCCCGGTTTTCTCAATCATCTCTATTTTTCCCCGTCTCCAAGAGGCAAGAACTAGAATTATAGCGACAATTTATCAACGGAGTTTGATGTGTGAGAGCGTCTTGTGTTGCCTGTCGTCTTCTCCTTCCTGGCCATGTAATGGGATTGTTAAAGAATATGGTTTGCCAAAATATTTTTCATCCTCAACTTTGGTCGTGTTATCTCTTGGAAAAGTCCTTGCATAAATTGCCACATAAACTCTTTGTTGCTGTTGCTGATGTTGTTGTTATTGTTTTGGTATCACCCACTCACTCAGTATTGATGCTGATGATGATGAGGATGACGACGACGAGAACGATGTGTTCATTTGTTTTTCCTTATTTTTATGGCCCAGAACTTTATTCGCGTTTCAGAGCTAACGAAATGACAATAAATCGTCACATCACTTAGTTAGGTGGGAGGATGTCTGTGTGTGTGTGTGTGCATCACAATACGTTGCCACCGTGTATATGGCTTAGTTTGATATATTGATTACAATGGCACATCCTGATTTATCCCAATGTCATTTAAGAACAACAAATGGACACTTAAGGCTGGCTGTTTCATGGCTTGCGGTTTCGCTCGTTTCTCCACTTGAACGAGTGGCAGCAATGAATTCAAATTGAAAGGTGATTCAAAGAGATAGATTGTTAATAATTTCATATGCGCAGTTTTGCCGGAATGACAATAAATTATGAACGGGGAAAATTGCATCGTGGAAATACTTTAGAGTGTCCTTAGGGGCCTTTTGAAGGAGGTTTAAAATTGAAACTTGTTATTGATTTTTTTGCTTATATTTCTAAAAAATTAAATTAAATGTGGGAATAATTCCTAATAGAAGCTTGCCAGCAGAAGCTCAATATTAGTTGAAATTACAGGGCCGGAACGGCACCTGTTAAACATTTTTCGCATATTGGACTACAATACGTCATGGATTCTTCAAGAATATATAGCTAAGGACCAGCAGGTCGTTGATTACAAAAGAGTTGAGATTATCGGACAAATTATCATGGACTTTTAAGAAAATAGTTTCAGGAACCATCAGAGCAACAGAAATCGTAGATTAGAAAAAAGTGCGCACTAACATTCTAAGATTTAATTTTTTTTCGGCTAAAAATTGTGGAAATATGGAAGAGAGGGTGAATTGCCTCCACCATTTAAGTTCCGTGTCTTTTATTCTTTACTCTACTTTCACAATCGACTACACTTTTCCAGCAATTATAAAAAAATATATATATTTTGACCCTCTTTGTAGAGGGAAGATGCGACATTGCCCATCTCCGAACTCGATCTCGATAAAAATATTACAGTGTATCAAGTTTAGACAAAATGGGATACTCCCGGACGAACGGATACCACTGTATCCACTCCAAATATCTTGAAACGGATTTGTTTCAAAGAGACATAAAAACTTTATTTTGATTTCGTCAGGCCTGTAGCTATAACTACTTAAAATTTTGACCCTTCTTGGGGAAGATGCCGAATCTATCCGATTTTACGGTTATTACTCACCATATATGTAATATCAGCCCATATTGAATATATTGTTTCATATTCAACCGAATTTTACAACTTGGTAGAACTCGGTCCGGTATATATATTGCTTCAATAAAAATTAAATTAATATTCATTTTCAAAGCGCCTTAATTCTATCTGAACCAACTCTGATTTAAATATTACAACGTGCCCGAATTGAACAATAATGACTACTTCCCTCACTTTTTATGAGACACAAGGCACCAGATATGGTGGACCGAAATAAAAATATTTGAATGCCCAAATTTTGAAGAAAATCAGACAACTATAACCACTTTTTGGGAATAATTGTTAATCACAAGTTTAGGGGAGATACTGGAAGGAGTCAGAAAATAAATTCCATGTTCGCAAACAGATCTTTGAAAAGTTTCGCAAGTTATAAGACAGATAAGTATCGCGAATTGTGAACCCATGTGGAAGATGTAACAGAAGGGGTAGACCACCATCTTCATGCAAAATCTTCTAATTATAAAAATATTCCGATGTGTGACATTTTTAAAGAGAATCGGATGGTAGTTTCGCATTTTATGAGAGCCATAATTATTCAAAATGTTAACCCGTTGTGGGGGAAGTATCAGAAGAATTGGGTCGATACCTATAATCTTCAGAATAGCTCTCCTGTTGATAGAAATATTAGAGTGTGACGAGTTTAAAAGGAATCGGCGGCTTATTACCAGACGGAGTACCTCTCCACTCTACACACCGGATTTTGTGTTAACAAAAATAATGGGATGTGTGAAATTGGTAAACAATTGGGCTCTTATTTCACATTTTATCAGAGTTAGATATTGTGCATTTTCACACCTGCCCTTACACTGGCAAAGATATTGGACATTGCAAAGTTCGCACAAAATCGAATGATGCTTTCTTTTTCTATGAGGTAAATTATATTTTTTGAAAATTTTGATCTTTTGTGGGGGAGGTACCAGAAAGATAGGACCGATTTTGTCCATCATGGAACTCGCAATAAATTTATCGTCAAAAAATGTATCGTCAAAAGTGTAATATCAGCCCGAATAGTACAAAATTTTGCACATACAACCAAATTAGGCCTGAAAATAAGTATGCCAAATTTGATCAAAATCGGTTCAGATATGGCTATAGCTCCCATATATATTGTTCATCCGATCTGTAACAAAATATTTGGGAAAATATATCAAATGCAACTCAGAAATATCTTTGCTAAATTTTATCGAGATCGGTTCAGATTTGGATATAGCTCTCATATATAACTTAGTCCGATTTACTTTTTATTGTACACCAAACGTCTAATATTTGCTCAAATGGGATGGAATTTGGCACATGCTACCGAATTTAGTCTAGAAGGTAGTATGCCAAATTTGGTGAAGATCGGCACAGATATAGTTATAGCTCCCATATATATTGTTCATCCGATTTGTTATTTTTGTCCTCCGCAGCCGTAATATGCACTCTGCAACAAAAATATTCGGAGAAATATATCAAATACAGCTCAGAAATACATCTGCTAAATTTTATCGAGATCGGTTCAGAGTTGGATATAGCTCCTATATATATCTTTGTCTGATTTCAAATTAATTTTGCACCAAATGGCCAATACAAATCCTAATTTAAAAGATACAAATGCTTCGGCATATTTAGTCTTTTGAACTTAAAATTATGACCATAATCATAACGTGTATGATTGAATTCTCCCATAAAAACTTTTAATTGTTATGCGGAGCTCTACTAAATTAGCAAAGTGGTGTAGGGTATCATAAAGTCGGCCCGCCCGACTTTAGGACTTTCTTTACTGTTTTTTTATTTCATATGAAACCTTAGTAGCCATTTCTCAAAAAATTACTCTCAATGTTCTGCAACCTAAAGACTTATATTTTATCACAATTCTTGTGCACAGTGTAATTAACTGTAAACTAGGTCACAGTACCGCACAATACTTCTGAGCATAATTGCATATTTCTTTAAAAAATTACCACTAATTTGTCGAGCTTAATATTATCCATTAAAATTTAGTGCACTCGCACACCCCACATAACTTTTTAACTACCACAATCCCCGCTCCCAAACAATTTGTCGTTGAAAAAAATTAAAAGAGCTAAGCAGTATAAAAAAACTTTGGCATAGAAAATGCGTGCATGCATACTGTATGCACCAATAATGGCAGGGATCCATGATGGTTCGTTGCATTAAAAAGCATAAAATCCGCAAATCTTATAAAATTTTTATTATGTTTCAAGATTAACTACAGCTCATATATTTACTGACTCTGCCAGCGACATAACAAAAAAAAAAATGTTGCTCTTTTCCTGTTCTAGTTGATGTTGTTGTTCACATTTTTTCATCTTCTTCTTCTTCCCATGAACATAAAATCTGCTCGTTTTCGTCATTCTTGTATTAGGGAAATGTTTTTGAAGATAAGCAACAATTTCTGCCAGGCATAAACGACCAAAGAAACCAACCAACCAACTAGCACGCCCACATCTCCCTTGGTAGAACCCAATATTATGTTTTTGCTGTTGTTCCAAAAGAAAAACAAGATTTATAGACAATATTCCTCTGGTAAGCAGAATATTGCTTCAAGTCTTTGCAGGTCTTATTTTCGATTTATCCATGCAAAACGACATAGAAACCCCAAATCCAACGGAAATTTCCTGCTCAAATTTAATTTTGTTGCACACACACACACACACATAAAATTTTATCAAGAGACTGATTGCTGGGGAATGGGAAGGAGGTAGGGGTGATAATTTAAAGGAAATAATCAAATGCTTCATGACTCTACAATAACACTTGATAGATGGATAATCCTTCAAAATTTGGACCCGTTGTGGGGGAGATACCAGAAGGATATATCGTACCTTCCCACCATATCTTGTGTTAATAAAAATATTGGAATGTGTAAAATTTAAGGAAAATCCGACACTTATTTCACATTTTACAAAATTTATAATTATTCTAAATTTGGGACCTTTGTGAGGAAGGTACGAGAAGGAGTGGTCCGATATATTTCGCCTTCACATCAGATCTTATGTTGGTAGAAATATTGGGTTGTGCGAGATTTGATGTCAATCGAACTCTTATTTCATATTTTATAAGAATATTAATTATTCAAAATTTTGACCCTTGTGGGGTACTTTATTAAATGGCCCTTTATTGCCTATTTTCCTACCTGACACAGCACTGACAAAAATATTGGGATTTGCAAAATTTGCAAACAAATCCAGTGATCCTTTCTTTGAAGTAAAATATTTTCTTTGAAAATGTCGATCTTTTGTGGAGGAGGTATCAAAAGAAGTGGACCGAGATACCAGAAGAAGGGCACCGGTATATCCTACCTTCACATAAGATCTATTGCTTATAAAATAATTGGAATGTAAAAAATTTTAAGAAAATCGGACTAATATTTCACATTTTATAAGAATAGTAATTATTCAAAATTTTGACCTCTGTGGGGTGCTTGATTGAACTGGCCTATATTGTCCGTTTTCCCACCTGACATAGCACTGACCAAAGATATTGGGATTTGCAAAATTTGCAAAGAATCGAGTGATTCTTTATTTGAAGTAAAATATTTTCTTTGAAAATTTCGATCTTTCGTGGAGGAGGTATCAAAAGAAGTGGACCGAGATACCAGAAGAAGGGCACCGGTATATCCTACCTTCACAGAAGAACTTTTGTTAATAAAAATGTTGGATTGTGTGAAATTTCAAGAAAAACGGACTCTTATTTCACATTTTATAAGAATAGTAATTATTCAAAATTTTGACCCCTAAGGGTTACCTGATTGAACTGGCCGATATTGTCTGTTTTCGCTCCTGACATAGCACTGACCAAAAATATTGGGATTTGCAAAATTTGCAAATAATCGAGTGATTCTTTGCAGTAAAATATTTTCTTTGAAAATGTCGATCTTTTGTGGAGGAGGTACCAAAGGAAGTGCACCGAGATACCAGAAGGAAGGGGCCAATATATCCTACCTTCACATAAGATCTTTTGTTAGTAAAATAATTGGAACGTAAAAAAAAAAATAAGAAAATCTAACTCTTATTTCACATTTTATAAGAATAGTAATTATTCCAAATTTTGACCCTTGTGAGGTACTTGATTGAACGGGCCGATGTTGTCCGTTTTCGCACCTGCAATGGCACTGACAAAAATATTGGAATTTGCAAAATTGGCAAAAAATCGAGTGAAACTTTCTTGAAAGTAAAATATTTTCTTTGAAAATGTCGATCTTTTGTGGGGGAGGACCGAAAAAGAAGTGGACCGATATTGTCCATCTCCAAGCTGGATCTAAGTTGGACAATAATATTATGATGTTCCCAGTTTGAATCAAATCTTCCTTTGAGAGTTATCGTGTGCACCAGCCAGCCAGAGAGACGGAAATACTGCCCCAAATTGACTCCAAATGAACTGAAACGGGTTTGGTCACCTAATACTAAAACTAGTACTATTCCGTACTTTTCCTACAATTATAGTACACATTTCCAGGCTATAAATGAACAGCGACCCTAACACCAATTTTCAGATTTCAGGCACTATCTGTTCATTTGATATTTGTTTGAGATTTGGTGGTGTGTTGGAAATGCGTCATATATTTGTACGAAAAGTACTAAATGCTCCTAAATTTTGTTATTGGGTGAAAGGATTGAGCTGCAATCCTCAAATTTGATATTAAAGTCTCTGTTGGTATCTGAGATTAAGATATGGAGTTAGTGTTGGAAATGTGTACTATAATTGTACGTAAAATACTAAATATTACTAAGTTTGGTATTGGGTAAATGAACAGATCTGAAATTTAATTTTAAAGTCTCTGCAGATATCTGATTTTGAAATCTTGAGATTGGTTTAAAAATGCGTACTTTAACTGATCGAAAATAAGTAAATACTACAAAATTTGGTATTGGGTGAAGGAATTGAGCTGAAATTCCGAAATTTGGTATCGAGGTCACTGTTGGTTCCTAGGGAGACCTTGAAATATTTACGGAACGAAAATTTAAATAAGGGCACATTGAACAATGATTCTACTGTAGAGTAGCTGGCCCCAGACGCCTACACTGTAGAGTATTTGAGAAGCATCCACTGTAGAGTGAGTGGCCTCAGAGGTCACTACTGTAGAGTGAGTGGCCTCAGAGGTCACTACTGTAGAGTGAGTGGCCTCAGAGGTCACTACTGTAGAGTGAGTGGCCTCAGACGTCACTACTGTAGAGTAGGTGGCCTCAGAGGCCACTACTGTAGAGTAGGTGGCCTCAGAGGCCACTACTGTAGAGTAGGTGGCCTCAGAGGCCACTACTGTAGAGTAGGTGGCCTCAGAGGCCACTACTGTAGAGTAGGAGTCCTCAGAGGCCACTACTGTAGAGTGGGAGGCCTCAGAGGCCACTACTGTAGAGTAGGAGGCCTCAGAGGCCACTACTGTAGAGTAGGAGGCCTCAGAGGCCACTACTGTAGAGTAGGAGGCCTCAGAGGCCACTACTGTAGAATAGGAGGCCTCAGAGGCCACGACTGTAGAGTAGGAGGCCTCAGATACCAATACTTTAGAGTAGCTGGCCTCAGAGGCCACTACTGAAGAGTAGCTGGCCTCAGAGGCCACTACTTTAGAGTAGCTGGCCACAGAGGCCACTACTTTAGAGTAGCTGGCCACAGAAGCCACTTCTTTAGAGTAGGTGGCCACAGAAGCCACTACTGTAGAATAGCTGGCTAGAGAGGTCACTATTTTAGATTACCTGGCCTGAGAGGTCGCTATTTTAGAGTAGCTGGCCTGAGAGGTCGCTATTTTAGAGTAGCTGACCTCAGAGGGCACTACTTTAGAATAACTGGTGTCAGAGTCCACTTTAGAGCAGCAGGCCTAAGATGCCACTACTTAAGAGAAGCTGGCCTCAGAGGCCACTACTGTAGAGCAGCTGGCCTAAGAGGCAACTACTTTAGGGTAGCTTTCCTCAGAGGCAACTACTTTGGAGTAGCTGGCCTCAGAGGCAACTACTTTGGAGTAGCTGGCCTCAGAGGCCACTACTTTAGAGCAGCTGACATCAGAAGCCACAACTTTAGAGAAGCTGACCTCAGAGGCCACTACTGTAAGTTAGCTGGCCCAGATGCCACTACTGAAGAGTAGCTGGATTCATAGGCCACTCTGAAGTGATGGTTGATGAACTCTCCGAATTGTGACCAGTGAGTTTTCCTATGGTAGAGGAATGTGCGGAATTCAGAGGTTATGAAATCGACCAATGGTTTGACCCAAGATAAATGATGTTTGGCCAAGCCACGTCATTTTTCAGGCCGGGCTAAACCATGGTTATATCTGACGAACTGTGGTTCTTCTCTCATTATTTGGGAGAGGGTATCCTCGTTTACCCTACAAAATGTGAAGAAGTGACGTAGAATTGCCTTTCGTAACAAAATTTTGAGTGGAGGTCCCAACCGACAAAAAAATTCCCTAAAAATATCAAAACATTTACAATTTCGAGACCCCTGAGCTCCCAGCCTGGTTACGTGGGTGATGTGGTGTAGTCAATCTGCTCTGATTGCGTAGTTAAAATGCTGATTCCCTCTGGTCATTACCTAGCACGGAATGTCGCAAAACGTGGATGGCATTGGAATCCCTTTTTACCACGACCGGCCTTATGAAAAACAACGCGGTTCACAGCTATTATCCTGGGGGATGTTTACTTAAGCAACTCCACCTGCACACCTGGCTGCTACCACCATACATTCCATGTATGGGTCACTAGAAACTAGCTCAGGTGAGCTAGGTCTGTATTGAACCGAATGATGTTACATGAACGTTAAATCCCCCACCACCACTACTTCTGGTGCGAACCTTCCTCAATATGTTGTAACCATTATAACTTTATAGGCTTTAATTTTCATTGAGTTCCAGCACCCTGTATGTGGTGTAGGGTATTAATATTTATTTAAATCCTCAATCACTGCTGCCTGCATTTATTTTTAATTCACAATTATCAAGAGATCTTGCTATAATTTTGAAGCCCCGATCATCAAATAGTCTTTGGGAAACACTTTTTGAATCCATGAAAAAATATTTTGTTATCCACGATTTTTGGTCTGTGGGTCCCCTGGCGGGAAACACTATTGGAATCCATAAAAAAATACCATAAGATTTTATGATTATATCCCAAACAAATATTCCAAAACAATCCTGATTTAGACCCAAAATTAATTTGATCGAAATATTTTCAAAAGATCTACGTTTTATATTTTTAATGCATTCCAATTAGAGCTATAAATCTTTCAAAAAAATCTAATATTAACAATTCCCAAAAATACAATTACTAATCGATTTTGTCTTGGTAACCCAAAATTTCCCTATTAATTGTTCTCCCTCAGCAAATTTTCATACTACCCCTCAAACTCTCTAAAGCAGAAATAAGTCACTCTAATGTAAACTTCATTTCATATTTATGACATGCATTTTAATGTTGTTATTTTTGTTGTTTCATTTCTTTTTTTGCTCTGCTCTTCTCTTCTCGTTGTTACAGCTTAGTGAAGATATTGGATATGTGCTCTACTCAGCATTGGGTTCCTTCTACATTCCCAGCTGTATCATGGTTTTCGTTTATATACGAATTTATTTTGCCGCCAAGGCGCGTGCGAGACGCGGCATTAAAAAACATCCGCGCAAAACAAACAACGAACAGGTAAGCAACCCCTCCAAGACCCATCAAACAACTAACCTAGCAGTCAACCCCTCCAACTGAGCCGAGTCAGCCAACAGGCATCCAGTCAACAAAACAGCCATCAAACTGTATTTAGCTGTCACCTTTCTCTGTCAGCCAAGATACACAACACAGTACTGCGAGAAAGTCCCTAGAATGAGGGGAAAAGAGAAACCGAAGTGGAAAATAAAGATCTCAACATCTATAGTCAAACACGTGTTGTATGTCTTGGCAACTTCTGAAGCTGAAGCAGATTGGTGGTTTTCTTCCATAGATTCTTGGTAGATGTAGTTCTTTTTCATCAAAAGAGATGAACAAAAAAATCGTTTTGTTTGCCCTCAGATTTTATGGAAGCTAGAAAAAATGATAGAATATTGCCAACAAATCCGCCATGTGTCTCACCGGAGTAATGACCAATTAAAATGTAAAGGACAGAAGGCAAGGATCTGCAGCTAATTTAAACAAAATTAGTTTTGTGTTTTGACAAAGTTGACAGCAGTTTAAGGAACATAAGAAAGTAGTTCAGGAACATAATGATAGGCAAATTGAGGAGGTGAGGAAAATGTGGTTCCTGCTTTGCTTAATGTTAAAGAATTACAAACAAGTAAAAAAGAACAAAAAGTTCGGCGGGAAATTTTCAAACAAAAAATATATTAAATTATGTTAAATTCTTTAAAACGGGGTCTCTGCGAAGACGTGGACCTGCATAGGCAACTTCTGTGATAGGCCTTTACAATATTCAAATACGAAACTTGAAAAAAAATCCGGTGAATCTAAAATCATCAAAATATCGAATAAAGGTACCTAAAATCGGCAAAATACCGAATAGGGAGGTTCAGATTTATATTGGGTCTATGCGAAGACGTGGATCTGCATAGGCAACTTTTGTCATAGGTCTTTACAATATTCAAATACGAAACTTGAAAAAAAAATCCGGTGAATAATATAGCTAAAATCATAAAAATGCCGAATAAAAGTACCTAAAATCGGCAAAATACCGAATATAGGGAGGTTCTGATATATGGGGCCTATACGAAGACCTGGATCTGCATAGACAATTTTCTATCATAGACTGTAATTCCCATAACGAACTCTAAATACCACAACTCTGGTGAATAATGTAGCTAAAATCATCAAAATACCGAATATTGGGGGTATCGTTATATGGAGGCTATACGAAGACGTGGGTCTGCATAGGCAACTTTTGACATAAGCCATTGCTAAATTCAAATCCGAAACTTGAAAAAATCCGGTGATTAATTTGGCTGAAATCATCAAAATACCGAATATAGGGAGGTATTTATATATAACGCCTATACGAAGACCTGGACCAGCATAAAAAATTTTCTGTCACAGGCTGTAGTACCCATTAGGAACCTCTAATATGAAATTTCAAACAATTGCGCCGAATAATGTAGCTAAAATAATCAAAATTCCGAATATAGGGAGGTGCCGTTATTTGGAGGCTATACGAAGACATAGACCTGCAGAGACAATTTTTTCGTCACAGGCTGTAGTACCCATTAGGAACCTCTAGTATGAAATTTGAAACAAATCCGATAAATAATTTCGCCAAAATCATCAAAATAACGAATATTTGGAGGTACCGTTATATGAAGGCTATACGAAGACGTGGGCCTGCATACGCAATTTTTTGTCATAGGCTATAGTACCATTTACGAATTATAAATACGAAATTTGAATCAACTCCTAAAAATAATATCCCTAAAATCCTCAAAATATCGAATATCTGGAGATACTTTTATATGGTGGCTATACGAAGACGTAGGCCTGCATAGACAATTTTCTGTCACAGGCTGTAGTATCTATTATGAACTTCAAATACAGTGTACCTAAAATTGTCAAAATACCGAATAAAGGCAGGTACCGTCATATAGGGCCTATACGAAGACCTGAACCTGCATAGACAATTTTCTGTCACAGGCTGTAGTACCCATTAGGAACCTCTAATATGAAATTTGAAGCAAGACCGATAAATAATTTCGCCAAGATCATAAAAATACCGAATATTGGGAGGCACCGGTATATGAAGGCTATACGAAGACGTGGGCCTGCATTGACAATTTTCTGTCACAGGCTGTAGTACCCATTAGGAACCTCTAATATGAAATATGGAGGCCATACGAAGACGTGGCCTGCATACGCAATTTTTTGTCATTGGCTGTAGAACCCATTACGAATTCCAAATACGAAAATTGAAACAAGTGTTTAAAAATAACTTCTAGCATGGATTTTTAAACAATTCCATTGAAAAATGTTGATAAAATCATCAACATACCAAATATAGGAAGGTACCATTATATGGGAGATGTACCACGCCGTGGACCTATATAGACAATAACCTTCACGGGGTAAAGTATTCATAAAGCACTCCTTGTCTAGAATTTCCAACAATTCCATTGAAAAATATGGCTAAAATTATCAAAATATCGGAGATTCCGTTATATAAGAGCTATAAGATATGGTGGACCAATATAGCCCATCTTCGAACCTGACCTGAAATAGCATCAAATTTTAGAATAAGTTTAGATTTGTTGGCATGAATTATGGCCTTCAAACGGCCAATGAAACCGCCACACGCTGCCGAATATTGCTCTGTGGTATTTTGGCCCATTTCCGGCGAAGCGCTTGCTTGAGGTGATCGACACTTTGGTATTTTTTAGTGCCAACCTTGCTTTCCAAAATACTCCAGACACAATAGTCCAACGGATTGGTATCCGGAAATTTTTGGTTGATTACAGTTTTTTTCATTTCACCCTGTATGGTGGAGGGTATAAAAAAGATACTTTTAGATACATGTAGATATAAATATATCAAAATTGGTATTCGTTTCCCTTTAGCTTAGTATCTTTAAGGAAAATCTTAAAACCAACTCATCACGCACCGAAATAGGCCATTCCTCAGACATCCATTCCAAGAACACAAATTGTGCTGTCTAATGGTTGATATTTTCCCATGAAAACTTTAAGCTTTTCATAGCCAGCATGCATCCATAACCTCTAATCCCCCATCTAAGTCAGGGCTTAAATTGTGTAGATGTTGATGTTTTTCTTATTTATAGAAGAAAAATAAGTGTGTGTGTGTGAGTGAGTGTGTTGTGTTTGCCATGCCATTGCAATTAACACAAGTGTACACACACACACACACATGTCAAACCAACTTAGCTTTTCAGCGAAATGGTAACATGAAGAGAGTGCAGAGAGATATATTCATAAGTTGTGCTCCCTCTTTATGTCGATGCAATGACAACATCAACATTTGCTTCAAATACCACAAGCAATTAACGCTTCACAAACAAGTGTATGTCCGACCGAAATGTGTACTAGACTGGGACGTAAAAATATATATTTTATATATTTTTTCTAGTATTGAAATCTTATGAGAATTACGAGAAATAAGCTCTTTTTAGTAGCCTAAATGCAAATCAAAATTGGATGGACAATGTGATGCAACTCCGAAATTTTGAGCTACATTCAAGATTGTATGCGAAGATGTTTTATGAAAATGAGGACCAAATCAATTGAAAATTTGGCCAAGACCTCGAAAATAGAGGAAATCAGGGGATAGGATAGACTGTACCACTTCTTCTAGTTCGTCCGGAAAATTTTTTGAATAATTGTAACTGTACCAAAACGAAAACAATTCACAGATATTAACTCGGAACAATGTCCGTTTGTTTAGCTCAAGGATAAATTCTATTGAAATTGGTGAGAATCGTTCAAATTTAAATATAACTCCTATTTATATATTCGTCCGATAAACATGCTATTATGCTCCACATGTGTAATATTTGTCCAAATGGGATGGATTTTGGCACATTCATCGGACTTCAGCCAAGAAAAAAGTACTTCAAATTAGGTGAATATCGGTTAAAACATAGCTATAGCTTACATACTTATGTTCGGCCGATTTGGTATTTAAATCCCTCATATTCGTAATATGCACCCCACATCAATTGCATTTGCTATGTTCCCAGAAATTTTTGCCAAGATCGGTTCAGATTTAGACATATCTCCCATATATATATCTTTATCCGATCTCAGGCTTATAATGCACCAAATGCTTGATATCAGCCCAAACGGGGTGGATTTTGCATATACAAACGAATACAGAAATCAAATTATAACTGAGCTAAAGCCACAATGCGAATTCAGAGTTATAGTTGGTATGATCTACATCTCATAAATCCCCAATATCAGCGTTTATTTGTTAGGGGCCGCCATAGTCGCCCTAATTTTGACCTTTCTTTTCCATATGGCTAGAAAGGGTATATATAATTTGATAGGGCCAAAATTTGCATAGTCGAAATAAAGCTAGGGTCTAACTAGATCTCCTTGAGACAAATCCGTTTCACGACATTTGGAGTCGATCTTTGAAGCTTTGAAAAAAATTTTAAAAAATCCTCGAATCCTTAAAAAAATTCTTTAAAAATCCACGAATCCTTGAAAATATTCTTTAAAAATCCAGGAATCCTCGACAAAGATCCTTAAAAAATCCACGAATCCTCGACAAAGATAATTTAAAAATCCACGAATCCCTGAAAAAAGGATTGAAAATTCACGAATCCTTGAAAAATTTCTTTAAAAATCCACGAATTCTTGAAAAAAATCTTTAAAAATACACAAACCCTTGAAAAAATTTAAAATCCACGAATCCTTGAAAAAATTCTTTAAAAATTCACGAATCCTTGAAAAAATTCTTTAAAAATCCACGAATTCTTGAAAAAAATCTTTAATAATATAATAATCCTTGAAAAAATTTAAAATCCACGAATCCTTGAAATAATTCTTTAAAAATTCACGAATCCTTGAAAAAAACCTTGAAAAATCCACGAATCCTTGAAAAAAATCTTTAAAAATACACAAATCCTTGAAAAAATTTTAAAAATCCACGAATCCTTGAAAAAATTCTTTAAGAATTCACGAATCCTTGAAAAAATTCTTGAAAAATCCACGAATCCTTGAAAAAAATCTTTAAAAATATACAAAGCCTTGAAAAAAATTTAAAAATCCACGAATCCTTGAATAAATTCTTTAAAAATTCACAAACCCTTGAAGAAATTCTTTAAAAATCCACGAATCCTTGAAAATTCTTTAAAAATCCACGAAACCTTAAAAATTTTATTTCAAAATTTACGAATCCTTGAAAAAATTCTTTAAAAATCCACGAATCCTTAAAACATTCCTTAAAAGATACACGAATTCTCAAAAAATCTTTAAAACTTCCACAAATGCTTGAAAAAATTATTTAAAACATCTTCAAATTAAAAAAAAAAAATATTTAAAAAATTGTTAAAAAATTCTTAAAAGATTTATTTAGAAAATCCACGAATTCTTGAAAAAAATCTTTAAAAAATCCGCAAATCCTTGAAACAAAAAAATTCTTTAAAAAATCAATGATACCTCAAAAATTCTTTAAGAATACACAAGCCCTTCAAAAAATATTATTATGAACGGATCCTTAAAAATTATTTTATAATCCTAGAATCCTTAACAACATTTTTGAAAGACCATGAAACTTCTAAATAGCGAAATTAACATCCGATTCCATTCAGACTTAGCATATCTCAATATTTTCCTCGACACAAGATCTGTTAAACATATGGTAGAGATCGGACCATTCCTTCTGGTACCTCCCCCACAGAGCGAACAAGTTTTGAATAACCAAATCGTTTATAAAATCTGAAATAAGCTCCAGGCTCTCTTTATATTTCACACATCCCATTATTTCTCCTAACACAAAATATGCTATGAAGATGGGATATATCGGTCCACTCCTTCTGGTACCTCCGCCACAAAGGCTTAGAATTTTGCCTCGATTCCATTCAGACTTAGTACATCCAAATATTTCCATTAACACGAGATCTGTTATAAAGATGGTATAGATCGGACCATTTCTTCCGGTACCTCCCCACATAGGGTTCAAGCTTTTGAAAAACAAAACGCTCAAAGAAAGCGAATTTAGCCCCAACTCTCTCTTTAAATTTCGCACATACAAACATTTTTGTCAACACAAGATCTGTTATGAAGATGACCTCACCCACAAAGGATCACAATTTTCAATACTTGTATCTGTCATTACTTGCGAAACGAGTCAGCGATTCCTTACAACTTGTAATACCTAAATATTTCTCTCAACCAGAAACCTGAGATAAATATGGAGCCAACGAATTCGCATAAAATTGGATATAAATGTTCGACTTTCTTGCAATTTTGCTCATACCAATATTTGTATCTCTATTAGATGAAGTATGAAAGAGGAATACTTCGTCGACTATATCTGGTACCTCACACACATTTTACCATTTTCTAGAAATTATCACATATGTCATATAAGGAGAAGAAAGTGAGCAATATAGTCCAAACCATGCACGCCGAAATATTTATATCATATATATTTGGGTCCGATACGAAATGGACAATATTGGTCCATTCCTTCGAAACTTAGAAGCAATTTTAAACAAAATCTTCTTATTCTGAGATTTCGGGGGATTTTGTACCACATCTTACAATTGATTCACAGGTAGTTTCATTTTATGCCAAGCCTATATTAAAAATGCATCCAGAAGT
This sequence comes from Musca domestica, assembly GCF_030504385.1. Lineage (NCBI taxonomy): Eukaryota > Metazoa > Arthropoda > Insecta > Diptera > Muscidae > Musca > Musca domestica. The sequence continues at coordinate 1,324,268 of NW_026712312.1, forward strand.
TCATTTCACTTTTAACACAAAATGATTGGCAGGTTCTTGAATCAGATACTTGGAATAAATATAACATTGATATCGAATAAAAGTTGAAAAGTAAAAAAGCTGTAAGTTCGGCCCGGCCGAATACCCTCCACCATTTGGAACGAATTTGGCAATTCTCAAAAACAATAAAATCCGTTAAAATCTTAAAAATACCGAATGTAGCTATTATATTAGGGTCTATACGACGGCATGAACCTGTGTAGGTAACATTTGTCATAAGCCATTACAATATTCAAGTGCGAAACTTAAACAAAAACGGTTATAATGTCGATAAAATCAAAATACCGAATATCGGGAGGTACCACTATATGGGGGCTATACAAAGACGTGGACCTGCATAGCCAATTTTCTGTCGTAGGCTGAAGTATCCATTACGAACTTTAAATACAAAATTTGAAACAATTCCGGTGAATAAATTCTCTAAAATCATCAAAATACCGAATATCGGGAGGTACCGTTATATGGGGGCTATACCAAAACGTGGGCCTAAATGGCGTAGCCTGCTAAAATTCCAATTTAAAATCTGAAACAATAAATATGGCCTCTACTTGTGGGTCACCTATACTTGTCCCACCCCAATGTCCACGCACTCGAACACTTTCACGTTCGTACCGACCAAGACCATGGAACTGGCAAAGTGAGACCGACCATAAAAGCCATAATAGGAGTATATCTTTGTTATGCATGCAAACAAGAAGAATTTATAAATATACACGTGTGTGTTTGTATGGGTATGTGTGTGTGTGTATGCAACACATACGATGTAAATGACGATGCCAAATGCGGTAGTGTCTTTAGCATTGATGGTTGCATGTTTGATAAAGTCGAATGGACGGCTGGACAGACGGATGGATGTACGTTTCTGGTTATATATACCAGGGGTTGCAATGCCCAAGTAAATACCCGTGCAATGTCACCGTCATTCTCACTCTCATACAGACATGCACGCATACATAATGCCTGGTGAGGAAAGAAAAATACAAACTATATTTGTCTGTTTGTGTTTGCGTATGTGTGTGTGAGAACACATAATGTTAAATTGAGTGTATTTCATACGCACCACATGTCCATCGACGTTCTGGGGTGTTCGTTTTTCTTTCGTCTCTGGCTTTTTTTTTTTTTTTTGCTTCAGTTTTGTTGCACTCTTCCAATGCCAAACAACAACACTTTGCACGCTTTTTCACACACACAGACGGCACACATAGGCAAACATTTAGAAGAACTTGTAGCCGTTCACACACAAACACATATTCAAACGCATACAAATGCCAAAAGCAATGGCATGCATGTTTTTTAATACCAACTGACGGCAGACGTCACACAGCACAGCGGTGGACAGGACAGAACGTCAGCAAAGCACAGTAGGAGATGATTTGCATTTTTCTACCCGAATGTCAGTGGCAATTTATTGAAGCAGAATGTTGAACTTATGGTTAATTAATTCCTCTTTTAGGTTGAAGTGAGGTAGGATTTTTAGAAAGGTCTGCTGGAAATTTGTGGGAGGATTATTTCAGTAAGTGGGACTTAAAATCATAGACTTTCAGAGGGCGGGGATAGTAAGACTTGTGAATTAAAGAAAATATGATATGATTTGATACCTCTGAAAATTTAAAATATTTTTAAAGCAGTAAAGAAAGTCGGGCGGGGCCGACTTTATGATACTCTACACCACTTTGCTAATTTAGGAGAGCTCCGCATAACAATTAAACAATTACGATTATAATTATAATTTTAAATTCAAAGGACTAAATACACCGAAGCATTAATTTTGGATTTGTATTGCCAATTTGGTGCACAATTAATTTTAAATCGGATAAAGATATATATGGGAGCTATATCCAAATCGGAACCGATCTCGATAAAATTTGACAAAGATATTTCTGAGCTGCATTTGATATATTTCCCTGAATATCGTTGTTACGGAGTGCATATTACGGCTGTGGGTAACAATTATAACAAATCGGATGAACAGTATATATGGGAGCTATAGCTATATCTGGACCGATCTTCACCAAATTTGACATATTAGCCTCTAGACTCAATTCGGTCCTAAGTGCCAAATTCCATCCCATTTGGGCAAATATTAGACGTTTATTGCACAATAAAAGGTAAATCGGACGAAGTTATATATGGGAGCTATATCCAAATCTGAACCAATCTCGATAAAATTTAGCAAAGGTATTTCTGAGCTGTATTTGATATATTTCCTCAAATATTGTTTTTACAGAGTGTATATTACGGCTGCGGAGGACAAAAATAACAAATCGGATGAACAATATATATGGGAGCTATAGCTATATCTAAACCGATTTCGATTAAATTTGGCATACTTATTTTCAGGCCTAATTTGGTTGTATGTGCAAAATTCCATACTATTCGGGCTGATATTACACGTTTGGTGTACAATAAAAAGCAAATCGGACGAAGTTATATATGGGAGCTATATCTAAATTTTGACCGATTATCTCCAATTTCAATAGGGTTTGTCCTTAGGCCAAACAAATTTTATTTGGAAAATTTCATCTCAATCGAATAATAAATGCGACCTGCAGTTTTTTCACAAGAATACATGGACAGACGGACGGACATGCATAAATCGACTCAGAATGTGATTCTATGTCCTTTTTATACCCTCCACCATACATAGCATGGCGGTTATATTAAGTTCGTCATTCCGTATATCCCATCGAAATAATCTTAGTCCTAACAAACTATATATATTCTTGATCAGCATAAAATTCTACGATAGGCCTTGTCCGTCCATCCGTCTGACCATCTGTGGCAATCAGTCTAGAGTCAAAACTAATTAATTAGGAAGGTAATATTTTGCACAGATCAGTCTTTTGTCGGCTGGCAGGTCAAGATCGAAGATGGGGTATAACGGTCTACGCTTCCACGATAGCAACATTTTTCAATGAAGTTGTCTAAAAACCACAAAAGGAGTTCCTTCTGAGCACTTCAGTACCTGGAAGAGTACTGTCTATATATGTCCACGATAATGAAATTTCGTATTTGAAGTGCCTAATACGTACTACTGCCTATGACAGAAAATTATCTATGCAGGTACAGGTCTTCGTATAGCCCCCATATTACGGTAACTCCCTATATTCGGTATTTTGACGATTTTATCTACATTATTTACCTGAATTGTTTCAATATTTAAAATTTGGTGGGCCAAAATGACAAATTCCCACTGTTCGAGGTGCCATCACACAGACACACACACAAAATGCCAGAAAACAAGTGAATTTAATCTAGCTCTACTAACATTTGTGGATGTTAAATGAGTTTGCAATTTGCCGACAAACAAACGGAACGGCTGCTATCCATCCGCCACGCAGATCAACTCTCTCTCCCCCAACACACATCCTTACCCACTCTCTCTCTCTCTCACACACACATCTACTCCCCGACGCGCCAGCAAATTCTCCGGTTGGCACACTGGAAATATTTAAGTGGTTATTTCAACTGTTTTCAATTCGAAAAAATTAAATTAAATTCTTGGCATTCCTTTTTCGCCCCGTTTTTTTTTATTTGTTTTTGTTAACAAACAAACAAACGGAGAGACAAACAAAATTAAAACGAGTGACGGCCAACAAACATCACCAACACCATTACACCACATCAACGGATAATATAACGGACAAAGGCTAATGGTCATGGTTGTCCACATGGACCGCCAACCTACAGACAATTTATTGACATCATTTAGAAAGGGGTACGAGTGTAAGGTTTGGCGTAGATGAGGGTGTGTAAAACTATTGCTCGTTACGCTGGTATTTGCGGTCGGTCAAGGCAAACAAGGCAAGTGGAATTTATTTATTTGGTCATTATCTTGGTTACCAATGGCAAAAGAGAAATATGAGAGCGAGAGAGAGGAGAGAGACAAATGCAAGTGAGGTTTCTTTGGCAATGTGATCTAATTTGAAATTTAAGTAAATTTTAATGGAGTCTATGTTAGTACGAAAAGTAGTCCTCTGAATGTAAATGGAAATAAAGTTCTGAAAAGAATGAACTACCTGGGTTAAAAAATGGCATGGGGTTGAAGTTAGGTAAATTGATAATACGATTTGATTAAATTTGATAGAGATACGGGCGATATAAGAGAAGATTTAACTATGTGAACAAATGAAACTTAAATTTAATCGTTAGAATCCCGTTATTTCAAATTCCTTCGATTTAAGTGCACTTGTACTCATATTTTTCTTAGTCCCTCTGTAGTTTTTAGTAGAGTGATTTATAGTCGTAATATTGACCTCAGCAAGTCGTGATATATTTCTTTATATGAGAATTACTAAAATATCTTCGACTGCGGCTTCAAAGATCTTCTGAAAAAGATTTTTTTTAACAAGGTTAATAAATCACCAGAAACCAAGTACTTGCTTTGAGGGTGACTACTGGGTTTTACAGTTAATCCTGGATTATAAACTGTCAAAGAGTTATAAACCGATTAGCAAGAAAATGTAGGAAACCGTCACGGATGGCAACCTTATGGTTCTAATGGCACTATAATAATTACATTTATAATAACACTTTGCGACAATATTTTTTTTCAATATAGTGTCTTTGGCAGTAAAAGGTTCGGTTGAAAAGGTTAATCGTCAAGCGACTTTAAAAATGGGTCTTTTTGGTCTTTTTCTAAAAAATATTGTTAAAAATTCCTTAAAAGGGGATTGCAGCATAGATTCCAAAAGACGTCAAGAGTATGTATCTTTCCCACACTGCAGGAATTCGTATATATTAAAAACGCATTTCAGATTTAACAAGTAAAAAAGCTGAATACCGTCCACCATTTGAAACAAAATTTAACAATTTTCAAAAAAATAAAATCCGTTAAAAATTCTGCTAAAATCTTAAAAATACCGAATGTAGCCGTATATTAGGGTCGGGTATTATATCGACGACGTGAACCTGCATAGGCAACTTTTGTCACAATCTATTAAAATATTCAAATGCGAAATTTCAAAAAAATCCTCAAAATACCGAATATTTGGAGGTACCATGGGTGTTATAAAACGTGGACGTGCACAGACAATTTTCTGTCACAGGCTTCAGTATCCATTACGAACTTCAAATACAAAAATTGAAATAATTCCGGTAAATAATGTCGCTAAAATAATCAAAAATATGGACCTTCACAGACAATTTTCTGTCTTAGGCTGTAGATCGATTTTGAAATTTAAATACCAAATTTGAAACAATTCTGGTGAATAATGTCGCTAAAATTATTAAATTACAAATATCGGGAGGTACCGTTATATGGTTGCTATACGAAGATGTGGACCTTCACAGACAATTTTCTGTCATAGGCTATAGTATCGAGTACGAACTTCAAAAACCAAATTTGAAAAAATTCTGGTAAATAGTATCGCTAAAATCTTTAAAATACCGAATATAGGGAGGTACCGTTATATGGGGGCTATACGAAGATGTGGACCTTTACAGACAATTTTCAGTCTTAGGCTGTGGTATCCATTACGAAGGTCAAATACCAAATTTTAAAAAATTCCGGTGAATAAGGTCGCTAAAATCCTCGAAATAGCGAATATCGGGGGGTACCGTTATATGGAGGCTATACGAAGATGTGGACCTTCACAGACAATTTTGTGTCTTAGGCTGTAGTGTTCATTTTGAAAATTACATATCAAATTTGAAACAATTCCGGTGAATAATGTATCTAAAATCATCAAAATACCGAATATCGGGGGTACCGATATATGGTGGCTGTACCAAAACGTGGACCAACATGGCCCATTTATGAACTTAGCCTGCCTACTGGCAAAATAAACATGTGTGCAAAAATGTAGCCTTCTATCTCAATTCATTCGAAAGATAGCGTGAGTACAACAGACAGATAGACGGACAGACAGACAGACGGACATGGCTAAATCGACTAAGAATTGTAGGATTTGTTGCGCTGGAGCTGAAATCCTCGACCACCGCCAACGATACGTTTGTTATTTTTGGACATTCAGATTTTAAGCCTGTCAGTCCTATTTCGGAATTTTTTAGGAAAAAATTTAAAGAATAGTAAAAAAATTTTGGTTCTTAGAGTTCTGTATCAAAAATAAAGAAATTTCAGGAGAATCTTCAACAATAATTTATTATTTTAAGTAAAAAACCAGTAAGGAAAGCTCAAAAGTCGGGCGGGCCGACTATATGATACCCTACACCACTATGCATATTTTTAGTAGAGCTCTCGTAAAAAGGTTTATACAGGGCATTTCAGAGCTCTATGAGATATTTGTACAAAATCAAAATCTATCTAATTCTATCGTGCATTTTACGAACTATAGCTATCTCTGAAGCGGGTTTCTCCAAATTTGACGTATTAGCTTCTAGACTGAATTCGGTCTTATGTACGAAAATTCATGGCATTTGGGCTGATATTGGCCATTTGATGCACAATTAACACGAAATCGGATGAAGATATATATGGGAGCTATATCCAAATCTGAAACGATTTCTAAAACAGCTATTCCTGTGCTCCATCTAATACCTGGTACCAAATATCACGGTTGTGGAGTGAATATTAAGAATGTAAGGGACTAAAACACTAAATCGGAAGAAACATATATATGGTTGCTATATCTATATCTGAACCGATTTTCACTAAATTTGATATACTTGCTTCTAGGCTGAATTTGGTCCGATGTACTAAAATTCAGTCCATTTGGACTTATATCGGCCATTTGGTGCACAATTAACCCGAAATCGGATGAAGATATATATGGGAGCTATATCCAAATCTGAACCTATTTCAATAAAATTACAAACAGCTATTTCTGGGCTGTGTCTTTTATCTGGTACCAAATATCATTCTTGTGGAGTGCATATTACGAATGTGAGAGGCTTAAACACCAAATCGGATAAAACATATATATGGGAGCTATAGCTGATATTGGGCTGATATTGGCCATTTGGTGGCCAATTAACCCGAAATCGGATGAAGATATATATGGAAGCTATATCCAAATCTGAACCGATTTCGATAAAATTTAAAACAGCTATTTCTGTGCTCCATCTAATACCTGGTACCAAATATCACGGTTGTGGAGTGCATAGTAGGAATGTGAGGGACTTAAAGATCAAATCGGATGAAAGATATATATGGGAGCTATAGCTATATCTGAACCGATTTTCTCCAAATTTTATATACTTGCTTCTAGGCCGAACTCGGTTGGGTGTGCCAAAATTCAGGTAATTTGAACTGATAGTGGGCATTTGGTGCACATTTAACCCGAAATCGGATGAAGATATATATGGGAGCTATATCTAAATTTGATCCGATTCTCACCAATTTCAATAGGGTTCGTCCTTGGGCCAAAACAATATTGTTTGGAAAATTTCATCTCAATCGGATAATAAATGCGACCTGCATTTTGTTCACAAGAATACATGGACAGACGGACTGACATGCATAAATCGACTCAGAAAGTGATTCTATGAAGGTTCTCAAAAGTAACTATGGGTCTATCTCGTTTCCTTCTCCATGTTACAAACAAATGCACAAATACATAATACCCTTACCACTATGTGGTGTAGGGTAAAAAAATACAAGAATATACTATTCCAAAAATATTTTCCCCGTAACCTTAAATGTGTGAATCTTCTTATATACAGAAAATAAATTTGATAATCCTATCAAAATCTCTCCTTGGAAATATTTTTTAGAGAATATCCAAGTATTTTAAATGACCACCTAAATTTCTAGCTACATCACATTCCACTACAACCCCAAACTAATATTAGTTTCTCAAACTTTAATAAACGCAACCTCAAAAGTATTAAATTCTCTAAAAATAATCCATTGACCTTAATACTAACACTACGCTTATACGCGTTAACAATTTAAGCCATTTCTCACTTCTGATGTGTTGGCGAACAACGCAAAGGGGTGGAGAAATGGAAGAAAAACTTTCCAGGAATATGGAATTTTCTTGTTGCTGTTTTTGCTGCTACCGGTATCATCTCATCTATTGAGGTTAGTTTAAAATGCTAAATAGTCATCATTGCACCTGTCCTGACCACTAACACCGGTCTTACCTTGAATCTGGTGGATGATGGTTCGTTGGTGGGATCGGTATTTGAAGTGAGCATGTGTTTCAACGCCCAGTTCACAGAATCATCGTCGTGTGATAAACAATTGTTCATGCCCTATCGCATACTCTCGCACACACACATACACTCACTCACACACACACACTCTCTTTGGGATACACATAAGTGGAATGTAGCCGGGTACAACTAAACTGGAGATCCTGCCAAACAGACAAGCTGGCTTGCCAGCCAACGAACGAACCATCCTGGCCAACCATACAACAGAGAAACTTTTAATCAATTTATCGCAATCTCTTTTAATGAAAAAGTTTAACGTTCCTTTCATTCTTCGGTTACCATTGTAGTTGCCTTTCATTTCTTTATTCTTCTTCATTGTGTTGTTTTTTCTGCTCTGCAGCAGCAGCGGCAGCTTCGATATGCCAAAACTATTAGCAGGGAAAGCGGAAACTCAAAAACACAGAAGTAGCAACGGCAACAACAACATCGACATAATGGGACAACATAAAAGCTGGATGGAGCACATTTCATAGTTGGTTAAAGTTGAGATAGTTTTCCCCCGTTAGTTTCGAGTGTCGACACAAGTATTTTCTTTCAACCGATAATGAATTGAAAACGAATGGCAGGCATTCAGGTCACCCAGTGAAACAAATATGAGAATATTTTTAGTAACAGAGCAAAAGAATAAATGAAAATGAAAAGCGAAAGACATACCTGGATACAGAGTTGATGAGAATGTGATGGCAATGAAGCGGAACACGAATTTAAGAACATGTTTAACCAGTAATATTTTATGCAACATTTTTAATGGGTTGCTACGAACTGAAGGAGCGAGTTTAGGATAATTCTTTTGAATTTAAAACTTTTGAAGGTTTTACAATTTTTTTAAAACTAAATTCACAGAGAGAGGTATCTACAGCCTTAAATGCTTTATATATACGTGTAGTATGAAACAAATAAAACCAGGCCATAGGATAGAAAGTCAGTGACTGACCGCTAACCTAGGGTAAGAATCTTTAAATTAGGAAAATATCTACAGAGAGCCAAAATTATCAAAATACCGTATACATGGAGGTACCGTTAGCCTAGACAATTTTCTGTCACAGGCTTTGGCATCCATTACGAACTTCAAATACGACATCTCAAACAATTTCGGAATTGTACCAAAAATCATCAAAACTCGAATATAGGGAGATACCGTTATATGGGGGCTATAAGAAGATGTGGACCTTCATAAACAATTTTCTGTCTAAGGCTGTAGTATCCAGTATGAACTTCAAACATCATCTCTCTAAAATCATAAAAATAGCGAATATATTGAGGTACAGTTATATGGGTGCTATACGAAGACGTGAACCGGCACAGACAATTTTCTGTCATAGGTTGTAGCATCCATCTACAGAGGCATGAGACATCGTATAAGGTTTTTTTATACCCTCAACCTTACATTGTATGGAGGGTATTCCGTCTGTAACTCATCGAAATAATAACTTTAGACCAAACGTAGAATATTGATTCTTGATCAGCGTAAAATTCTAAGACGATGTAGCCGTTTCCGTCCGTCCGACTGTTGTAATCACGCTACAGTCAAAATGAATTAAGATAGGAAGGAAATATTTTGGACAGATCTGTCTTTTGTCTGCAGGCAGGTCAAGTTCGAAGATGGTCTTTATCGGTCCACGATATCGTATAGGCTCTATATAACGGCACCTCCCGATATTCGGTATTTTTTTATGGTATTAACCACATTTTTCAATCGAATTGTCGGAAAATCCGCACAAGGAGTTTCTTGTGAGTACTCAACCCCCTGGAAGAGAGTTGTCTGTGTAGGTCAAGGATATCTTATAGCCCCGATGTAACGGTAGCCCCCGATATTCGATATTTTAACGATTTTAGCCACATTCTTCAATGGAATTATCTGAAATTCCACACAAGTAGTCCCTTGTGAATATTTTACTCCCTGAAAGAGAATTATCTCTATGGGTCTACGATATCGTATATCCCCCATGTAACAGTACCTCCCGAAATTCGATATTTTGATGATTTCAGCCACATTTTACAACGGAATTATCTGAAAATTCACCTAAGGAGTTCCTTGTTAGTACTTTATGCCCTATAATAGAATTTTCTATATAGGTCCACGAAATCGTATAGCCCACATACAGCAGAACCCCACAATATTCGATATTTTGATGATTTTAGGGGCATCATTCACCGGAGTTGTATCACATTTCGTACTTAGAGTTCGTACTGGGAATTCAACTGTGACAGAAAAATACCCTATGCAGGTCTAGGTCTTTGTATAGCCCCGATATAACGGTACCTCCCCATAATCGGTATTTTGATGATTTTAGCTACATTATTCACCCGATTTTTTTTTTTCAAGTTTCGTAGTTGAATATTGTAATGGTTTATGACAGAAGTTGCCTTCACAGGTCCACGGGTTCATACAGGGTGATGTAAAAGAAAACGGCAACAAAGTCAAACTTCATAATTCTGACATTTCTTTTTTTTAATTTTATTGAATGAAAGCAAAAAATGTCGGAAATTGAATCAAATTTTAGAATAAGTTTAGATTTGTTAGAATCTGTCACCTTTGGAACGAATTATGACCTTCAAAACGGCCAATGAAACCGTCACACGCTGCCCGAATGTTGCTCTGCGGTATTTTGGCCCATTTCCCGGCGAAGCGCTTGTTAGAGGTTATCGACACTTTGGAATTTTTTAGTACCAACTTTGCTGTCCAAAATACTCCAGACACAATAGTCCAACGGATTGGTATCCGGTGATTATGGTGGTCATTGTGCGCTGGAAATTAAGCGAGGAACCTCAATTTGTAACCATTCTTGGGTGGCGCCTGCTGAGTGCAATTGTGCTGAGTCCTGTTGAAATTACCAAGGTATGCGGGCAAAATGTTTGCCCAAGGCTTTAATGCGTCCTTCAGAATATTTTCGCGATAATATTCGGCATTTATTCTGATGCCACGGTCGATTAATATAAACGGAGAGCGACCATCAGCTGTAATGGCGGCCCACACCATCACCATGGCCATCACCATGACCGATGATTTTTACGATGATTTTTACGTTGCTGTGTAAGTCCTTGCACTTTTTGGAATTTCAATGGCTTTACCCCGAGCTCATTTTTCAATATTTGACGAATGGAAAATAGCGATGTTTTCAGCTCACGAGCCGTTTTTCGGCCACTGCGTCGCGGGTTTCGATTAAGTCGCTTATTTACTTTTCGAACCATTTCTGCTGATGTTGCTGTTTTCCTCTGTCCACTTCCTTGACGTCGGGCTACGCAAGGCCAGTATCACGGTAACGAGCAGAGGTACGAGACACAAATGATTTATTTACATTTAAATGCTGCAGTGCTCTAACGATAGCCACTTGTGGTTTTCCAGCCAAATATAAATAAGTCACACTATCTCGCTTGAATTCCATAACTTTTTTCTTTAAAATTCTCACCAAAATGCTTTTGTACGCTTCTAAACAATATAATGAGCTGTCACTGGAATAATTTTAACAGCTGTCGGACGAGTGACTTGAAAATGACAGCAGTCTGAAGTTGGTTGCAGTTTTTTTCATCTCACCCTGGACACCATGTTCTCCTCTTCCACCAGAGCTAGGAATGTTTTTGAAAATTGTCTGCAAGGGACAGTCATCGACAAAATTGTTAAAAGTTATCTAAATTTAAGACTTTAACTATTCCAAATGATTTTTTTTTCAAAACGCAGCTTTCGAAATTTTAACAATTTGAAATATTCGAAATTATATTATTAGTAAAAATGTTTGATTAGTAGCAAAACCCCTCTTGATTTTTTTTCTTTCAAGCTCATACCATATTACAAATAACTAATTTTATACCATCCACCATAGTATGGACAGTATATTAAGTTTGTCATTCCGTTTGTAACACCTCGAAAAATAAATTTTAGACCCCACAAAGTACATATATTCTTAATCAGCATACAATTCTATGTCGATTTAGCAACGACCGCCTGTCCGTCTGTGGAAACCACTCTAGCTTCCGAACAAAATGAAGTAAGTTGCTAAAAATATACTCAAAGGTGAATTATGTATGCAGGACCGTTGGTATTGAAAATGGGCCATGTAGGTTCCCGTCTTCGCATAGCCCCCATATAACGGTACCTTCCGATATGCGGCATTTTGATGATTTTAGCGACTTTGTTTACCGGAACTGTTTCAAATTTGGTTTTTTAAGTTTGTAATTGATACTACAGCCTATGACAGAAAATTTTCTGTGCAGGTCCACGTTTTCGTATAGCCCCCATATAACAGTAACGCCCTAAATTCGGTATTTTGATGATTTTAGCGACTTTATTTACCAGAATTAAGTCAAATTTTGTATTTGAAGTTCAGAATGGATACTACAGCTTCTGGCAGAAAATTGTATGTGCAACTCCACATTTTAAAACCCCCATGGTTTTCAAGTTTCGCATTTGAATACTGTAATAGCTTATGACAAAAGTTGCCTATAGAGGTCCATGTTGTCGTATAGACCCTAATATACGGCCACATTGAGAATTTTTAGGATTTTAACAGGATTTTTAACGGATTTTTTTTTTTTTTAAATTTCCAAATTCGGTTACTTTTTAACTTATGTCGTTTTCATTGTATGGCTTCCACAAGAAATACTAATCGTCGATTCCCTAGGTTTGAGCTGTGAGTCAGAAAAAGTAGTCTATTTAGGAATACTTTGATAGCCCCATTTTCTAGGATGGAATATGAAAAATGTTGAAAATATGGATACCGTTTTGGGTAACTCGTCAACTTTATCGCTTCTAAAAAATCTGTTTTAGTCCCGGATTAAAATATGAAGAACTTTTTTCAGACTGCATTTTTTTAACGAATCATGGTGTTGCAATATATGTGGATGGACTTTGGACAGTCGATTAATTTTTCTCTGAAATATGATGAAGTAAGGCTGATACAGTTTTGCTTAGGTTGACATGTTGGTTCTACTGAGATAGTGCTTTTACTGACTCCATAGTTTATTCTGGAGACGCCTGTGTATATGCTTTCCTCTCCCACCAGTGAAACTCCATTGCTCAGGTCTGTAATTTTAGGAAAAAAAATTAATGAAGTTTTTACCGCTTATTTTCTAGTTTTCCAAATATCAAAATAAATTTGGTATGTTTTTACACTTCATATAAAGCGATATAAAAATTATATATTTTTGTTAAGGACAAAAAAGCTCCTGCTGTTGTATTTACCGCTGATTCGATTTATTTTATTTATTTCGATTATTAATAATATATATTTTTTTTTCTTGACACTTTTCATTATTGATATGGAATTAATCTTTCCACTGTTTTTTTTTTCTTGTAAAATACGCATATTAACTGAAATGGAAAAGAATATCTTCAATTTCATAGAAAACAAATTTCACGTTTAATTGAACATGGTTTTGTAATAGCCCAGAAAAAAAGCAAACGCAGCAGAAAAAAAATTGAAGTAAAACAATTATCAGATCGCTTTTCGCATTAATCATCATTCAGAAAAATCACTCAATATTGACAGGGATAAATGTTGTGAGCGCGCCCGTGCTCTTCATTAAGCTCTCTCATCCATCCATCCATCCATGTATTAACAATGAACTGCCTTGGATGATGCTGCTACTGGCGTGGCTGCTTAAATCTGCCACATTAAACAGCTCTATGAATGATTTTATTGTAATCAATCATAAGAATGAAAAAAATAAGAAAAAAAAATTAATAATGAACGTTTCATATACTTCACTCATTCAATAAGCGTGTGTGTAACTTTTTTGCACACACACACACACCCACTTTCGTTAAATATATACAATTATTGACAGCCTGCTAAAAAAAATGGAAAGGAAGAAATTCCTGCAACAAACCAAGGCCATATGTAAGCATTACACATGGCCGTCAATTGGTTGGTTGGTGCGAAATAAATTATTTTCCAAATATGAAATTAAGTCGAAGAAGGAAGGCTTAAGTGTTCCGTATCAAATTATTTGAATTTCGAAAATTAGTAAATTACACTAAATTTTTTATTGGGTGAAGGAATAAGGCTGGAATCCCGAAATTTGTTATTTAGGTCTCTGTTGGTATCTGTGGTTTTAATATTGAGGTGGTTTTGGAAATGTGTCATATATTTGTACGAAAGCGACTAAATGGCGCTATATCCGGTATTGGGTAAAGGAACAAGGCTGGAATTCCGGAATCTGTAATTAAGGGCTCTGTTATCGTCTGTGGTTAAGATATGGAGGTGGTTTTGAAAATACCTCCTATATTTGTTCGAAAACTACTGGATGACACTAAATTTGGTATTGGGTGAAAGAATAGGACTGGAATCCCGATATGTGTTATTTAAGTCTCTGATGTTGTCAGCAGTTAAAATATGGAGTTAATTTTGAAAATGCGTCCTATATTTGTACAATAACCAGCCACCCGTCACCCAAGAATAGTTACAAAATGAGTAAATTAAATGAAGCTTAATTAGAAAATGTCATAATAGAGTGGAAAATTATATCTGTCTAATTTACGGCAGAATGATGAAATTAATTTTTTATATCCTCAGCTATATGGCCACAAAGGGTATACAGTTTGAGATGAAAAAACTGCAACCAATATCAGACTGTTGTCATTCCAAAACCACTCGTCCGACAGCTGTTAAAATTATTCCAGTGACAGCTCATTATATTGTCTACAAGCGTACAAAAGCATTTTAGTAAGAATTTTCCTGAAAAAAAGATACTCGTGATGGAATTAAAGCGTGATAGTGTGATTTCTTAATATTTGGCTGGAAGACCATAAGGGGCTATCGTTAGAGCGCTCCAGCAGTTAAATGTAAATAATTTTTTTTTTTTTTGTCTCGTACCATCGCTCGTTACCGTGATGCTGGTAGCGTAGCCCGACATCATAGAAGTGGACGGAAGAAAACAGCTATATCAGCAGAAATGGTTCGAAAATTAAGGAAGCGACTTGATCGAAACACACGTCACAGTGGTCGAAAAATGGCTCCTGAGCTAAACATATCGCAATATTCCATTCGGCAAATATTGAGAAATGAGCTCGGGGCAAACCCATTGAAATTCCAAAAAGTGCCACGACTTACACCGCAACAGAAAGAAAATAGACTCAAAAGAACTAAAGAGTTGCTTCGCTTGGCCGAAAGGGGTGAACTGTCGAATTTGGTTTTCTCCGATGAGAAAACATTTGTTGTCTAGCAGTTTGAAAGCAAACAAAATGATCGTGTTTACTTGCCAAAAGAGGTCAGCTGAAAATGTGCACCTTCGGTTGGCCACCAGAACTTAAACGCCGGCTATGGTGGTGGTGTGGGCCGCCATAA
This sequence comes from Musca domestica, assembly GCF_030504385.1. Classification (NCBI taxonomy): domain Eukaryota; kingdom Metazoa; phylum Arthropoda; class Insecta; order Diptera; family Muscidae; genus Musca; species Musca domestica. The sequence goes on from NW_026712312.1 coordinate 1,339,708, forward strand.
CAGCCGATGGTCGCTCTCCGCTCGTATTGATCGACCGTGGCATCAGAATAAATGCCGAATATTATCGCGAAAATATTCTGGAGGGTGTTTAAAGCCGTGGTCACACAAATATTTTGGCCGCAGACCTTGGACATTTCAACAGGACTCAGCACCATCGCACTCAGCACGCGCCACCCAAGAATGGTTACATAATGAGGTTCCTCGCTTCATTTCCAGCACACAATGGTCACCAAAATCTCCGGATACCAATCCGTTTGACTGTTGTGTCTGGAGTATTTTGGAAAGCAAGGTTGGCACTAAAAAATACCTCAAACAAGCGCTTCGCCGTGAATGGGCCAAAATACCGCAGAGCAACATTCGGGCAGCGTTTGAAGGTCATAATTCGTGCTAAAGTCAAAACGAATTAAGATAGGAAGCTTAAATTTTACACAGATCAGTTTTTTGTGGGCAGACAGGTCAAGAAGATGGGCTATATCGGTCCACGATATCGTATAGCCCCCATATAACGGCACCTCCCGATATTCGGTATTTTAATGACTTTAGCGACATTATTCACCAGAATTGTTTCAAATATGGAACTTAAAGTTCGTAATGGATACTACAGCCTATGACAGTAAATTGTCTGTGCAAGTCAACGTCTTCGTATAGCCCCCATATAACGGTATCTCCCGATATTCGGTATTTGGATGATTTTAGCGACATTATTCACCGGAATTGTTTCAAATTTGGCATTTGAACTTCGTAATGGATTCTACAGCCTAAGAGAGAAAATTGTCTGTGCAGGTTCACGTCTTCGTATAGCCCCCATATAACGGTACCTCCCGATATTCGGTATTTTGATGATTTTAGCTACGATTTTTTTTAAGTTTCGCATTTTAATATTGTAATGGCTTATGACAAAAGTTGCCTATGCAGGTCCATGTCGTCGGATATACTCTAATGTAACAGTCACGCAGTTTATACTCGCGTCACCGCTGAAACTCTTTCTAAATTCACACTGAATAATAAAATAAAAGTTTAGATGGCACACTTAAGCCTCAATGCCATGACTCACCACAAATAGCCGTTTTATGCATAATATTGCCAATGATGAGATCAACAAAAAAACCACTCACAAGAAGGCCTTTCAAAGGTGTTATGCACTAAAGAATACATTATTCACTCTTCAAAAAAAAGTGTAAATTCATCATTAATACCCAGTCATCCATGTGACTGCTTTCCATTTTATTTTCTCTTCTTTTTTTTTGCATTTTTCCACTCCAGCCTGTTACTTTTGCATCATAATAAGCAAAAGACGGAAAAAGTCTCTTAATAACGAAAAATTTTTTGACAGCAGATCCGTTTACGCTTTTTCGAAGAAAAGAGAAGGAAAGCAAAAAACAATCAACAACAACAAGAGTAGATGCAGAATAAAACGAAAGCAAATATCCACTCAAATTGGAAAGAGGGGGCAAAAATCCAATTAGCGTGAATTTTTATTACGTATTTGCATGTTCAAGCTGCTGCTGGTAGACATGGCGGCACGGTGGAGAGCCCAGCCCATGGAAGATGTTGATAGATTACAGCGGAATTTGGCACATGACAATCGCATATGAATGATATGTGGAAGGATATGTTCTTAAATGTTGAAAATGGAGATTTTCAGTATTTGGTAGGTGAAGGGAAAATTAATACCGTCAATCTGTTTGCAACATTAGTAAATATTCGTCGAAGACCCCATAAACCCCCATGTTCAGCACAAAATTCTAAGACGATTTAACGCTGTTCGTCTGTCTGTCCGTCTGTTGAAATCACGATACAGCCCACATTATTTGACGAAGAGCTTTAAAATTTGGCACAATAAATTGTATTGTGTCTAGGTTGGTATTGAAAATAAGATATACCAGTCCACGTTTTGAAATAGCCCACATACAGGGTGAGATAAAAAATCTGCAACAAAGACAAACGCCATAATGTTTACATTTTTTCAAAATTTTATTGAATGAAGGCAATTTCGGAAATAGCATTAAATTTTAGAATAAGTTTAGATTAGTTCGAATTGTCCACCTTTGGCACGAATTATGGCCTTCAAACGGTAGCGGTTATTCCCTGCAGAATATTTTCGCGATAATATTCGGCATTTATTCTTATGCCACGGTCTATTAATACGAGCTGTTATGGCGGCCCACACCATCACCATGGCCGGCGGTCGAGTTGAGGTGGCCAACCGAAGGTGCACATTTTCAGCTGACCTCTTTGGAATAACTTTAACAGCTGTCGAACGAGTGGCTTAGAAATGGCAACAGTCTGAAGTTGGTTGCAGTTTTTTCATCTCATCCTGTATAATGCCACATCCCTATATTCGGTATTTTGACCATTTTGGCTTTAGTTTCGAACCTAAAATTCACAGTTAAAAATACATTCTACCTAATGTCGCAGAACATTTTCCATATAGGTTCAAGTTACTTTCAGCTCACAAATCACTATTTTAACATGAGTAACTTTCAAACTGGTCTGGGCAAACTTAAATGTATCTTTTTATATCCTTCACCTTGAAGAGGAGGCTATATTAACTTTGTTATTCCATTTGTAACATCCCTAAATATTTGCCTTAGACTCAACAAAGTATATATATATATATATATGTATATATATATATATATATTCATAATGAGCATAAAAAGCTCCTTCTGTCTGTCTGCCTGTCTGTTGAAATCACGATATAACGCACATTATTTGACCTAGATACTAAAAATTTGGCTTCGGTGGCGAAATATTATATGCATAACGATACCTCTCGATATTCGGTAGTTTCATTATTTTTTTAAGGATTTGTACAAGTACTAAAAGTTAGTACACGCTTTGGTATAGCCCCCACATAACGGTACCCTCCCGGTACTCGGTGTCTTGATGATTTTTGCCACATTTTCCACGGATTTGTCCAAAAATTGGTATTTCTAATTTGTAATGGGTTCTAGCTCCTGTGGCGGAACATAGTATGTATAGGTGCACGTTTTCGTATAGCGCATATATAACGATATCCACCGATACTGGGTATTTTGATAATCCTAGTCACATTTACCCACGAAATTGTTTCACATTTGGCATTTCAGAAAATGTGGTAGATGACATTCCTAGAAGTATAAAATTGCCTATAGAGGTTCCTTTTCGGTATATACAACGGCCTCACCCACATTATGGTTTTTTGAAAATTTTAACAGCATTATCCAAAAGATCTTACTGGTATTTCTAGTTTAAAGCGGAACACGTTTGAATTCAAAGACTTTAATATAAAAATATTTTCTTTACCCAAAGGTGGAGGGTATCAAAATGGGCTATATTGCAGATCATATTATCTTAGTACTAATAGAAAAAAAATTAAAAAAGCTGTAAGTTCGGCAGGCCGGAACTTTGAATACCCTCCACCATTTGGTACAAACTTGGCAATTTACAAAAAATAAAATCCGTTAAAAACTCTCTTAAACTCTTAAAAATACCGAATATAGCCGTATATTAGGGTCTATACGACGACGTGGACCTGCATAGGCAAATTTTGTCATAAGCTATTACAATATTCAAATGCGAAACCTGAAAAAAATCTGTTAATAATGTAATTAAAAATCATCAAGATACCGAATATAGAGAGGTACCGTTGGGGTTATAAAGCGTGGAGCTGCACAGACAAATTTCTGGCATGGGCTATAGTATCCATTATGAACCTTGAATGCAAAGTTTGAAATAATTCCGGTAAATAAAGTATCAAAATACCGAATATCGGGGATACCATTATATTTGGGCTTACGAAGACGTAGACCAGCGCATACAATTTTCTGTCTTAGGCTGGAGTATCCATTACGAACTTCAAATACCAAATTTGAAACAATTCCGGTAAATAATGTCGCTAAAATCATCAAAATACCGAATATCGGGAGGTACCTTTATATGTGGGCTATACGAAGACGTGAACCTACCTGGTCCATTTCTGTCTCGTGCTGAAGTATCTATAACGAACTTCCAGTACCAAATGTGAAACAATTCTGGTAAATAATGTCGCTAAAATCATCAAAATACCGAATATCGGGAGGTACGGGCTATACGAAGACGTGGACCTACATGGCCCATTTTTAATACCAAAAATCCTCCAGACATAGTATACATTTGAGTAAAGTTTTATCAACATACCTCATTTCGTTCGGAAGCTATAACTATATATATATATATATATATATATATATATATATATATATATATATATATATATATATATATATATATATATTTGATCTGCATAAAATTCTATGTCGATTTAGCAATGTCCGTCCGTCTGTCCGACTATCCGTCTCTCCGTCTGTGGAAATCAATCTAGCTTGATTTTTGTTTTTTTCTTTCCAATAACGAACTCCAACTTTAAATGAACGCGAATAAACATTAAGGCTAAAGAAAAACTGTCTGTAATCAACGAATTTTTCAAGTGAAACAGTGTATATATACAGCCGAAGGTCAAGTGTTGCTACACGTCGATGTAACAGTTGAAAATAAACAGCAAAGGAAAACATTTGAATGAAAGAAAAAAGGAAAGGTGAAAAGGAAAAACGAATTTTACCATGAATTTCGAGGAAGACAAATGAATATTGAAACTGGGAATTATTGTCAAGATTGGATATTAAAAAAATGTGGTTGAGATGACACACATATGTAATGGCAGGGAAATCTGACACACAGTTTTTTAAGCCACCGCTTATTCAGTTTTGGGATGGAAATTTAATGTCTCTGTAATTCAAAAATATAGTATCTGTAGAACTTTTAATGGATTTAAAATCAACACGAATACCATACCACATCTAACTGGGATTTTTTGCACCAAAAGAAAGAAATCCCTTCCCCTTCAGTTGTAATGTTGGTTCGACCTAGCCCCCTGCAAATAACAAAAATTTGGTTAGCAAACATACGTTAGCAGCTGACTAATATTTTTTTGAGTGACTGCTGGTTGAAAGTGTCCATCCAATGCTTTCATCCCGGCATACGAACCCATATTTTGCTGAAAAATGTAAATAATTTACATTTAAATGCAAATAAAATGCATACCAAGCTGGTGAAAATGTGTCACAAAATGGAAAGTGTCAAATGCTGGCAAAGGGAATGGAAGAATGAAATGGAAAATAAACAAAGGCACCGACTAGTTATCATAAAATCTTCACAGTCTGGTGTGGGCTACTGAATAGTTCCCTTCTACATCAATGGCAGTACGACAGCCCTAGTAGATTAAATGTTTGTATGTTTCGTATATTTTGACTGGACTGTAAATTAGGGTGTGGCGATTTGAAATAGATCGATATAATATACTCACAGACAACAAGCAGCTATTATGAAAGGTTAAAACTCTAGTGTGTGCTACTGCATAATACCCTTCTACACTTTGGCTACTTGGCTAATTTTAGTATATTTCGTATATTTTGACTAGACAGTGTATATTAGGGTGGGACGATTTGAAAACCTAAAAGGGCGCGTCACCCATTTTAATACCCTACACCACATAGAGGTAAGGGTATTATGTCTTTGTGCATTTGTAAAATGGAGAAGAAAACGAGATAGACCCATAGTCCCTTTTGGTGATCAGCATAGAATCACATTTTGAGTCGATTTATGCATGTCCGTCCGTCCGTCTGTCTGTCTGTCTGTCTGTCCGTCCATCTGTCCATGTATTTTTGTAAACAAAATGCAGGTCGCATTTATTATTCGATTGAAATGAAATTTTCTAAATAACATTTGTTTGGCTCAAGGACGAACCCTATTGAAATTGGTGAAAATCGGTCCAAATTTAGATATAGCTTCCATATATATCTTCATCCAATTTTAGGTTTCTTGTGCACCAAATTGCTAATATCAGTTCAAATGGTGTGAATTTTGCTACATCCGACTGAATTCAGCCTACATGCATGTACTTCAAATTTGATGGAAATTGGTTCAGATATAGCTATAACTCCCATATATATGTTTCATCCGATTTTAGGTTTATTCTGCACCAAATAGCTAATAGCAGTCCAAATGGTGTGAATTTTGCTATATCCGACCGTATTCAGCCTACAAGCATGCGCTTTAAATTTGATGAAAATCGGTTCAGATATAGCTATAGCTCCCATGTATATCTTCATCCGATTTTAGGTTTCTTGTGCACCAAATGTCTAATATCAGTCCAAAGGGTGTGAATTTTTCTACATCTGACCGAATTCAGCCTACATGCATGTGCTCCAAATTTGATGAAAATCGGTTCAGATATAGCTATAGCTCCCATATATATGTTTCATCCGATTTGGTGTTTAAGGCCCTCACATTCGTAATATGCACTCCACGAGACTGATATTTTGCACCAGATATCAGATACAACCTAGCAATTCATGATTCAAATTTTATCAAGATCGGTTCCGATTTGGAAATAGCTCCCATATATATATATCTTCATCCGATTTTGGGTTTCTTGTGCATCAAATAGCTAATATCAGTCCAAATGGTGCGAATTTTGGCACTTCGGACCGAATTAAGTATGGAAATAAGTACATCAAATTTGGAACACGATACAAGAATAATGTTTGGTACCAGATATCAGATGCAGCCAAGAAATAGCTGTTTTCAATTTTATGAAGATCGGCTCAGATTTTAATTTTCGAAATTCAACCGAGTTTAGCATAGAAGGAAGAATTTCAAAATTTGGTCCCATATATATGTTTCATCCGATTTGGTTTTTAAATCTCCAACTTTCGGAATATGCACTCTACCATAATGATATTTTCTTCCAGATATGTCATAGAGCTCAGAAATTGCAATATAAAACTTTCTTTTACGAGAGTTCTACTAAATATGCGTAGTGGTGTAGGGTATCATATAGTCGTAGGGTATCGTATAGTTTTTATTTTATTATTATTATTATTATTATTATTATTATTATTATTATTATTATTATTATTATTATTATTATTATTATTATTATTATTATTATTATTATTATTATTATTATTATTATTATTATTTTTTTTTTTTTTTTTTTTTTTTTTTTTTTTTTTTTTTTGTCTTGAAAAACATAATATTTTGGTTCGGCTTATGTTTCGAAATGGCTGAAGCTAGAATAAAATTTTGGGTGAGGGCCAATCTTGGTCCGAAGAGATCAGATAAGGCTGGATTTTTGGAATTTCATACAAGAACGGTGCGAAAAATACAAAAAGTGTACTAAATATGACACCCTTTTGTATTTGAGGAAGCAGTAGAGCTAGAATTCTAAAATTTGCAATGGGGGTCACTGATGGAGTACATGAAGTATGAAATATAGGGTTTTTGGAAAGTCGCACTAAAAGAGTACGAAAAGTACTAAAATGTAGTACATGTGGTTCAATTCGTTTCATGTAAACATTTAGAGCTGTCAACTTGAAATTTAGAATGGGAATCCAGGTTGAGGAGTAGAGTCGATGTAAGGAGGTAGTTTTGGAAGTGTATATTCATATATACGAAAATACGTACTAAACGGTACTATATTTAGTACAATTTGAATTTGAAGGAACGGATGAAACTGCAATCTTGAAATTTAAATTAACATTACTGCGAAGTGTAGGATTGAGATATAGAGTTAGTTTCCGCAATTTGTACTTATGTGCACGAAAAGTACTAAATGATACTAAATTTGGCACAATTTAAAATGTGTGAGAACCGGTAGAGTTGGAATTCTGAAATTTGAAAATAAGATTTATATTGGACGATATGATGCAGGTAGTATTAAAAATTGTACTAAATTTGGTACAATTTCTACTTGGGTGAACTAATGGAACTGGTATCCCGAAAATTGCAAATAATGACTGTCGAAAGGAAGGATAGGGATGTAGGAGAGTTTTTAAAATGTGTTCTTATATGTACTAAAATGTACTAAATTTGGTACCATTTATATTTTTTCGCCGAAGCGATAAGATAGAAATCCTGAGTTAGGATTACACTGGGATTGTAGGATTGGATGGGATACGCAGGAGACTTTTGGAAGTTTGTACTTATGTGTACTTTATGGTACTAAATTTGGTACAATTTGGATTTGAGTAAACCGATAGATTTGAAATCTTGAAATGTGGAAATTAGATTTTTATCGACCTGTTACCGGTAGTTATAAAAATTTGGTACTTAAGTGTACTAAATGGTAAAAAATTAAATTTGGGTAGACCAATAGAGCTGGTATCCTAAAAACTGCAAATAATATTATTGTCGGAGTGTAGGATCGGGATATGATGGAGATTTGGAAATTTGTACTCATATGTACTAAAATGTACTTAATTAAATATAATTTGTATTTGGGCGAACCAATAGGTCCTAAAATTTGGAATTATTGTGGGAGTGTAGGATTGGGATATGTAGGAAGCTCTAGAAATTCGAACTTATGTGTACCAAATGGCATTAAATTTGGTACAATATGGGATTTTTATGAACCTATGGAGCTACAATTCTGATTTTTTCTTTTTTTTTTTTTTTTTTTTGAAGTGTAGGATAGTTTCACCGAAAGGGTTACTGGAAATTCAAACTCTAAATTTAGGAAATGTTGTAAAATTGTACTAATTTTCTAAAATGGTACCATTTGGTATTATGTGAACGGAACGAAACTTAAAATCTTGTCTGAGAATTAATATCAGAAAGTAAATTTATTATATGAAGGTGGTTTCGGAAATGTATACTAAGTGCGGGAACTATACTAAATGGTACCAAATTTTAAACAGCTTGGTTTAGTGTGAACTGATGCAGCTAAAATTTTGAAATTTTGTGTTGGGGTTCCTGTTGGTAGTAGGTTCATAATATAGAGGTGGTTTCATAAATGTACGCTACAAGTGCACGGAAAGTACCAAATAGTACTAAGATTGGTACAATGTGGCTTTGGGTGAACAGAAAGTACTTGAAATCTGAAATTTGTCGTTCGGTTCGCGGTTCATGTGTAGCCTTGCGGAAATGTGTACTTTAATTGTACGAAAAGTACTAAATAGTACAAAATTAGGTATTGGGTAAAGGGATATAGATAAAATTCAGAAATTTGCTATTTAGGTTACAGATGGTATATATATTGAACACTTGGTGGTGGCTTGGAAATATGGCCTATATTTTTACGAAAAGTACGAAATGGTACTAAATTTGGTATTCGTTGAATGTATAGAGCTGGAATCCCCAAATTTGATATTTAGGCCTTTTGTGTAACATAAATTGAGATATGGAGACAGTTTTAGAAATGTCTGCTTTAATTGTACGACAAGTACTAAATAGTACACAGTTTGGTATTGGGTGAAAGGATAGGACTAGAATCCTCAAATTTTATATGAATATCACTGTTGGTGTCTGCGGTTGAGGTATAGAAGAGAATTTGAAAATAGGTACCATCATTTTTCGAAAGTTACTAAGTTTCATATTGAGGTCTCTGTTGGTATCTGGAATTGAGATAGGGAGGTTGTTTTGAAAATATGTACTATATATATACGAAAAGTACTAAACGGTACTAAATTTGGTATTGGCTGAAGGAATAGGGCTTAAATCCTGAAAATTGATATAAATGTCTCTGTTGTTGTTTGTGGTTGAGAGAAGGAGTTGATTTTGGATATGCGTACTGTAATTGTACTAAATGGTACTAAATTCGGTAATAGGTGAAATTAAAGGGTTGTAATTCTGAAATTTTATATTTAGATCTTATCCATTCCTATCCACTTATTTAGCTGTTTGTTTGCTTTTCTTTTCTTTCCATTGCAGGTTACCAGCTTTACCACCGCCAACAAAAAAGGTACCATACCAATGCCATCCTCTAGTGCGGGTGCACTGCAAAAACACCAACAACACCAAATAGCCACCATTGAAACACCACCGAACAGTGCGGGAGCACTGCCAATGCAAATACCCACAGTTACCTGCGATCTAGCCTCGGATATCTCCACATCGGAGGCAGCCGATATGGAACCCCATCCGCTGATGTATCCCAATGCAGGCGGTGGTAGTGCTGAGACGGCGGCTACCGCTTTGGGCACCTCGGTGCATAGCATAGAAACAACAATAACAACGACAAACAATTCAACACCCAACTGCAAAGATTCGGCAGCATCGTTGCGGGTGAGTACAATAGCAACAGGGCATGGGGCGCTTAATGTCCCTGTGCCGCCATCGATGGCGGGCAACAACAATGGCAGTACGGCAGCCCTGAACAATAACAATAATGGGGCGCTGCCCACAACAGCATCGGCGGCAACGACGCTGACCGCCACCACAACGCTGCTCAATACCAAACCAACAACGACATTGTCCACCACCAGCAACAATGAACTGAAAGTCTCCCCCATTGCGGGGCGATGTCGGGCCCTCAGTGTGGGCATCGATACCGATATGGTAAGTGAATTCGATCCCTCAAGTTCCGATTCGGGTGTGGTGAGTCGTTGTGCCGTCGTCAAGCCATTGAAATTTCGTTTGTGTCAGCCTATTTTTGGACGTAAATCCAATAATAGACGGCAGAATGAAGGTAAAGGAGCGTCGGCGGCGGGAGCGGGCGGCAAAGCTGATGGCGGTACATCATCGACAACGACAACGTCCAAGGCGGAAATTGTAAAAGCTGAACTAGAACCTGCCATACCCAAGGTACAGAAACCACGCGATCCCGAAAAGGAGAAACGACGTATAGCCCGTAAGAAAGAAAAACGGGCCACCCTGATCCTGGGTCTCATTATGGGATCTTTCATTGCCTGTTGGCTACCCTTCTTCTTCCTGTACATACTGGTGCCAGCGTGTAGCAACCATTGTCACATACCCGAATCGGCCTTTGCCATTGCCTTTTGGCTGGGCTACATGAACTCGGCCCTGAATCCGGCCATCTATACCATCTTCAACAAGGACTTCCGGCGAGCATTTCGCCGCATACTATTCAAGTGATGTTTGGCCTATGTGTGCTGTTATCGGTGCGTTCATGCCAGTATCGAGAAGGCAACGGAACGTGCTATGGGCAGCACACCCATGGGTTATAATATGTATCATTATCGACGTTAGATTTGGTTATTTGCTTAAGTTGATCTTTGAAAAAAATAATAAAATGCAGATAGAAATAAACATCCTGTCTGTGGACCTAGGTTTCGTGTAAAAAAAGAGAAAAAACAAAATGGCGCCCAATCAAATCATAAGTCATAGAAGAAAATAAAATCATTTTAAATTTGCAACTCAAAACACCAATAAATCAAAACGTAATAAAAAACAAACTCAGTTAACTCATCGTCGTTTAGCAGAAAACAAAAGCGAAGCAAAAAAGAAGATGTCGGAAAAATCGAAAACACGAAAAAAGTCACAAACATAAATATTGAGAATAAACATCTTTTTTTAATCAGCTAACTAGACGAAATCCATCAATCAAAACAATCAATATTTGCTTTAAGCGAAAAATTCAATGTCAAACGGTAGAGATAAAACAGACGACGAGGACGAAGACGTCAAAAATGAAGCAGTAAAAGAAGAAGAAGCCTTAAACGCCACATTAAAAAACAAGTCAATGTACTTCAAGGCAACGGCAACGGCTGGCTGGCTAGCTGGCTGTTGACGGTTATTTGTAAGTCAAATTTACTTTTTTTGTTTTTTTTTATTTATTTTGATTTATTCCATTTTGCTGTGTTGTGACTACTTTTGCTTTGAGACCAAAACAAAAAAAAATACAAAAACAAAAATGGAAAAGCTCATTTTAAAAGCATTAAAAGGCTGTGAAATATATTCAATAATTTTTGTTTCGTTAGATTTTTTATAAATATTTTTTGATGGCAGATTTATTTTCTCATTTTTTTGGGATCAAGATGGGTCAATGCTATAAAAAATAAAGATTGAAATAAAAATGGTTCTGTTTATTAAATAAATATACCTGAGTCAGATCTTAATGAAAAATCAATTAAAAGATCAGCCAGACTTTAATTCAGTCAATCTGGCCAAAAAAATTAAAGAAATAGAATAGGGAAGTTTTAGCAGCATAATTTGAGGTTTTAAAATTAATACAGGGCATGTGGTAAATTAATTAGTATTTTTCTTATCAGGGATGCCATTCTTGATATTGGCGTACCAGAGGTTGGCTGAGAGATACAAAATTTAACTTGAGACAAGAAAAACAATTATGTTATGGAGTAAACAATATACAGGGTTGCCCATATTCGACGGACCCATCTGGCAACGCCATAACTTTTGACAGAGATGTCACATCGCTTAATGTTATACCGCGTTTGAAGCATCAGTCCAAGCAGATTTTTACCATGAACCAATACACGCCACGCGAAATAGTTGAAATTTACATTCAACAGAAGAAGTCAATTGTGAAAACTCAACGTGCTTTTAAAACATTAAAACATGTGAGAAGTGCGCCTTCTAAGAACACCATTAAGCGTTTATACGAAAAATTTTCGACTGGTAAGGCTCTTTCTAATCCGAAGAGGCCATATAAAAGTCGACCAAGGCGATCGGCCGAGAATATCGCTGCCGTACGAGCCAGTGTTGTGAGGTCCCCAAGAACATCCCAAAAACGCCGTTCTCAGCTGCTGGGCATGGCTCGGTCCACTTTACAACGGATTATTCGCATTGATTTGCATTTGTTCCGTACAAAATTCAATTGACGCAAAGAATGTTGCGGCCAAGCCTCGTCGATTGGAATGTGCCCAAAGGTCCGTCAAATATGGGCAAACCTGTAATTTTATAAATACATTTAAAAAAAATTTAGATTTTGAAGAAATTTCAAGAGGGATTTTAAAGACAATTCCGACAGTGTAAATCTAGCTTAAACAAGTAAAGCAGTAAGTTCGGCCGGGTCAAATTTTGGAACTAATTTCGACATTTACAAAAATTTAAAATAGGATAATTTTTTTTTTTTTAAGTCTTAAAAATATGCAAATACGAAACTTGAAAAACAAATTCCGGTGAATATTGTAGATAAAATCATAAAAAACCTGAATATAGGGAGGTACCGTAATATCGGGGCTATACGAAGACCAGAGCCTGCATAGACAATTTTTTCTCACAGGCTGTAGCTCTCACTAGGAACTTCAAATACGAATTTTGAAACAATTCCCTTGAATAAAGCATCTAAAATCGTCAAAATACCGAATAACGAAGGTACCGATATGAAGGGGCTATACGAAGACCTAGACCTGCATAGACAAATTTCTGACATACACTGTTGTACCTTTTAGGAAATTCAAACACGAAATATGGAACAACTACGGTGAATAATGTCAAAATACCGAATATTAGGAGGGGTCATTATATGAAGGCCATACGAAGACGCGGACATGACACATTTTTAGGCTGTAATACCCATTACAAACTTCGAATACAAAATTGGAAACAATTCGGTTGAATATTGTCGCTAAAATCATCAAAATACCGAATTAAAGGTGGTACCGTTATATGGAGGATATACGAAAAGGAACTTAATCTTCCTACTGGTAAAATACATATGTGCGCAAAATGTTATCCTTCTATCTCAATTCGTTCGAAAGACAGCGTGATTACAACAAGCAGAGAGACGGACAGACATACTGACACACAGACAGAGTGACTGACAGCTAAAACGTCTTAGAATTTCACGCTGTTCCAGAATATATATACCTTGCATGGTCTATCATGAATATTTCGAGGAGTTACAAACGAAATGACAAAGCTAATATACCCTCCATAGAATGGGGGAGGGTAAAAAAATATCAGTCGATAAATATTGCGACGTGTCAGTCTTTCCTTCCTTTTTCACCGATACTGTCAATCTCCAAAATTTATCTAAATTCCATAATTATATTACGATGTACCAAGTTTGGACCAAATCGGATACTGTCTTCGTCAGTTATCTTTTCACCAGCCATACAGATAAAAGGAAACCCCTAGATCGACGGATATTGCCCTAAGAGACCAACATTTTTGTAATTTAAGCCAGGAGATACAGGCGTATTAGGGCTATAGGTTTAGTTTAGCTCCCATCCTGCCGTATATCATAAATTTCAATGACTGAACACAATTTCAAAATTCTATTTTAATTTTCGAGGTGTTGCGAATTGAATGGCAAATAATGTATTTTAGAAAACTGTTGAAGTACTGATGCTCTTTGGTCAGGGACGAACCCGGTTTGACGGTCCTGGGGCATGGACCCCGCAAAAAGTTGCTTTTTTATTTGTAGATTTTACATGAAAAGTAAATATTTTGCTAGTTGTGACCTCTCCCTGAAATAATTTCAAGAAACGTTTTCATAAACGTCCCGGAATATTGAATAATAAAAATTGGATCTAAGTAACCTGTAAATCACCCGGGAATTTTGTGTGGCGGTCGCTATTTGTCAGCGATGGTGAGGCAAAGCGTGGCTCTTCGAACTTCCGTTAGACGCTTGATCTTCTTTTACAAAATTTTTCACTAAGCCGTGACTATTCTTTAATCCGGCCAAATCACAAATTTATTAAAAGGTCACTTTTGACCATAACAGTGATGCTGACAGCAAAGATATTGGATATATAGCGAAATAGGTAATACCTATATGTAAATGAAATTGATGTTAGTTATTCCGCTTATAAATCAAGATTAGCAGGGCTGATTTTCACAATTCTCATCAATTCGGAATGGTCGCTTGCAAGAAAAGGACAATATATAAAAGAATCGCGTAAAAATATTCCAATAAAAAACAGATTTTTTTTCCATTTTTTTTTTAATTTTTTGTCATATTTTTTATCGCTTGCGATTTTTTTAATTTGACTTACAATTTTGAATTGTACATTTTCAAAAAAATTTCTACACCCCACTAACACTATGTTTTTATGATATTATATTTAGGTCGGAATTATCGTACGATCCTCACGTAATTTTGCATGGGGTCAGAATTATTGTTTTTGAAGATGAACCTTTAAGAGTTTCCAATGAACCAAAAAATTAAAATTATCCTGATTTAGCAGTCGCCCTACAGGTCACAATTGAAAACCAAATGACACAGCATTTTTCATGCGGAGAGAGTTTGGGACAGTGCAGCGGTCTAGCATTTTGAATTACCATGGGATTACATATAGCGGGTCAAGTGGACCACAATTTTCGTGTGAAACTGTTTTGACTAAAAGCGTAAATATAGGGCATGTTTAAAAACCCCTGCAAAAAAACCAATTGTAACATTTCTGCAGAGCCAAAGTGGACTTGAAACTAAGGGGTTTTCAAAATATTATAGAGTTGTAGGGTATTTTCTGTTATTTTTTATTTATTTATTTATTATTTTATTTTTTTTTTTTTTTTTGTAAATATAGTATAGAGGCTGTGCGGTGTTTTTTTTTTTTAAATTCGTAATGTATTATGTACGATATATGGCAATATCCGTCTATGTGGCATAAAATTCTCACAAAAAAGAAAAAAAAAACTAAATTGGACCATATTGCGTATTTTCGAATTCAGGACAGCTACGAAGTTGAAAACGCATTTTTCCTCGGTTATATTATTTTCAAAAATCTCCATTAAAAAAATCTTCCGTCATGGGACGATTCAAACCTATGCCACCAATTCAGTTATTTTTATTTAAAACGTTTTTCTGTTATTTACAATTAAATAATGTCATTACAAAATTTTGTCGAAAATTGTTAAATGAACTGAATTTAATTGCATATAAAGTTTATTTTACACAATCAATGAGTTACAATTGTAAAAGATTAGCACACTTCAATCGAAATGTAACAATTTCAGCATTTTATGCTAATCTCAACATCATGTCCGACAAACAATGTTAACAGTTTGAATGAAATTTACTTTAATCCCTGATATTTAATTCATTGCTGATGTTGCCATTGACAACAGACAATGTCATTAAAATGTTGCATTTTTAGAGAGATTGAAGCAGATTAAGGAAAAATGGTAAAAAAGGAGGGATGGTTGATATCACTTAGATATTCTAGAGATGCCGAATATGGTGTAATATAAAGGACTTCAAAATTATTTTTATACCCTACACCACAAGGTGGTCAGGGTATTATGTCTTTGTGCATTTGTTTGTAACAGGCAAAAGGAAACGATATAGACCCATAGTTCCTTTTGATGATCTGCATAGAATCACATTCTGAGTCGATTTATGCATGTCCGTCCGCTCGTCCGTCTGTCTGTCCGCCTGTCCCTGTATTTACATTTCGCATTTATTACCCGATCCAGAAGCAATTTTGCACAAATTTCCTTGGCCCAAGGACGAACCATATTGAGATTGGAGATAATCGGTAAAAATTTAGATATAGCTCTCATATATATCTTCTTCCGATTTGCATTTTATTGTGCACCAAACGTGTAATATCAGCCCAAATAGTATGGAATTTTGCACATACAACCAAATTAGGCCTGAAAATAAGTATGATAAATTTGATCGAAATCGGTTCAGATATAGCTATACCTCCCATATATATTGTTCATCCGATTTGTTATTTTTGTCCTCCGCAGCCGTAATATGCACAATATTTGGGGAAATATATCAAATAGAGCTCAAAAATACCTTTGCTAAATTTTATCGAGATCGGTTCAGATTTGGATATATCTCCCATATATAACTTCGTCCGATTTACTTTTTATTGTGCACCAAACGTCTAATATTCAGCCAAATGGGATGAAATTTGGCACTTACGACCGAATTGAGTCTAGGAGCTAGTATGTCAAGTTTGGTGAAGATCGGTTCAGATATAGCTATAGCTCCCATATATACTGTTCATCCGATTTGTCATATATGTTACCCACAGCCGTATTATGCACTCCGTAACAAAGATATTCAGGGAAACATATGAAATGCAGCTCAGAAATATCTTTGCCAAATTTTATGGAGATCGGTCCAATTTCAAATTAATTGTACACCAAATGGGCAATACAAGTCCGAATTTAAAAGATACAAATGCTTCGGCATATTTAGTTCTTTGAACTTTTTTTATAATAAAAGAAAAAAAAATTATATATATATATATATATATATATATTTTTTTTTTTTTTTTTTTTTGGAATGGCATATAATCAATTTCAGATTATAATTTTCTTAAATTATTTTTTTAGGTTTATGTTAAATTTTGTTGAAATACACAAGTGTATATGTAAAAAAACTCCAGAATAAATAAAAATATAACTTCCATTTTACAAATCTCTCAAACTTTTTTCAAACATTAACTTCCTTTTCGAAATGTGACGTCATACCATCTAACACATTTTCTGTATTCAAACTCAAAAATCAAATTACAAAAAAAAGATTTTAGGAGCGGGCAAAAATCTCATTAAAAGTCTGCTAGCATTCACAAAGGTTAGCCGCGCTCAAACTGACCCTCTCCATTTTCACCCCAACCAAAAGTACGCTTTTCCAATAGATTTTTCTGCAATTGTATGCCTTCTCTATTGACATTTGGCAAAATTGGATTTCCAAGCACTTTGATGGCAACAATTAAATTTCAACAAAAGTATCCTTTTTTACACCATTTTTTTGTTTGTTGTTTTTGTTTTCTATTTTTGAAAAAGCGCATCCTTTTCTAAAGTGCAGTCAATTGAATTCAAACACTAAGCTGCAACTCAGTTGGAAAAAAACGCCCGCCAAACAAACAGAAAAAAAAACTTTTTGCACATTTCCTTTATTTTAGCAATTTAAAAATTGAGAGAAAACAACCGAAAAACACCAACAAAACGCCACAGTTCACAGACACCGACACGCACACACACACACCCTCAGAAAATAAATAAAAGTGTGAATTTCCTCTTAAAAGTGTTTTTGAATGACACTTTCACACCGAACAGCACTTTAGAAAAAGAAATAGCAACAACAACAACAAAAATAAAACTTCAGTACAACAAATTGCCCTGACCAGAGTGGGGGAAGCGAGAAAAAAAGAAAAGAGATAAAACTTACAATTCGAAAAACGAAGGGAAAACGCTTAAAAAACAAACTCAAACAGAAAATTTAAAGCGAAATTAAAAGGCGAATAAATTGTAAGGAAATTGTTTGTGAGGTGAAATAAGAATAAGTTTATGGGAGAGGTCATCAAAGGTGTTTTGTGAAAAAAAAACTATTTTTGAGGATAAAAACTATAATAAACCAGTAAAAAAAGGCAAAAGTCCGGCGAGGCCGACTATATGATATCCTACCCCACCATGCATATTTAGTAGTGCCACCCGTTAAAAAACCCACAATGGGAATAATTGTGGGGTCCTCCAAGTCGAAAAAATTAGCTAAATTCATTGGCTTCAAAACTCATAGAATTTGTTGTAACTATTCCAGCAGAGAAGTGACATAGAATTTAATATTACTGAATATTTATACCCTTTACCCTTTATACCCTAAGTTTGATTGGGCCAAAAATTATGTAACACCTCGAAATATTTCCCACATAGGAAAGTATATATGGATCTTCCTATCTCGCCGAGTTGAGCTATGTATGTCCGTCCGTCCGTCCGTCTGTCCATGTTAATTTGTAATCACTCTACAGGTCGCAATTATGGCCCGATCTTCACGAAATGGAGGAGGAGGTGGGGCTAGGGTCAGAATAGAACCCTATTTCTTTTTGAGATGATCGCATAATATTTAGGGGTCGAAATGGACCAAAAACTGAAAAAATATCGGATTTTGCAGTAGCTATACAGGTCGCAATAATAGACCAATCGACGCGGAACTTCGCATGTAGCAAGAGCTTAGGGTGGGGAAGAAGCCTACCAATTTGGGTGGTCATCGGATAATATTTAGCGGGTAAAATAGACCATATCTTTTTTGTTGAAAAAATTCAAAATTTTTCATTAAACCGCTAATATTTTAAATCCCGGCGAAATCACAAAGCCATGACAAGGTTATGTCTGATCTTTACATTGATGTTAAGATCCAACAAATCGGATATATAGCAAAATATGTGCGATATATATGTCTATCAAAGAAGATATGCTTGAAAGATCTCTTATATGTCGAGAACGGCTGAACTGATTTCGACAGTTCTCATTAAATCAGAATGGCATATTGGCAGGAAAGAAAAAACGTCTAAAAAATCGCATAAAAATATCTCTCTAAAGATGAAAATATTGATTTTCTAACATTTTCTCATATATTTTCAATTTTGTCATATTTTTGGCATATTTTCATTTTGAATTAAACATTTGGTAATATTTCTACAGCTAACAAAACTAAGTAGTTAGGATATCAGGATATCATATACAGATCGCATTTGTGGCCCGATCCTTATGAAATTTTGCATGGGGATAAGATGAGGGTCAGAATAGAAGCCTACTCTTTTTGGAGATGATCGCCATATATTTAGGGGTTGAAATGGACCAAAAAAATTGCAAAATTGTCAGCAGGTCGTAATTATTGCCCTATCCTCACGCACATTTGAATGGGGGTTACCGCACATTGCAAAAGCCAAGCAGTTTCGGACGGCCATCCAAAAATATTCAATGTGTGAAATAGTTTGCCAACTTTTGTAGACAAAATACGAAAATGACCATTCCAGTGACTTTTTGGAGAATTCACAAATACAGGATAAACGCACTTCTGACTATTTCGTTAACGCTGATTTCGTTGAAGAATATAGTTAAATGTCTGTATCTCATATAGATGCGTTTCAGTCAAAATCCAATAATAAATGTTAATCTTTTGCCACTTCTGAGAGATTATAAGTCTTTTGGGAAATATTGGTTCCAGATCTAGGAAGACCATTTACGTGCAACATCTTCCAATAAATTGAAAATGAGCAAATTAGTTAAAGTTGCTATTATTCGAAAATTAGAGAACGAAATCTGATGGTTTTCTTTTATTATTTGTTACAATATCTTGTGGAATTCTTTCGAGTATCTCGCCTATATAAACTGTATCGTTTATTATAGTGTTGTAGGGTATTCAACGGTCGGCCCCGTTCGACTGTAGCCTTTGCTAACTTGTTTTTCACATATTTTACTGATTAGCAGAGGGAAACCAATTTGGTCACAAACTGTGTAATAATACCCTCAAAGCTCGAGCTTGGTTTTTTTTGTGATTTCCCAAACCCAGACCTGAGATTTTCTAAGGATTTTTTGTCACCTTGGGCTTCTAAATATGAAATAAAAGCCCGTTCCACTGAAAAAGGCGACGGGATCTATCAAAGCAACCAATATCGGGTGGACCAGCTATATGGAGTTTGTGTCAAGATTTGGACAGATGTTTACCATTTTTCGTAGGTCGGAACTAAAATAAGATTGCTCTATATTCTTGCACAAAATATATACGCAAGAGCGCAGTCCACAGATAGTATATTTGTTTTATATTGGCATCGGATTTTTACATATGCATCGAATGTAGACCGTCTGCCAATCAAATAAAACTATTTTGAGATTATAAAAATATTCAAAATATACAAAATTAAATTAAAAAATACAAAATTTGCTAAAAATAAAAAAATATATTAAAAGTTGACTTTAGACGATAAGATCTTTGACCAAAAACCAAATTCTAAAACAATTGCCAACTTCTTATGCACATTCTGAAAGATATAAATATTGAAAACATGTCTATCATTTTCACATCGAAACTGGTAAAAATATTGGGATATATGAAATTTTATGAAAGATATAATTATTAAAAATTATATCTCCGTGGGATAGGTACCGGAAGGAGTGATCCGACATATTCCATCTTCATATATTTTCTTGTGTTGATGGAAATATTCAGATGACGTAAATTATGACGTAAAATGTCAAGCCTTTTGTGGGGAGATAGCAGAAGAAAGGGACCGATATTGCCCATATCCGAACTCGTTCTTAGACACTAAATGACTGGATGTCCCAATTTTGGATCCAATCGAATACTCCCTCCGAGAGTTATCGTGCGACAGACAGACACAGGGACGGTCGGACGGACACACCAAAATCGACTCCAAATGCCCTGAAACGAATTTGATTAGATTAATACGAGCGGAGAGGGACCATCGGCTGTTATGGCGGCCCACATCATCCCCATGGCCCGCGCTTGAGTTCTAGTGGCCAACCGAAGGTGCACATTTTCAGCGGACCCCTTTGGCAAGTAAAAACGACCATTTTGTTTCTTTACAAACTACTGGACAACGAATGCTTTCTCATCGGAGAAAACCAAATTCGGCAGTTCACCACTTTCCTCCAAGCGAAGAAACTCTTTAGTTTTTTTGAGTCTATTTTTTTTCTATTGCGGTGTAAGTTCTTGCACTTTTTATACCCTCCACCATACATAGTATGGAGTGTATATTAACTTCGTCATTCCGTTTGTAACTCATCGTAATAATCATTTTTGACCCAACAAAGAATATATATTCTTGATCAGCGTAAAATTCTAAGACGATTTAGCCCTGTCCGTATGTTGCGATCACGCTACAGTCAAAACGAATTAAGATAGGAACCAAAAATATTGCACATATCTCCCTTTTGTCTGCAGGCATGTCAAGTTCGAAGATGGGCTATATCGGCCCACGAAATCGTATATCCCCATATAACGGTACCCCCCCGATATTCGGTACTTTGATGATTTTAGCGACATTTTTCAACGGAATCGTCTGGAAATCCACACAAGGAGTTTCTTGTAGGTACTTTATGCCTTGGAAGAAAATTGTGTATATATTTGTCCACGATATCATATAGCCCCCATATAGCGGTACCTCCCGATATTCGGTATTTTGATGATTTCAGCCACATTTTCCAATGGAATTATCTTAAAATCTGATCTGATGATTTCAGCCACATTTTTCAACGGAATTCTACACAAGGAGTTCTTTTTGAGTACTTTACCCCCAGTCATAAATTTGTTATTATAGGTCCACAATATCGTATGTCCCCCCATGGATTTCAATAGCTTTATCCCGAGCTCATTTTTGAATATTTGCCGAATGAAATAATGTCGGGCTACGCTACCAGTATCACGAGTGGCTTCGAAATGACAATAGTCTGAAGTTAGTTGCAGTTTTTTCATATAACCCCGTACTGTGTTTTGAAACTGCTTTGCATTGACTTAGATGGAGCGCTACATCCGTTCCAAAAACGTGTTATTTACTTTTAACGATTTCCGGTAAGTTGTGTGGTTTTAGTGTAGTCTAAGACCTATAACAAAATTGAATGAGCAACAATTTTGTAGAGAATTTGGATGATACGATCACATCCTAATGGAGTTTTAACGTTTTGGATGAAAAGTCCCTAAAAGACCCCTTCATTGGTTTGAGTGAGGGTTAAATTGTTTTAAAAAATTTTGTTTCACGGATTTTTGTCAGTAATTTAGCCATAGAGAAGATATACCAAAAATGCATAAATTTTATTCTAATTCGGAAAAAACCAAAAAATGGTACTTTAACCTTAAATCCTTCAACACTCACTAAGCGGTTTTTCATAACTTACACATTTTAAAATTAAAGTTTGTGCGTAACGAATAATTCTTTCATAGTTAGGACTTTTGTGAGAAAAGTCTTCCAAACTTTTCAGAATCTTTAAAAACGCCTTGTTCCTTACCCAAAAATTCAACAAATGTTTCCCAGCCAAAAAAAACTATCTCCTCTCGAAATCTATTTAGGATTTAAGCTTCAACTTCACACAAACTCTACATATTTTTTTCCTGTTCTTCCTTATCCCTTATAACCAATTTACTACGAAACCTGAAAAAAATAAAATATTTATAAGTTGGTTCCTGGAAATGAACTTCTCTTCTGGCATACTTTGTAAACCTTTTGGTCAGTTCGTTTACGGGCCACATTGGTGGGGGGGCTACAATAAAGCACCGACAAATAACACAGATGCTGTAAATTTATGCTGTACTTTTCTTTTCCCTTTTTCCTGCCAGGGGGTTTTCGGGTGTGTGTGTAGCAGTGTGTGTTGTGCGTATATGTTTACCCGTTTCCGGGAAAACACTATCATTTTTCATTCCTAGTCATAAAGCATTTGCCTTGCGGCCATAGGTAAAAATGTGAGATGAAATGAAAGGAGGGTATTTTAACTTAGTCTCTTTCGAAATGGATATTTTAAGCAGTATATGGACCCAGAAAAGATCTATGTTTCTTTGAAGAAAATTTTCTTTCTCTGAATCTGAAAAATAAAAAACAGAGGGAAAAGTGATACCTTTCAGTTTTCAATTTTTTTTTCAGCTACAATTAACCTTGATAAAATATATACTCGATTCTTACAAAGCTTAAAGGATTTGAAGTCGTCCCTATGAATAGTAGGGCTCTTAACGCCCTCTATTTCACCTCTTTGAACTATATCTTCCCAGTTCACAAAATTCCCTTCCTTGCCAAATTTTCAACGGCAGACCTAACCTAATTGCCACAAAATATTTTCGTAATGGATATTTTCAACGGAATCTGCACCCAGATAAAATCTAGTTTTCTTGGAAGAAAAAGTTTTTCTCTGTGAATTTGGAATATATAGAATAGACGGGGAGAAGTGATACTTTCCGGTATCCAGGTATCAGATTTCTTCAACAATGTTTGAGGGATTTGAAATGCATCCATGAGAATAGTAAGAACTTATGAAGCCATCTACTCCACCTGAGTTTTTCCTTCCCATTTCACATAATTCCCTTTCCATTCCAGATTTTCAAAAGAAGGCCCAAAAAAGTTCCACCCTAATTTCCACAAAATTTCGAGTGTAAGCTCTCACACACACACACACAAAAGGAAAGCCAGAAACGAAAATAAATAGTTTTATTGTGCAATGGGTAACATAAATATTCGTCGCCACGTCGTATGTAGTATTTGTTGCTTCTCTTATGTATATATGCATGCGTGTGTGCGAGTGAGTATGTGTATGTGTGTGCATGGCACCATCTACCACCATTTTTGCCCAGATGAACCATTAAGATAATCCCTACAGTTGATGTTGGGGCTTTATATTTATTAAAAATAAATTACATGTGAAACGTTGATACATGGACACGGTATATGTTGTGCAACGTTTACACCAGGGTAGTATTTTAATTGCAGAATTAAACGGAAATATTTTTAAAACAAAAAAACTTTAGATTCGGCTGTATAGCACGTAAAGCCATTTCCTTGAAAACATATGTAGCCAATTTGAAAAAAAGGTCTTATCCACTAAATAAGCACTAGCTTCGAGAAAGAACAAGTCAAAAAAGCTGTAAGTTCGGCCGGGCCGAACTTTGAATACCCTCCACCATTTCGAATGAATTTGGCCATTCTCAAAAACAAAAAAATCCATTAAAAATTCTGTTAAAATCTTAAAAATACCGAATGTAGCTATTATATTAGCTATTATTATATAACATTTGTCATAAGCCATTACGATGTTCAAATGCGAAACTTAAAAGAAATCGGTTATAATGTCGATAAAATCAAAATACCGAATATCGGGATTTACCATTGTATGGGGGCTATGCGAAGACGTGGACCTGCACAGACAATTTTCTGTCGTAGGCTGTAGTATCCATTACGAACTTCAAATATCTAATTTGAAACAATTCTGGTGAACAATGTCCCTAAAATCATTGAAATACCGAATATCGGGAGGTATCGTTTATGTGGGGCTTTAAGGAGAGGTGGACCTGCACTGAAAATTTTCTGTCTTAGGCTGTAGTATCCATTACGAACTTTAAATAACAAATTTGAAACAGTTCCGGCGAATAAATTCGCTAAAATCATCAAAATACCGAATATCGGGAGGTATCATTATATGGGGGCTATATGAAGACGTGGACCTGCACAGACAATTTTTTGTCATAGGCTCTAGTATCCATTACGAACTTCAAATACCAAATTTAAAACAATTCTGGTGAAAAAATGTCCATAAAATCATTAAAATACCGAATATCGGGAGGTACCGTTGTATGGGGGCTATATGAAGACGTGGACCTGCACAGACAATTTTTTGTCATAGGCTCTAGTATCCATTACGAACTTCAAATACCAAATTTGAAACAATTCCGGTAAATAATGTCGCTAAAATCATCAAAATACCGAATATCGGTAGGTACCGTTATATGGCGGCTATACCTAAACGTGGACCTACATGGCCCATTTTCAATACCAAACGTCCTGCAGACATAATATACATTAGAGCAAAATTTTATCAATCTACTTCAATTCGTTCGGAAGCTAGAGTGATTTCCACAGACGGATAGACGGACGGGCATTGCTAATCGACATAGAATTTTATGCTGATCAAGAATATATATACAAACGGAATGACAAACTTAATATACCCTCTATACTATGGTGGAGGGTACAAAAATTAATGAAAGGTTTGAATAATTGACTAAGTCTTTCATCAACGCCTACAAGATTCGGCTAAAGCTAGAATCTTAAAATTGTTGTGAAAGTCACGCTTTTGAAAGAGGTGGGTAATAAGGCCGAGGTTTTGGAAATCCGAACCATACGGGTACAAAAAGTACTAAAATTTACTAAATTTGTACTTTACATTTATTTTAAGTACGAGTTTCCAAAATGCTTAACATCTCCCGGTGAGATGCTAGAGATCAGAAGTTTTTTTTTTATTTTAAGCAAAAATTTGAAGGGAAGGACAATTTGGTATCCGAATTTTGTGATGTGATAAACAAAAAGGCGTTTTGCAAGTTGTTTTCGGAGTCTTGTACTGAAAAATTCTTCTGTCGTTAAAAGCGAATGCGAAGCCTCACAGCTCTGAATTTTTGTACGTAGACTTGTCTTTGATAATAAAAAGGTGCACGGAAAGACAAAGGGACATAAAAAGTATAAAGAGGTACTAAATATTATACCATTTTTATTGGACTAATGGATAAAGCTAGATTTCTGGAATTGGGAATGACGGTTCACAGGTGGAAATTAGTATCAAAAGGACACAAAAGTACTAAATATGGTACCATTTGTATTGGGCGAATGTATAGTAGTGAAAATTAGAATGAAATCACTAATTGAGTGCATCATAGATCTAACAAAGCGCTTGTGGAAATTGGAATTTTAAGGTTTTGAAAGGTTCTAAAATGGTACTAAACTTCTAAAATGGTAATATTTAGTACCATGTGAACGGATAGACATAAATTCCTGAAATTTGGTACGAGAATCAAGGTTGGAAACTAAGTTTGAAGGTAGTTTTGAAAATGTGTACCTTGTGTGCGAACTTTATTAAATGTTACTAAATTTGGAACAGTCTGGTTTAGGGTGAACGGATGAAGTTGAGACAAAATTTTGGGAGAAGGTATATTCGTACGAAAAGTACTGAATTGTACTAAATTTGGTATTGGGTGAAGAAATAGGGCGAAAATCCTCAAATTTAATATAAATGTCACTGTTGGTGTCTGTGATAAAGATACCAATACGTACTATGTTACGAACACGAAAAGTACTAAGTTGTACTAATTTGGCTATTGGGTGAAGGGATAGAGCTGAAATCTCGAAATTTGATATTGGAGCCTCTCTTGTACTATAACTGAAATAATTTTGGTATTAGGTAAAGGGATAGGTTTGGAAACCTCATATTTGATATTGAGGTTTCTGTTGGTACTTGGAATAGAGATATGGAGAAAGATTTGGAGATTATACTGAACAAATAGATGTTGGTATTGGATCAATCCTAGAATCCTCAAATTTAATATATAGGTGCCTTTGTTATCTAGAATTGAAATAATTGTACGGAAAGTACTTTATTGTACAAAATTTGCCGTTGAGTGAATGTACAGAGTAGAAATCCCCAAAAATGGTAATGAGGTTCCAGTTAGTATCTGGTGGCGGTTATGCACATACGTACCATAATTGTTCGAAAACTATACTGAATTTATAGAGCTGGAATCCCAAAATATTATATATTGAGGTTTTGTTGGTATCTGGTGGTGGTTTTGCAAATACGTTCGCAAAATACTAAATGATACTAATTTTGGATCACTGTTGGAGTCTTGGATAGAGAGATGTTCATTGTTTCGGATATGCGTACTAAATGTTACTAAATTTGGTATAGGGTGAAGGCATTGATCTGAAATGCTGTAAATTCTGTTGATCCTTTTTTGTTCCATAAAGTAAATTATTTTCTGTGAAAATGTTGATCTGTTGTGGGGTAGGTAGCAGATGGGGTGGACCGATTTTGCCCATCTCTGAACTCGATCTAAATTTGATAATAGTATTGCGATATACCTAGTTTGGCTCAAATCGGATAATCCCTGCGAAAGTTATCGTGTGCATCAGCCAAAAAGACCGACGGGCCGCCATACAGCCTTAGATTGACTCCAAATGTCCTAAAACTAATTACATCTACTCGTAAAGAGGCCTGGTTTATAAACGTTTTTTATGTGACACGTTTTATTCGTATCATACATATGATTGAGGGTATAAAGGTTAAAAATTGAATATTACTATTACAAGTGGAACATAGGAGTGAGAAAGGATTGGAAATTGTCACTAGAAGGCCTTAAAACGGTGTTTTTTGAGGCGAATATTCTGTATTTTCAAAGATAGAGTCTTAATATTACGCTTATTGGTATGAGGCGGCAAATAAGATTTTTTTTTTTTTGACTCACACAAAAACGATACTTTGTTTTGTTATATAGATCGTTTTTTTTTATTTTTGGAAGTTGTCACTTAAAGGTACTAAAAAGTATTGACATTTTTTTTTGGTGAAAATTGTGTACTTCCTAAAATAAAATCTTTTTAATAGGGGATTCTAGATAAGTTCGTGTTTTTACAAACTCATACGAAGAGCTTCTATATATTTTTATTTAGAAGCTCTTCATAAATAATCCTTATGAAAATTGAAACATTTTCCAAAATTCTATTTATAAAATCGTTCTTCATTTTTACCAAAGAAAAAAACCATCAAAGGCAGAAAACACAAGGAAGTACAGCTAAAACTTATAAATTGGGATTCGGGTCATTTCGAAATGCTCAATAATTTGTAAAATTAAAGCAAAAAAAAAAATATTAAAAAACTCGAAGTTTAAAAATGAATTATATACCACCAAACCCTTGGGCGCCACTTGCCTTTTTACACAACTTATTTTACGCCCCTCACACAAACCTACATCCACATGTGACCATAAAGCAAGGTAAGTACATGCCATGCATGTACCTACATGCGTATCTGTTTCCTGCCATTTATTCCCGTGTCATGACTCAAACAGATGCAACCAAAGGCAGCAGCAGCACCACCACCACAGCCAATGACGCTAGTTCCCCACCAATAAAATGTTTGTTGTCGCCAGAAGAGTAATACCATGTGTTGTAGTGGCAGTACAAGACCTTGTTGTTAAACATCCTTACCCATACAAACGATTTTATTAAATTCCTCTTTATCGTGTCTGTATGTGTGTGTGCGTGTGTATCTGGCTGTGACAGCAACTTAAGAATATCTTTGCCCTCCTTACGCTTGGCCTAGCACAGAGAGAGGCTGGCTAGGCACCCATCTAGCTGGGTAATAGGCCCATAAATAATATAAACAACAACATTGAGCCATCGAATGCAATGAAGGGAAATAGAAGATTTCTTAAACGTATTTTTCTACTTTGTTTTAATAAAGTTGTGTAACTTTTTAATTGGTTTAATGCTCTATTGCAAATAGAAGCCCAAAAACCAACAATTTACTAAAAAAAACAGTAAGGAAAGCTCAAAAGTCGGGCGGGGCCGACTATATGATACCCTACACCACTATGCATATTTAGTAGGACTCTCGTAAAAGAAAGGTTTACATTGCATTTCTGAGCTCTATGTGCATATACCGAAAGTTGGAGATTTAAAAACTAAATCGAATGAGACATATATATGAGAGCAAAGTTGAAATTCTTCCTTCTATGCTGAACTCAGTTGAATTTTGAAAATTGCACAATAAACCTGAAATCGAATAATGATATATATGGAGGCTATATCCAAATCTGTGCCGATCTTCATAAAATTGAAAACAGCTATTTCTTGGCTGCATCTGATATCTGGTACCAAATATTATTCTTGTATCGTGCACGAAATTTAAAGTACTTATTTCTATACTAAATTCGGTCTGAAGTACCAAAATTTACACCATTCGGACTGATATCAAACATTTGGTGCACAAGAAACCTAAAATCGGATGAAGATATATACGGGAGCTATATCCAAATCGGAACCGATCTTGATAAAATTTGTATCATGAATTGCTAGGCTGTATCTGATATCTGGTGCAAAATATTAGTCTCGTGGAGTACTTATTATGAATGTGAGGGACTTTAACACCAAATCGGATGAAACATATATATGGGAGCTATAGCTATATCTGAACCGATTTTCACCAAATTTGAAGCACATGCTAGTGGGCTGAATTCGGTGGGATGTAGCAAAATTAACATCATTTGGACTGATATTAGCCATTTGGTGCACAAGAAACCTAAAATCGGATGAAGATATATGTATGGGAGCTATAGCTATATCTCAACCGATTTTCACCAAATTTGAAGCAAATGCTTGTAGGCTGAATTCGGTCGGATGTAGTAAAATTCACACCATTTGGACGGATATTAGTCATTTGGTGCACAATAAACCTTAAATCGGATGAAGATATATATGGGAGCTATATCTAAATTTGGACCGATTTTCACCAATTTCAATAGCTAAACCAGCTAAACAAATGTTATTTCCAAAATTTCATCTCAATCGAATAATGAATGCGACCTGCATTTTGCTTACAAAAATACAGACGTTCAGACAGACGGACGGACGGACGAACGGACATGCATACATCAACTCAAAATGTGATTCTATGCTGATCACCAAAAGGAACTATGGGTCTATATCGTTTCCTTCTCCATGCTACAAACAAATGCAAAAAAACAAAATACCCTTACCACTATGTGGTGTAGGGTATACAAAACATTCAAAAAGGTTTTTGAGTTAGGTTGTATTTTTATACCCTACACCATAAGATGGTCAGGGTTTTATGTCTTTGTGCATTTGTTTGTAACAGGCAATAGGAAACGAGATAGACCCATAGTTCCTTTTGATGATCTGCATAGAATCACATTCTGAGTCGACTTATGTATGTCTGTCCGTCCGTCTGTCGGTCCGGCTGTCCGTCTGTCCATGTATTTTTGTAAACAAAGTACAGTTCGCATTTATTGCCCTATCCAGATGAAATTTTGCACAAATCATTTGTTTGGCCCAAGGACGAACCCTATTGAAATTGGAGATAATCGGTCAAAATTTAGATATAGCTCCCATATATATCTTCGTCCGATTTGCCTTTTATTGTGCACCAAATGTGTAATATCAGTCCGAATAGTATGGCATTTTTCACATACAACCAAATAAGGCCTGAAAATAAGTATGCCGCTGCCTCCGCTGCCGTAATATGCACTCTGTAACAACAATATTTGGGGAAATATAGCAAATACAGCTCAGAAATACATTTGCTAAGTTTTATCGGGATCGGTTCAGATTTGGATATAGCTCCCATATATAAATTTGTCCGATTTACCTTTTATTGTGCACCAAATGTCTAATATTTGCCCAAATGGGATGGAATTTGGCACATACGACCGAATTGAGTCTAGAAGCTAGTATGTCAAATTTGTTGAAGATCGGTTCAGATATAGTTATAGCTCCCATATATATTGTTCATCCGATTTATTGTATTTGTTACCCACAGCCGTAATATGCACTCCGTAACAACGATATTCAGGGAAATATATCAAATACAGCTCAGAAATATTTTTGCCAAATTTTATCGAGATCGGTTCAGATTTGGATATAGTTCCCATATATATTTTTATCCGATTTCAAATTAATTTCGCACCAAATGGGCAATACAAGTCCGAATTTAAAAGATACAAATGCTTCGGCATATTTAGTCCTTTGATTTTTAAATTATAATTATAATGATGGCGTGTATGATTGAATTCTCCCATAAAAACTCTTAATTAGCAAAGTGGTGTAGGGTATCATAAAGTCGGCCCCGCCCGACTTTAAGACTTTCTTTTCTGGTTTAGATACTGAAATATGCCATACATTATACCACATGATTTTATTCTCACCATAAAAGCAAACATCAAGGCGATTACATTTCTGTTATCTATACCAATTCCTTTTTTGATATTGATATCTTTATTCACACTCTCGGACAATTTACCATTTTACATGAATTTTAAATACATCTTTGGGGGGAAAAATCCCTTTGCTTGGAATTTATAATTTAATTAAAAATGCAAATAAATACAAAACTATAAAATAGGATATTGTATTTTGTTTTCGTTTTTTTTTTTTTTTTTTTTCTAATTCTCTAATGCCAGAACATATTGGAAACCACAAATAAAGATGTAAATGTTCAATACTAAATATTGCAAAACTAAAAGGTGTTACAACATACACACAAAATAGCATTCCATTTAGACCAAAAAAAAAACAGAAAACCAAAAAAAAAATCAATAAAAATAAATACCAGATTTCCATGATAAAAATTGTTTTATGGCTTCTATAATCCAACTATGTTACATACGCACATAGTTTAATTTTTTTTCACTTCCAAATAAATATTACATGCAAATTTTGTATTTACAAATATCTATAAAAGGCTTGTAAAATGAAACAGTTTATACTCGAAATCCATATTTAAATTGATTTCGTTTTTTTTATTTCATACAATTATTTACGCTTTTTGGAAAATTTAACTATTTATTTATTCATTTCTGTGTGAATGTGCATATTATATATATGTAAGAACAACAGCGACAGAAATAAAAAAAAAATAGTCAGGGTGAAAAGGAAACATTCATGGAATACATGGCGGTCCCATGTAAATTTAAAGGCAATATTTGGTATGGCCAAAGGGGGTTGCATTTTTATAGACAATATTGGCTATGACCAAAGAGGTTGCCTTTTCAGGCGATTTCGTGGAAAATCGATTTTTCTGGTCGATTCGGTTTAAAAACCAAAATTTATATAATTTTTGTTAAAAAAAATAATGGCAAACATTTTGGCCTAGATGAATGGAGGCGTAGATTCCCTATATGACCACTACTTCTCTTAAACACAACACTGCTTCTCTTAAACATAGGACCCAGAGAGGGAGAGACGGAGAGAGAAAACTAGTAAAAGTCGCTTAGGTGCAGTCATGTCGAACCGTTTACGCCCTCCGTTGTCTGAAAATTTAAAATATAACCAACATTGATTTCCTTAAAATGGCAAGGATTTGGGGATAGAGTTTAATTTAAGATTTAATGTAAAAAACGGGCCGAACACCACCGTTCCACCATTTGCAACGAATTTGGCAATTTTCCAAAAAAAAAATAAAATCCGTTAAAAATTCTGTTAAAATCTTAAAAATACCGAATACATTAGGGTCTATAAAATCTATCAAAATACCGAATATAGGGAGGGGTTATACCAAAACGTGGACCTGCACAGGCAATTATCTGTCATAGGCTGTAGTATCCATTATGAAATTCAAATACAAAATTTGAAACAATTCCGGTAAATAATGTCGCTTAAATTATCAATTTGCCAAATATCGGGACGTAACTCCACAGACAAGTGTCTGCCATAGACTGTATTTTTTTTTTTTTTTTTTTGAAAAATTGATTAATGACAAACATTTTGGCCTAGATGAATGGACGCGTATCCATTACGATCTACAAATACCAAAATTGAAACAATTCCGCTGAATAATGTCGCTAAAATCTCCAAAATATCACATATCGGGGGTACCGCTATACGAAGACGTGGACCTGTACAGACAATTTTCTGTCATAGGCTGTAGTACCCATTACAAACTTTGAGTACCAAATTTGAAACAATTCCGGTGGATAATGTCTCTAAACTTCAAATACAAAATTTGAAACAATTCCGGTGAATAGTGGTCAAAATACCGAATATCCGGAGGTATCTTTATATTAGGGCTATACGATGACGTGGACCTGCACAAACAATTTTCTGTCACAGGCTGTAATATCCATTACGAACATCAAATACCAAATTTGAAACAATTCCGGTAAATAATGTCGCTAAAATCATCAAAATACCGAATATCGGTAGGTACCGTTATATTGGAGCTATACGACGACGTGGACCTGCACAAATAATTTTCTGTCACAGGCTGTAATATCCATTACGAACATCAAATACCAAATTAGAAACAATTCCGGTGAATAATGTCGCTAAAATTATAACAATACCAAATATCGGGAGGTACCGTTATATGAGGGCTATACCAAAACGTGGACCATTTTCAATACCTAAAGTCCTGCAGACATCATATACATTTGAGTAAAATTTTATCAATATACTTCATTTCGTTCGGAAGCTAGAGTGATTTCCACAGACGGATAGACAGACAGACGGACGGATATTGAATTGAATCGACATAGAATTTTTTGCTGATCAAGAATATATATACTTTGTGGGGTCTAAAATGTATATTTCGAGGTGTTACAAACGGAATGACAAATTTAATATACCCTCCATACTATGGTGGAGGGTATAAAAACAATAAATAAATAAAATCCGAAATAAGCATCCGGTTCTCTTTAAATTACACAATTCACAATATTTTTATTAACTCAAGGTCTGGTGTGAAGATGGGAAATATCGGTCCACTCCTTCTGGTACCTCCCCCATAAAGGTTCAAAATTTTAAGTATCCATGAAGCTCACGGAAACGGAAAGTTAATATCCAATTCCATTCAGACTTGGTACATCTCAATATTTCTATCAACACAAGATCTGTTATAAAGATGGTAGAGACCGGGCCATTTCTTCTGGTACCTCCCCCATAGGGTTCAGGATTTTGAAAAACTCTCAAAGAAAGAGAAATAAGCATCCAACTCTCTTTAAATTTCACGCATGCAAATATTTTTGCTAAAGCAGAATCTGTCGGGAAAAAGATATATATCTACGAAGCCTTTCAGGTACCTCACCTACAAAGAGTTAACATTTTACTTTTGCTTTTATCTGTCATAACTTGCGAAACAAGTACCGATTTTTTTTTACAACTTGATATAACTAAACATTTCCTTCATCCAGAATCCTGAGATGAATGTGGAATTTATGATTTCGCCTAAAATTTAATATAAATATTCGATTTTCTTGTAATTTTGCCCAAACCAATATTTTTATCTGTATTGGATGAAGTATGAGAATATAATAACTCCGTCCGCAATATCTGTTACCTTACGCATATTTCCACATTGTCAAAAAATTTTCAAATATCAAAGTATAGGAAGTAGTCGATGTAGACCCAATCTGGCACGTTGTAATATTTTTTTCAGTCTTAGGTCAGATACGAATTGTTCAATATTGGCCAATTGCTTCGGGACCTCCCCCATAAAAGGGTCAATCTTTATTCAAGGCAAAATCGGAAACCCAAACATCTACAATTTAATATTTTCACTTAAAACCCTGAAACCATTTTAAATTATTCCTCAAAATTCCACAAGATTTAATATAGTTTTAATTGAATCTTTAAAGTTCGTTCTACGTAAAACGGATATTTTTCAAATTAAAGCAAATTTCGAATATTTATTTATATATATTTTTTTATAATGTCAGACAAATAATCTCTATAAATTATTTTCTTAGAAAATTGTATATTTTTCAACGATTCGACTAAAATGTTTAAATAATCCATTTCGAATTGCAAAAACGAAATTAAAATTTTGTAGAAAAACTCAACTAATTTAAATTGACCATAAAAGTTGGCTGCCAGATTTGGTCATTTGTTTTGGAAATTTGTCAAAAACGAAACAATAAACGAAAACTGTGTATTGTTTTTCAAAACAATATTCAGCCAAAAATAAATCCAAAAAAAAAGAAGAAAAAAATCAAATGTGAACAAAACAAGCCGCTTTGGGATTAAAGTGTAACATAATTGAATTGTTATATTCAAAACTATAAAATATGCAACAGATTTTTGAAACAAATAACAAAAAATACAATTTTCAACCACATTTCATTGACCAGGCAAGCACAGCAAATAATAGCGGCAGCAGTAACAACGACAACAAAAAAGAAAAATTATATTGTTTTTTGTTCCTGCAGTAATGGCCATTGGACACAACAGGTTTTGTGGTTAAGCCCATAAATGTGATTGTTTTATATTTTCGTGGGTATTAACTGGATTCCCATGAAATGTTTTACTAATTAAATGAAAGGAATAGGGATATCAATGGATTTAAGGGGATATAATATGTTGCATTGTTTTATTTAGGTCTTTTAATAATTTTTATGAGATGGAGTTCTAAAATTTGGAATGAGAGTCATTGATGGAGTGCAGGATAAGTGTACCAAAGTGTTGTTGGGAAATTCGAACTTTAAGGTTACCAAAATATCCAAAATGACACTAAACTTCTATAATGGTATTATGTGGAAGAAAATTTATGAAATTTGATATAAGAATCAAGGTAGGAAAGTACGTGTGATATATGAAGGTGGTTCTGAAAATATGTGCTGCAAGTGCACGAAAAGTACTAAATAGTACTATATTTGGTACAATTTAAAATTGGGTGCACAAATTATGTTCGAAATCTGAATTTTTATATTGGGACCGCTGTTAATATGTAGCCTCAACATATAAAAGAGGTTTCGGAAATGTGTACTATAATTGCACGAAAAGTACTAAACGGTACCATATTTGGTATCGCGTGAATGGATAGAGATGAAATTCTGAAAATTGATATTAAGGTAACTGATTGTATCTTTGTTTGAGATTTGGCCGTGGTTTTTAAATGCATCATATATTTTTAAAGTACTAAAAGTACTAATATATATTTACGAAAAGTACTAAGTGATACTAAATTTGGTATTGAGTGAAGGGTTGGGGCTGGAATCCTCAAATTTGATATTGAGGTCTTTGTTGGTACCTGGAATTAAAATATGGAGGTGGTTTTGGAAACGTGTTCCATATTTCACGAAAAGTACTAAATGGAAATTAAATTTGAAATTGGGAGTTGCACTGCTAAAGTTTGAGGCCCCTGATAGGATGCTGAAATAAATTTGGTATTGAGTGAAAGAGTTAGGGCTGGAGTCCTCAAAATTGATATGTAGGTCTCTGTTGGTACCTGGAAGTAAGATATGCAGGTGGTTTTGGAAATGTGTGCAATATTTTACGAAAAATACTGAATGGTACTAAATTTGGTATTGGGAGCTGCAATGCTAAAATTTAATATTAAGGCCCCTGTTAGTATGCTGAAATTTAATATTAAGGCCCCTGTTGGTATCCGGTATTGAGATATGAAGGGTAGTTTTGGAAAAGCGTTCTATATTTGTACGAAAATTATTAAATGGTACTAAATTTGGAAATGGGTGAAGGGATATAAAAAAAATCTTAAATTTGATATTTAGATTACCGATGGTATCTGTGATTTGAGATTTGAAGGTGGTTTGAAAACGTATCCTATATTTGTACGAAATGTACTAAAAGGTATTAATTCTGGTATTGGGTGAAGGGATAGGGCTGAAATCCTCAAATCGAATATTGAGGTATGTGTTTGTATCTGGAATAAAGATATGGAGGTGATATTGAAAATATGTTCTATAATTGTTAGAAAAGTACTAAATGGTACTAAATTTGGTATTGGGTGAAGGGATAGGAATGGAATCCTGAAATTTGATGTTAAGGTGGTATCCGGTGTTGAGATATGAGGGTTGGTTTTGGAAATGCGTCCTATATTTGTACGAAACGTACTAAATGTGATATTGGTTGAAGGGATAGATATAAAATTCTGAAATTTAAAATGTCTGTGACTTTAGACGATGAATGGAATCTTCAAATTTGATATTGAGTTCTCTATTGATATCTTGATCCGAGATATTAAAGTGATGTTTTATATCACTCGAAAAGTAAAAAGTGGTACTAAATTTTGAATTGAGTGAAGGGAATTTGATATTAAGGTCTCTGTTGGTATCTGGAAAAAAAGATATGGAGGTGTATGTTTACTATAAGTCTTCGAAAAGTATTAAATGGTATTAATTTTTGATCACTGTTGATGCTAAGGGTGAATAGATGTATATAGCTTTGAATATGCCAACTTAGTGTTACAAAATTTAGTATTGGGTGAAGGAATAAAGCTGAAATCTTGAAATTGGATATGGATGTCACTGTTGGTTTTAATAGTTTACATATACAGACGATAGAAAAATTTTGGAAGAAAAATTAGAAAATTTGAATAATATTTGAAAACTAAGAAGTCTGAAAATTAAATTCGAAAATTTTTTCATACTGAACAAAGTGTGGAGTTTTAAAATTTAAAAGGCCAAATTTAAAATTTTATTTTTTTAAAATTTAAGGGGGACTTTTCGCTGACGAACTAACAGACACTTACAATATATTAATAAACGCCTTTTAATCTCAACCCTTGCTCCCAAGCTAGGGGTATTTGGTAGTCTACAATTTGGAAAGTTCTTGTTCCACTTTTCAGAAAATACACACTTCCATTTTTATACCCTTAGCTATATGGCTTGTCTGCCATATGGCTTGTCTTGCCATATGGCCGTATTAAATGATACGGCCAAAACGGCCAAAACGGCCAAAACGTGCCTCGTCGAAATAACAGTTTTACACCTTAGGTCTCTTTGAATCAAATCCGTTCCAGGACATTTGGATTCGATCCGTCCATCCGTCAGTGCGCACGATAAATCACGAAGGGAGTGTCCGATTTGACCCAAAACTGTTACATCTTAATATTATTATCAAATTAAGGTCGAGTTCGCATATAGGCATTATCGGTCCACTCCATCAGGTTTCTTCCCCAAAAAGGTCGACATTTTCAAAAAAAAAAAAAAATACCGCACCAAGAGTGAAATGATAATTCGATTTTATCCAATTTTGCAAATCCTACAACTTGCATCAGTGCTAGGTAAGGTGCGAAAATGGACAATATCGATACACTCCACCAAGTACCTCCTTCACAAATCGTCATTATTTTCAATAATTATAGCTGTTATAAAATGTGATGTAAGAGTCCGATTGTCTTTAAATTACACACATCACAATATTTTTTTTTTTTACCCAAAGTCAGGTGTGAAGATGGGATATATCGGTCCACTCCTTCCGATACCCCCCCACAAAAAGGGTTGTAATTGTCAATATCCATGAACCTCATAAAACGCGAAAATAACATCCGATTCCATTCATACCTGGTACATCAGAATATTGCCATCAACACAAAGTTTTTTTTATAAAGATGGTAAAGATTCACAAAATGCGCTATTAACATCCGATTCCATTCAGACTAGGTGTACATCAATATTTCCATCAGCCCATGATATATTATAAAAATTATGGAGATCGAACCATTCCTTGCGGTATCTCCCCCACAAAGGGTCAAAGTTTTGAATAACCAAAACGAATATAAAATCCGAAATAAGTATCCGGTTCTCTTCATATTTCACACATCGATATTTTTTTTAACCCAAGACCGAGTATAAAAATTGAATATATCGGTCCCCTCCTTTTGGTATCTCCCTCACAAAGGGTCAACAATTTTAATGTCCATGAAGCTCATTAAACGCGAAATTAACATCCGATTCCATTCATACATCTGGTACATCTGAAAATTTCCATCAACACAAGGTGTTTTATAAAGATCGGACCATTCCTTCTAGTACCTCCCCCACATAGGGTTCGAGGTTTTGAAAATTAAAACGCTCAAAGAAACTAATAAAACACCCAACTCTCTTCAAATTTCATGCATCTCATTATTTCTATTAACACAAGATCTGCTATAAAGATGGTAGAGATCGGTCCACTCCTTCCGGTACCTTCCAACAAAGAGCAAACATTTTAAATAACAATGCATCTCATTAAACATGTAATGAATGTTCGATTCCATTCAGACTTGGTAAATCTCAATATTTCTATCTACACAAGATCTCTTATAAGGATGGTAGAGGTCGGACCATTTCTTCTAGCATCTCCCCCACAAATGGTCAACATTTTGAGTATTCAAAACAAACATAACATAAGCAACCGATTCTCTTCATTTTTCAGACATCTCATTATTTCTTCCACCACCAGATCTGCTGTGAAAATGGAATATATCGGCCCCCTTCTTCTGGTACCTCCCCCAAAAAGGGTCAAAATTTAGAACATCCATAAAGGTCATAAAACGCGAAATTAACATCCGATTCCATTCAGACTTGGTACATCTCAATATATCCATCAACACAAGATCTGTCATGCAGATGGTAGAGATCGGACCATATCTTCTGGTACGTCCTCCACATAGGGTTCAAAATTTTGAAACACAAAACGCCCAAAGAATGCGAAATAAGCATCCAACTCTCTTGAAATTTCACTCATTCGAACATTTTTGCTAACAAAAGACCTGCTGTGAAGATGAAATATATCTGTGAACCCCTTCTCCCACCTCACCAGCAATGGGCTACAATTTTCAATACTTTTATCTGTCATAACATCTTTACAACTTGCTATATCTAAATGTTTCTCACAACCAGAACCCTGAGATGAATATGAAATTTAACGGATTTTATGATTTCGCATCAAATTAGAAATAAATGTTCGATTTTCTTATAATTTTTTGCCTATCAATATTTTTATCTGTATTAGATGAAGTATGAAAATGGAATACTTCGGTTGACTATATCTGGTACCTCACGCACATTTCCTAAAAATTATCGTATATCCCATTTAAAATGAAGGAAGTAACAAATATATTCCAAACTTGACACGTCGCAATATTTATATCATATTTATTTAGGTCCGATATGATATGGACACTATTGGCCCGTACTTTTTGAACCTACTCCATAGAGGGTTAGTTACTTGAATAATAATAACAGAAGTCAAAATATATTTAAATAATCGAACATTGGCTGAGGGTATACATCCGTCGGCAAAAGCGACTGATACTTTTTAGCTTGTTTATTTTGCAAAACATGCATTTAATTTTCTCAAAAATTTTAAAATTTTTTAATTTATTTTTAATTTTTTTTAACACCTCTATTTAAGACTCGTGCAAGAGTTCTTTCTTTGCGAACAATTTAAAATATTGTTCACAGTATTCATGTTAATTAAGTGTGAATTAAAATCAAAAACACAAATAGTTGTGAATAAATACTTAAATATTTGTTTAAAAAAATTCTCAAATGGTTTTATTTCTTTAAGGCAACAATAAATAAAAGCGTTTTTTTTTTTTTTTTTTTTTGAAATTCATAATTAGTAAGAAATTAAATAATTAATATGAAATTAATATTAAATCGAATTTTGTGTATAACCTGTAAATTCCTGTAAATATTTTCACTACAAATCCAAATCTTATGTATTCGGTTTATTTTTGGAACGCCACTAAAATCTTCGCCTCTTATCACTTCAAATACCCCATAAAATTTACACCTACAATAGGATATATATTAATTTAATCGAATAAAATTTCTTTATTTCCCACATTTAATTTTTACGCGAATTTGTGGTTCAACAATATTTAATAATTTAATAACAAACCTCATCCGGCTGGAATGCATTTGCAAATTATATGAAAATTACAATAATAATAATGAATTATAATTATGGATATTAATTACATAAAAGCGTATTATTTATATGAGTTATTTGTGTTTTTTTTTTTTTTTTTTTTTTTTTTTTTTTTATCAACAATGCAAAAAATTCATTACCATTACTGCGATGGCAATAAATAAAAAATATATATATATATGTATCATAAATGTGTAAAAACATTACAAATAGCCAAAGCATTGTTACATATTTATTATATTAAAAATGGACACAACTACATATGTATATTTATGGTTGTGTATGAAGTATTCAAACATTAGACCCCAGGCTAGGTAGTAGTTAATGGTTGGAAAAATGTTTTATTTTTTTGTAATTTTTCCACACATGGGTTTTTACTCCAAACAAATATGCATTGCCCGGGACGGATGTTATTGCCCTCTTCACATATCAATTTCTCGATGGGGTTTCATTCACAACAGGGGAGGTTTTTTATGGGACCATCGGTAATTTATAGACGACAAGGCACTATGAAATTAGTTTTTATTGTCAAATTTTACAATCAAATGTATGGTTGTTTTTGGCATACTCCAATGTAAGATACCAAAAAACGACCTACCTGACTTTGTCATTTAATTGCTAAAAACTCGATTTTTATACCGTACACCACAAGGTGGTCAGGGTATTATGTTCTTTGTGCATTTGTTTGTAACATGGAGAAGGAAGCGAGATAAACCCTTAGTTACTTTTGAGTATACTTAGAATCACTTTCTGAGTAGATTTATGCATGTCAGTCCGTCCGTCCTTCCGTCTGTCCGTCTGTCCGTCTATCCAAGTATTTTTGTGAACAAAATACAGGTCGCATTTATTATCCGATTGAGATGAAATTTTCCAGACAACATTCGTTTGGCCCAAGGACGAAACCTATTGAAATGGGAGATAATCGGTGAAAAATTAGATATAGCTCCTATATATATCTTCGTCCGATTTGCCTTTTATTGGGCATCAAACGTTTAATATCAGCCCGAATATTATGGAATTTTGCACACACAAACAAATTAGGCCTGAAAATAAGTGTGCGAAATTTGATCGAAATCGGTTCAGATATAGTGTAACGTGGTTTTCTCGTCGGCTGAGGTAAGCTCAGCTGTATCCAGGGTCTCCACAAGGACCCACTAAACCTTATGAAATAATAAGAGTAGATTTCTCCCTTTCCTGGGGGTAAAAATCGGATGTTTTATTGATCTTTAATTCTAAATTACAATCTACTCGGGTTGAAATACGATAAGATAAATATGGAATATAGGATGGCAAATGGACTTCGGAGATGTTCGTGATTTCAAGGTACTGATGCTTGGTTGATGATCGGGAATTCGTTGTTTACTCGTATCGTAGGCAGGAGGGTGTACGACTCGTGGACAATTGAGAACGATGATGTCGGGGGTACACAATGAGTACTCGGGTGGTTGATGTGAGGTGTGATTAGTCGACGACTTGAAGGCGATCGGATACTCGGGGATGGCCGTCGGAGGTTGATTGTGGGGAAGATCTGGAATTATGGTGTTGCGTTCGGGTAATGAGCTCTGTTGACGATTTGACGGTAATCGGGAACTTGTGGTCGTCGGTTGTCGACGATCAGGAATTAGGGTGATTGTGTTCGGGTGATGAGGGTTGTTGACGATTCTCTAACTACGTCTACTCCACTACCAACGTTTGACTATAATACGGAACAGCGAGCCGAAGCTCCTGTGTAAATGAATTACCAGCCACTCAAATTAATGAAAGCCAGTCGTGGAAAAGTATTCCCGCCTAATGCTTTTATTAGTCGGAGGACGGCCGATGATCTTTAGAAAATCACTAGCTACCCTTTGGCAAGCTCCTGCAGTAGCAAGCCTCCCTTTATCGCACCTCAACCGAACACTATATGTGACCGGTTCTACCAAGTCATTGCGAATTTTTAGCCTTACGCTCTGAGCAACACACCACCGAAAACTACTTTGCTCACCACGCGCCCAATGAATGCTGCGTTTGTTGGCTAGTGCGGTTGTCGCCTTGTTGACTGCGTATGACCGAGTCGTGTGTGCATGGTGGTGGTGGTTGGTTGGTGCTGTTAGCGTCGCAATTGCAGTGGCCGCTGTTGTTGTTCTCATTGTGTAATAGGTGCGGTTGTTTGTTCGTATAAATGTACGTGATGAAATCAGCACGTTACAATAGCTATTGCTCCTATATATATTGTTCATCCGATTTGTTATTTTTGTCCTCCGCAGCCGTAATATGCACTCTGTTATAACAATATTTGGGAAACATATCAAATGCAGCTCAGAAATACATTTGCTAAATTTTAATGAGATCGGTTCCGATTTGGATATAGCTACCATATATATCTTAAGTCGAAGTCAAGTTTACTATGTACCAAATGGTTAATATTAACCCGAATTGAATGGACTTTGGCACATACACATAATGGCATAATGGCTACCGATATATGGGGGCTATACGAAGACGTGGTCCTGCACAGACAATTTTCTGTCATAGGCTGTAGTATCCATTACGAATACCAAATTTGAAACAATTCCGGTGGATAATGTCGCTAAAAAAATAAAAATACCGAATATGGGGAGGTACCGTTATATGGGGGCTATATG
Organism: Musca domestica; assembly: GCF_030504385.1. Classification (NCBI taxonomy): domain Eukaryota; kingdom Metazoa; phylum Arthropoda; class Insecta; order Diptera; family Muscidae; genus Musca; species Musca domestica. Next base: position 1,382,669 of record NW_026712312.1, read on the forward strand.
AAAACGTGAATCTACATGACTCAGTTACGAACTTAACCTGCCTTCTGGAAAAATATACACGTGTGCAAAATTTTAGCCTTCTGTCTCAATTCGTTCGAAAGATAGCGTGATTACAACAGACAGAGGGACAGACAGACGGACATGGCTTATTTCGAGGAGCTACAAACGGAATGACAATGTTAATATACCCTCCATAGTATGGTGGAGGGTATAAAAAAAACTCATTCAGCAAATTCCGGTGACAATCGTCATCGACTGTTACGACTACTCCTTTCTCATTTTCAACGAAAAATGGTCCAATTATGCCTCTGAAAAAAATCGTATCATTCTATGACTAATTTTGGATGCATCGGCTTTTTACTGAATGTGTGGCGGTCTCCTCTGCCCCAAATAAGCCCTTAGCTTTTCATGACAATTTTAACACACATTCTGCAACATTACCATGGATCATGATCCAAATAATGTTGCAATATTTCCCAGCGTTGCTGAAGCCCATATAAGAAGCCTTTTGGAAGATAAGGTTGCTTTCATGTTTTCTTTGGATAAGAAATTACCACTTGAACCCAATATTTTCTGCTCAACTCGAACCAAATTTACTTTGATCACCGACCTATAGAATCGGAGCTTTTAGATTCAAACATAGTTTTTAGTATTTTCATTTTTTTCAGAGATGTTAAGAAGCCTGGACCCACTTTAACAACTTCTTATTACTACATCATTTTTCAGTGTAAATGGTACTCTCGGGCGTATGCACTATCCAGCCATCCAATATCATTTTATTGATATAGAGTATACGCCCACAGAAGTCTCTCATTTCTTACCCCTATGAGCAGACTCGAACTAATTTTATTTTTCTCTTTCGATCTTCATTTGCCATTGATTTGGCACGGCAGGAGAGAGAAAGGCTGAGAGAAAGGCTGTTATAAAACAATTGTTTGCCTAACTAAATTGAGAGTGAGTGTATGAGCGTAACTGAGAATTCACCATTAATAATCGTTGACGCAAAGAGACGCGTATTACCAGTGCCGTTAACGTACGATTTTGGGCATTTTTACACATCTATGTTATAATCGGTCCTGCTTGTAATTCTATGAATGGCTACATGTCTACCCCGCCATCTGCTTAATTAAAGAAATATAATTTTGATAATTTGTGGTGCTGGAAATTTATCTTCCTTAACAGTTTCTCATTTTCTAGTTGTACACCAGTGCGTGTAAACAATATGGCCTTGGTCAGATTTAACCGCATCAAGAAAAGAATTTTTTGATGGAAGTTCATAATCTCAATCAATCATTCTCAAGCAAAGTAAATATTTGTATTTAAGAGATTTAGAGTTCCTCAAATACTCCTACGTATAAACGTCGTTGCCACACCTCGACCCCCAAGACCTTAATCTCCCACCGGCCATTGGAAAGCTAATCATGAAGTAAATTGCTTTCAAACCCTTCTCCAAAAGCAGTTAATCTCTTTATTTATCTAATGGCACCTACTAACAATAACAGCAAAAGTACAAAATAAACAGCTTATCCTTTTTTTTTTTTTTTTTTTTTTTTGTTAACGAAAATAGCACTTACATAATAAAAACAAAAAAAAAACAAACCATAAAAAGTCCTGGTCCATAAAAAAGGGACAGGTATGCAAATGAAATGAACAGCGGCACAGGAAAAATAAAAAAAGAAATTTCGAAAAAAAATAAAGAAAAACAAGAACAAATGTTGCGAAATGGACGAATTTGAATGAAGGCCACATAAAATTATGCAAATTTAGTTTTTGTTCTTATTTCGTTCCCCGGTAATAACACATTCTGGTACATTCTAGCTAGAGGTTAAAGAACGATACAACACCTAAAAGGGAATGTAAGCTCAAAAATGAAAAAAAAGAAACTTAAAACAAATGTCATAAAACAGTGGCATCATTGGCCAAAGGGGGAGAATGACCAAGTGGTACCCTACAAACGGTACAGTTGAATGAAGTTACTATCAGTAGGAAATTTTTCGAATTTTCTTTTTAATTTTTTAAGAGAGGATTTTTAAGGAATTTTATAAAAAAAGTAACTTAAAAAGTATCAGTCGATTTTGACGACAGATATATACCCCAGCCAATGTTTGATTATTTAAAAATATTTTGACTTCTGTTATGATTATTCAAATTGTAGACCCTCTATTAAGTAAGTTCCGAAGGAATGGTCCAATGCTGTCCATTTCGTATCGGAAATAAAAAATTATGATATAAATATTGCGACGTGCCAGGTTTGGACTATATTGGCTACTTCCTTCAATTGATATGAGATAGGTAATAATAATTTTTTGAAAATGTTTAAAAGGTACGTGAGGTGCCAGATATAGTCGACCGAAGTATTTCATATTCATACTTCATCTCATACAGATATAAAATATTGGTGTGGCCGAAATTACCAGAAAATCGAACATTTATATCCAATTGTATGTGAAATTATAAAAACCGTGTTCATCTCAGGTTTCTTAGTTGTAAAGAAACGCTGTTTCGCAACAGATCCTATGTTAACCAAAATCTTTGTATGTGTGAAATTTGAAGAGAGTTGGATGCTTACTTGGCTTACTTTTAACGTTTTGTTTTTCAAAATTTTGAACCTATGTGGGGGAGGTAGTAAGAGAAGTGCGCCGATATATTCCCAGATGATCTTGTATCTTCTAGAAATAAGCGGATATGGACATTTTAAAGATAATCGGATGCATATTTCGTTTTTTTTTTTTTTTTTTTTTTTTTTTTTTGTTTTTGTATGGAGCTACCAGAAACTATAACCTCTACCACCTTTTTAAAAGATCTTCTGTTGATGAAAATATTTACATGTATCGAGTGTGAATGGTATCGGATATTAATTTTGCCTTTTATGAGCTTCAATGGTATTCAAAATTTTGACCTAAAGAAGCGGAACGATATATCCCATCCTGACAGCAGATGTTGTGTTAGTAGAAATAATGGGATGTGTGAAATATGAAGAGAACCGGATGCTTATTTCGGATTTTATGATCGTTTTGGTTATTCAAAATGTTGACCCTTTGGGGGGGGGGGATGTACCAGAAGAAATGTTCCGATCCCTACCATTTTTATAGTAGATCTTGTACTAAAAAATATTGAGATATACCAAGTCTGAATAGAATCGGATGTTGCATTCCAGTTTTATGATATTCGTGGATATTGAAAATGTTGACCCTATTGTGGAGGAAGTATCAGAAGGAATGGGCAGATGTATTCCATCCTGACAGCAGATGTTGTGTTAGTAGAAATAATTGGACGTGTTTAATATGAAGAGAACCGGATGCTTATTTCGTATTTTATGACCATTTTTGTTATTCAAAATGTTAACCCTTCGTGGGGAAGGTATGAGAAGAAATGGTCCGATCCCTACCATCTTTATAACAGATCTTGAGGTAGTAAAAATATTGGGAATTGCCAAGTCTGAGTGGAATCGGATGTAAATTGCGTGTTTTATGCGCTTCATGAATATTTTAAAATTTGACCGTTTGTGTGGGAGTTACCAGATGGAGTCAATTGATGTATTCCATCCTCACAGCAGATCTTGTGTTAGTAGAAATAATGGGATGCGTGAAATATAAAGAAATGCTTATTTCCAATTTTTGTCGCTTTGGTTACTTTCATACTTTGACCCTTTTTGGGGTAGGTATAAGAAGGAATGGTCGAATCTCTACCATCTGTATAACAGAACTTGTAGTGATAGAAATATTGAGATTTACCCAGTCTAAAAAGAATTGAATGTTACTTTTGCGTTTTATGAACTTCATGGATATTCAAAATTTGGACCGTTTGTATGGCAGGTACCGGAAGGAGTCAACCGAGATATCCCATCTTCACAGCAGATCTTGTGTTAGTAGAAATAATGGGATGCGTGAAATATAAAGAGAACAGGATTCTTATTTCGGATTTTATAATCGTATTGGTTATTCAAATCGTTGGTCATTTGTGGGGGAAGTACCGGAAGCTATGGTTCGATTGATCGATATAATAGATCTTGTGCTAATAGAAATGTTGATATTTACCTAGTCTGAATATGATTGGATGTTACTTTCGCATTTTATGATCTTCGTGGATATTGAAAATGTTAATGTTATTGTGGCGAAAGTATCAGAAGGAGTAGGCCGATATATCCCATCTTCATATCAGATCTTGTGTTAGTAGAAATAATGAGATTTATGAAATATATAGAGAGAACCGGATGCTTGTTTCAGATTTTAGAATTGTTTTTTTAGTTATTCAAAAATTTGCACCTTTGGGGGGGGGGGAAGAAATGGTCCGATCTCTATCATTTTTATAGCAGATCTTGTGCTGATAGAAATATTGAGATGTGCCAGGTCTGAATGGAATCGAATGTTACTTTCGCGTTTTATGTACTGTCGACCCTTTTGTGGGGGAGGTACCAGAAGAAGTGAACCGATATACTCCACCTTCACACCAGACCTTGGGCTAATAAAAATACTGCGGTTTTTGTAATTTGAAGACGATCGGACTCTTATATCACAGTTTTTAAGAGTTGTAAATGTTGACCATATTTGGGGGAGGTACTTGATGGAGTGTATCGATATTGCCCATTTTCACACCTGACCTAACACTGATGCAAATATTAGGATTTGCAAAGTTGCAGCAAAATCGGATCATACTTTCTCATTCTGTAAAGTATTTTTTTTAAGAAATTCTACCATTTGTGGAGGAGGTACCAGGAATCGGATCATTCTCTTCTCATTCTATAAAGTTTTTTTTTTTTTTTTGAAAATTTCTACCATTTGTGGGGAGGTACCAAGGATGGGATCATTATTTTCTCGTTCTGTGAAGTATTTTTTTAATTTTTTAATTTTTTTTTTTTTTTTTTTTTGAAAATTTCGACCATTTGTGGGGAGGTACCAAGGATGGGATCATTATTTTCTCGTTCTGTGAAGTATTTTTAATTTTTTTTTTTCGGAAAATTTCTACCATTTGTGGGGAGGTACCAAGGATGGGATCATTATTTTCTCGTTCTGTGAAGTATTTTTTATTTATTTATTTTTTTTTTTTTTTTGTTGAAATTTTCGACCATTTGTGAAGGAGGGACCAGGGGAAGTGGACCGATATTACCCATCTCCGAACTCGATCTAAGTTTGATGATAATATTACGATGTGCAAACAGTGCGTAACAGTCAGACAGACAGAAAGACGGACCGACGGACCGGTATTACTTATCTCCGAACTCTATCCATGTTTGATAAAAATATTACTATGTGCCAAGTTTGGACTCCGTGAGAGTTATGGAGGGACATCGCTAGTTCGACTCCAAATATCTTGAAGTGGATTTGGTCCAAAAAGTCCAAGGATCTAAAAACGTTATTTCGATGAGACATGTTTTGGTCGTATCAAATGATATATACCCTCTGAAGCCATATGGCTGAGGTTATAAAAATCTATAAAAAGGTCCTGTTTTCCTTTAAAGTTCTGGGGAAAATATCCTTAAATTTATCAGTCTAAAGAGTGTTCAAAAACAGCTGTAAAAAATTTCTATCTGGGGTGGCCATATGGAACGTCTGGAAGAAGTTTATGAAATTGTTCCTTTTTTAATAAAAATTTTAGTTTTTTCACAAAAATTAAGATTTTTTAATAGAAATTTAATCATTAAAATTACAAAGGACATTTTTTATTCGTTTTATGAAAAAAATAAGCAAATATTTTCATTTTTTTCTATCTCCAATACCATCACGCTTTGGATTGAAAGAAAAAATATAAATAACAAATTAATAGAACAGTGTTGGCCTGTTTGTTCGGGATACCGTAGTATTTTGTTGTTGCAAAATGATCATTGTTGTTGTTTTTATAAATCTCTGCGTTTATTCTCAGTGTTATGGAGTAGGGTATCTCAAAATCATAAATGCAAGGCCCTCTCCCTCACTACATGTGGCTACGAAAAAAATGGACCATAAAAAGATAAGATAATGTGTACACATTGCGGAAGTACTTAAAGATGTTTACACATGCTGGCATGTTTGTGTGTGTGTGTTAGAGAGGATTTCAGGAAAATAATTATGTTGATTTTATTTAAATATAAAACCATACAAGTCATACAGAACCCAAAAAAAGAAAACCAAAAACAAAAGGATCCCAACTTGGCTATTTTGAATTTATTTATATTTTCTTTTTTTTTACTTCAGTTGTTTGTTTCCTTCCGTTTCCGTTTTAGTTTATTTTGTTTTGCATACTTTTTTAAACAAAAAATGAAAATTGTGAAAAAAAAAATGTTTGAGTGTTTTGGAAACTGAAAATGACTTACAAATAACCCTTGAGTAACATTAAAATATAATAAAATTTGCATAAAAATCCAATGCATGACACAAGAAAATTAAAGTTGGAAAAAAAAAACAACAGGAAATGAAAAACTTTTCGTATTTTTCGTTTTTAAATAAACAAAATATGAATGACTGCCAAAGAAAGGTAGAAGAAAATCCCAGTGTGGAAAGGTAGCGGTAGCGAAAATAGCAAAATAACCAAATCCAATGTCAAAAGTGAAACGAGAAAACAAAAACATAAAAATCATAAAATTTCGTTAACGAACTGCAACCAAGAAGTAATCAAAATTAATAGTTTTAAAAATTAAATACGGAAGTATTTTTTTTCTTTGGTTGATAAAAAATCGCGAGATGTGTGAAGCTGGAAAGTTGAAAGGAAATGGTATGTGACAATGTTTGCCAAAGTTGCTACTGGTAATTCGTAAGTGAAGTCAACAACAATTCTGTCATTCGTAATTGAAAAATTGTTTAAAACGAAAATTTCCAAATATTTTTCTTTAATTTTAATATTTATCAAAAAAATTGAAATTCTTTCTGCAGAACCTCTACAGGTCCTCTATAAATAAAAGACCTTCTTTAGGTCTGCAAAAGATGGAGACCTCCGACAGGTATTCTATGGATTTCTAAAAAAGTTTTAAATTTTAATATTTATCGAAAAAATAATACAAATTAATTCTGCAGTACCTCTACGGGTCCTCTATGGATTAAAAATCTTCTACAGGTATTCTATACTTAACATACCTCATACAGATCCTCTACACATAGAAGACCTTCTACAGTTCTCCTATAGACATAAACTCTGCTACAGGTCTTCTATAGACAGAAGACCTTCTACAGGTCTTCTATAGAAAGGTCCTCCATAGAAAGAAGACATTCTTCTATAGATGGAAGACCTGCTACAGGTCTTCTATAGACAGAAGACATACAACAGAACTTCTATAGATAGAAGACCTGGTCTTCAATAGATAGAAGATTCTATGGATATATGTATAGAAGACCTCTGACAGGTCTATTATGGATAAATTACCTCCGACAGGTCTCCTATGGATAGAAGGCCTCCAACAGGTCTTCGATGAATATAAGACATCCGACAGGTCTAGTGGATAGGAGGCCTTTGACAGGTCTCCTATAGACAGAACACCTGCTACAGGTCTCCTATAGACAGAAGACCTGCTACACGTATTCTATAGATTGAAGACCTGCTACAGGTCTTCTATAGACTGAAGATCAGCTACAGGTCTTCTATAGACTGAAGACCTGCTACAGGTCTTCTATAGACTGGAGAACTGCTATTGGTCTTCTATAGACTGCTATAGGTCTTCTATAGACTGAAGACCTGCTAAAGGTATTCTATAGACTGAAGACCTGCTACAGGTCTTCTATAGACAGAAGACCTGCTTCAGATCTTCTATAGACAGAAGACCTGCTACAGGTCTTCTATAGACAGAAGACCTGCTACAGGTCTTCTATAGACAGAAGACCTGCTACAGGTCTTCTATAGACAGAAGACCTGCTACAGGTCTTCTATAGACAGAAGACCTTCTACAGGTCTTCTATAGACAGAAGACCTTCTACAGGTCTTCTATAGACAGAAGACCTTCTACAGGTCTTCTATAGACAGAAGACCTTCTACAGCTCTTCTGTGGATAGAAGACCTTCTACAGGTCTTCTACAGACAGAAGACCTGCTACAGGTCTTCTATAGACAGAAGGCCTGCTACAGACCTTCTATATATAGAAGACCTTCTACAGGTCTTCTATGGATAGAATACCTTCCACAGGTCTTTTATGGATAGAATACCTTCTACAGGTCTTCTATGGATAGAAGACCTTCTACAGGTCTTCTATAGACAGAAGACCTGCTACAGGTCTTCTATAGACAGAAGACCTGCTACAGGTCTTCTATAGACAGAAGACCTGCTACAGGTCTTCTATAGACAGAAGACCTGCTACAGGTCTTCTATAGACAGAAGACCTGCCACAGGTCTTCTATAGACAGAAGACCTGCTACAGGTCTTCTATAGACAGAAGACGTGCTACAGGTCTTCTATAGACAGAAGACGTGCTACAGGTCTTCTCTGGATAAAAGACTTTCTACAGGTCTTCTATGAATAGAAGACCTTCTACAGGTCTTCTATGAATAGAAGACCGGTATGAAGTTGGTTGCAGTTTTTTCATCTCACCCTGTAAAAGACCTTCCACAGGTTTACTAGGGATAGAAGACCTTCTATATGGTCTTCCATAGATGGAAGACTTTCTGCTGGTCTTCTAAGGATTCAAGATCTTCTACATGTCTTCTATGGATATAACTCCTTCTGCATATATTCTATTGATAGAAGAACTTCTAAAGGTCTTCTATGGATAGAAAACAATTTCGGACATTTTCTACGGACATAAGATCATTTAAAAGTCTCAATCTACATTTTCCTATAAAAAAAATGTTAAACATTCCTTTTTTCAGTATTTTTTGACGGAATTGGTGTTTGACTTTCAAAACGCCATCTGAAGGCAAGTTTTTTTTAAACAAATCATGCAGTGAAGAGGAAGGGTACTTCAATGAAATCGTGTTAACTTAAATTGACTGATGTAAAACAACAAACAAATAAAAAAAATTAATAATAAAATAAAAAGAAAACTCAAAACTAATGTAACTTATATTTAATATGGAAACGGTAATAAGGTTTAGTAAAAAAAAAAACAAATAAACTAATAACAATAAATGTATACTTAAACCAAAAATCAAATTAATAATAATAGAGACTATAAACTTAATACACAAAAATAAATTAAATTAGCAAGTAAGTAAATAAATAATTATAAATAAAATTTTTCTATTTTTATGTCTAAATGTGTAGATAAATAGAGAGAATATTAGGTCAAAAAAAGTTAAAAAAACTATCCATAAAGAAATAATGAAAAAAATATTAAATAAAAAATAATAAAGAAAAACTATAAAAATAAACTAAAATTTTTCTAATTTTTTAAATTTACTCTTAAAAATAAACAAAAAAAAACTAAATAAAATATGAAATATTAAAAAAATCTAAAAACTTAATAAAATATCTAAAGAAAAATATATAAACTTATCTCTCTTCATAAATATTAAGTTGTTATATAATTGAGAAAAACGTTACCTTATCTTAGCCATAATTAATTTTCCTTTAAATTTTTAATTAACTACAAATCTAAGAAAGCAAATCGTTGCAGAAAAACAAAAATAAAAATATGAAGTTATTTTTAAGCGGAAGTCTTCCACTATTGTTACTGTTATATATACATACTTATACTTAAACAAAAAATTTAAATACAAAATAAAATTAAATAAATAATATCTTTATAATTATTATGAAGAAATTATTAATTTAATCCAAAAGAAGTAAAAGAATTGTCATTCGTTCATTCCATAGTATTTTTTTTTGGCATTAGAACCAATTTGATATCAAATCTGGAGAAAAATTTGTATAAATTACACTATGCTCTTAAATTTATATTAAGATTCGACAAAGCGTCCAACACTTCAAAATGTGAGGTTGTGGTAAAAAAACACAATAATACTTAAACAATTTAATATCTGCATCTTGAAATAGTCAACATCATACAACATCCTACCTTCCGTACTTGTATATATACGTGCATATTTTAAAGGCTGCAACATATATTTCTGTAAAAAGAAAAAATATGTATTTAAAAATTAATAATTTCATATTGTCTTGAAATAAACTATTCAATTTATTTTACTCCTTTCTCAAATTTTAAAATAGTTTAAATTATTCTACAATTAAATATCCCAATTATTACATGTCTCCAATTCGATATCGATGCTGACAGTAGTCTTTGTCGACTTCTTCCCACATTTTACATAAGATATGTGCAAAGTTTTGGAAAATGTGGAAATATGCGTGAGATACCAAATATAGCGGACCCAAGGATTTCATTTTCATATTTCATCTAATACAGATAAAAATATTGGTAATGCCAAAATTACAAGAAAATCGAACATTTATATCCACTTTTATGCGAAATCATAAATTCCGATATGAATATGTAATTATTCATATCAGATTTCTGGTTAAGTGAAATATTTAGATATAGCAAGTTGTAATGAATCGCCGACTTATTTCGCAAATTATGACAGATAAAAGTATTGAAAATTGTGACTCTTTGTGGGTGAGGTACCAGAAGGGGTTCGCAGATATATCATCTTCACAACAGATCCTGCGATAGCAAAAATATTTCCGCTTTCTTTGAGCGTTTCTTTATTAAAAATCTTGAACCATATGTTCGGGAGGTACCAGAAGGAATGGTCCGATCTCTACCATCTTTATAAAATATCTTGTGTTGATGGAAATATTGAGATGTACCAAGTCTGAAAAAATCTGAAGTTAATTTCACGCTTTATGAGCTTCATGGTTACCAGTTACCACTTATAAGAAGGAGTGGACCGATATATTAAATCTTCACACCAGATCTTGGGTTAATAAAAATATTATAATGTGTTTATTTGAAGACAATCGGACACTCACATTTGATTTTATAAGAGTTCTAGTCACTAGATCGACTCTAAGTTTCCTGAAACGGATTTGGTCCAAAGATACCTAAGGTCTAAAACCGTTATTTCGATGAGGCACGTTTTGGCCTATCAAATGATATATACCCTCCTTAGCCATGTGGTTTAGGGTATAACGAGTAAAATAGCAACTAAATTATAATACTAAAACGTGGACCTTTACAGCCAATTATCTGTCAGAAAAGTTGGTGCCCTTTTCGAACTCCAAACACCAAGTTTAAGATAATTCTGTTGAAAAATATAGCTAAAATCATCAAAATATCGAATCGAAAAGCAATAACTACCGCGAATTCCAAATCCCTAATATCAAATCATTTTAGTACAAAGTGAGGTTAAAATTGTCAAAATTGCGATTATAGGGAGTTACAGTTATATGTGGGAGCTCTACGAAGACATGGACTTGCATACGTGATTTTTTCTCATAGGCTGTAGTACCTATTACGAACTTTAAATACGAAATTTGATACAATTCCGATAAATAAACTATATATATATATATATATATATATATATATATATATATATATATATATATATATATATATATATATATATATATCGGTGTACTCTATCAATTTTGAAACAAAAAAAAAAAAAAAAAAAAATACGGAAACCTATAGATTGGCTCCGAATGTCTGATACGGATTTTAAATGGATTTTCAGCTGCATCAAATGACATATACACCCCCTGTAGCTATAAGGTTGGGGGTAGAAGAATTTTTGTATACCCTCAGCCAAAACGTGCCTCCAACTTCAAATTTTGGTGAAATCGGTCCTAATATAGCTATAGCTCCCATATATATGTTTGGTGTTAACGTCCCTCACATACGTTATATACGCTCCACAAAATGATATTTGATATCGGACGTTAGATACAGCTCGAAGATGCATCTGCCAAATTTTATCGAGATCGGTTCAGATTTGGATATAGCTCTCATATATACCTCTATACGATTTCAGGTTTATTGTACAACAAATGGCTAATATCAGCCTAAATGAACTGAATTTTGGGACATCCGACGGAATTCAGCCTAAAAGCCAGTATTTAAAATTTTGGTGAAAAATTGTTCAGATATTGATAAAGCTCTCATATATTTCATCCAATTAGGTGTTAAAGTCCCTCAAATGCGTAATATGCACTACAAACTAATGATTTTTGGCTCCGAACATCATATACAGCTCGAAAATACCTCTGCCAAATTTCATCGAGATCAGTTTTATATAGGTTCAAACCAAATTGGGTAGATTTGTTCATATTCAACCGAATTTTTCCAGTTGATGAAACTCGGTCCAAAATATCTGCTGCTCAAATTAATATTTTTATACCCTCCACCATAGTTTGGAGGGTATATTAAGTTTGCCATTCCGTTTGTAACACCTCGAAATATACATTTTAGACCCCACAAAGTATATATATATATATTCTTGATCAGCATACAGTTCTTTGTCGATTTATCAATGTCCGTCCGTCTACCCGTCTGTCCGTCTGTCCTTCTGTGAAAATCACTCTAGCTTCCGAACGAAATGAAGTAGGTTGATAAAATTTTACTCAAATGTGTTTTATGTCTGCAGGACTTTTGGTATTGAAACTGGGCCATGTAGGTCCACGTCTTCGTATAGCCCCCATACAACGGTACCTCCTGATATTCGGTATTTTGATGATTTAAGCGACATTATTCACCTGAATGGTTTCAAAATTGGTATTTAAAGTTCGTAATAGATACTACGGCTAAGGACAGAAAATGGGCCATGTAGGTCCACGTCTTTGTATATACCGCCCGATATTCGAAATTTTGATGATTTTAGCAACATTATTTACCGGAACTATTTCAAATTTGGTATTTGAATTTCATAATGAATACTACAGCCTATGACAGAAAATTGTCTGTGCAGGTCCACGTCTTCGTAGAGCCCTCATATAACGGATCCCCCGATATTCGATATTTTGATAATTTTAGCGACTTTATTTACCGGAATTATTTCAAATTTTGTATTTGAAGTTCGTAATGGATACTACAACCTGTGACAGAAAATTGTGTGTGCAGGTCCACGTTTTATAACCCCCATGGTACCTCCTTATATTCGGTATTTTGATGATTTTAGCTACATTATAAACAATTTTTTTTTTTTTTTCAAGTTTCGCATTTGAATGTTGTAATAACCTGCCTATGCAGGTCCACGTCGTCTGTATAGACCCTAATATACGGCTACAATCGGTATTTTTAAGATTTTAACAGAATTTTTAACGGATTTTATTTTATTTATTTATTTATTTATTATTATTTTTTTTGAAAATTGTTAAATTTTCAAACTTACAGCTTTTTTACTTGTTTTAATATAATCATAACAGCCACTATACAGAGAGGTTCAAAAGACTCCGACAAATTTGCAAATCGATTCAGCGTCGGATAAAGTTCCCAAATTGTGACTACTCTAAGGCCAAGATACGCATTTAAATATGTTCATAGTTGGTATGATCTACTTCACATAAAAATATAAACTATTTTGTTACGGGAGCTCTTCTTAATACCTATAGTGGCGCAGGGTAACATATAGTCGGTTCAGCCCGACTCATGACCTTTCCTTACTGGTTTTATTTTTTAACATACTCCATAAATTTATTATGGCCGAAAAAAATGAAAAATTTAAAGTTCCTTCTGGGTAAAGTAAAAGACGTTTTCGTTTTTTATCGTGCCTACCAATACAGGCTCTACCCAAAATTTTTGGAATCCCAGAGGATAAAATTTTGGTATATCATCCCAACGATTCAACAAATTTTGCATTAGTCAACAATTGTTTGTGCACAAGAATTTTTAAAATTAAAATTATGCTATTTATTCAAATAATTGGGATATAATTTAGAATATTCTATTTTTCTATTTTAATTTCAAATTAACTTCATAACCTCACTTTTCAAAATTGGATATATCGCTTCAAAATAAATATTGAATTTCAACACAAAAGCGTAGTGTAATTTATGAAAATTTCCAATCCCCACCTCCTTTGAATAAAACTTTTTTTTTAATTTCCCTTTTCATCTACACACATTTAATAAATGTAATTTTCAAAGTTCTATAAATTATGACAAGGACACAACATTAACAAAACGACCACCAGCATCACCACAAAATATGCCATATAAATATTGTAAATTGAATAATTAATATATGCAATATGTTAAACATACCAAAAAAGAAACGTGTTGTTGGTAAAATTAAAACCATATTCGAAACTATTTGTTAATAATCTCTTTCTCTCTCCCTCTCTCTATATATGTCTGTCTATCCTTTTGATAAATACCTAATTATAACAATGACCATAATTGCATATTTCAACATAAACACACACTTCGGCATGCATATATATTTACATATGTACTCTAGTCATACCAAATACCATAAATACATATTTTAGATGTAATTATTCCGAAAAAGTTAAAAATAAAAAAAATAAATTATAAATTCTAATGCTCAGTCACCACAAAACTATTCGATTCGATTGTAGGATTAACCTCTCATAAATTGTACAATTTTCCATGTACATACTAAACATAGATTTATATACATACATATATATTTATTGAACATAAAAATTAATCAAAATTAAACGAATGACAAACAACCAAATAAAAAATAACAACTACAAGCAAATTACCTAATAAAAATATGGTTTCGTAAACTATTACATATTTATAGAGAACTAATAATATTAATAATAATAATGTAGAAAAAGAGAAAATAAAACACAAAAAAACAAACAAATGAAACTAACGACAAACAATAAATTAGACAAAATAAATTAATACAAATAAATATAGGCAATAATGTTGTTTAGTTATTATTATTATGATTTAGTACAGAAAATTGAATTGTAATAAATTATTTTTCCTTTTTTTTTTTTGAGATATAAAAAATTTAAAAAAAGAAAAACAAAATCGTCAAAATGGATGTTAATGAATTTAATACAATATTTATGAGTTATTTTTAATGTTTTTCTTTTTTTTTTTGCAATTTAAAAAAAAGAACAAAAATAAGTGCCGGTCACCAATATTAGATTTTTGGACTGTGAAGCACAAAAATATAATTATTATAATTATTTTCTTCGAAAATATTTCTGATAACAATAATATATGAGTCCACTGGAGTCTTATTGATGGGTTTTTTATTTTCCGAAAAAATGGTTAAAACTCCGTTCAAAATATTCTCCAAATGTTTTTGTCGTAAATTGTTATCATACGCCCTGGATGCATCAAAACTCTTAATCATACCTTTTTACAATTTTAAAAAAATAAGTGCCGGTCACCAATAATAGATTTTTTGACTGTGAAGCTCAAAAATATAATTATAGGAAAAAATATTATTATTATAATTATTTTCTTTGAAAATATTTCTGATAACAATAATATATGAGTCCCCTGGAGTCTTATTGGCGGGTTTTTTATTTTCCAAAAAAAAAAACGAAAATGGTTAAAACTCCGTTTAAAATATTCTCCAAATGTATTTGTCATAAATTTTTATCATACGCCCCGGATGCATCAAAACTCTAAATCGTACCTAAATATTAAAAATACATTTTAGGCTTAAAGTCCTACTTCATATGAATTTATTAAAAATTCGTCTACAAACCATCATTTCAGAAGGATGACGTCAAGGACAAAAATATTCATCAACCCCCAAATAAAAGAGATCGATAATTTTTTCTCTCTTCGGGCTTTTTGAGTTCATGTATGAAAGTGAAAAACAAAACTTAATTTTCTTCAAAAAGATTCAATAAGATATTCTACACAAAATTTTACAAAAAGACCCAGAATAAACTATAAAGCCATTATTTACGAGTGGTAATTACATGTTCAAGTTTTTCACTGTTTTTAATGCCTTTTTCAGTCTAGGTCAAAAATTTCCCTCTAAAAATGAGAAAATAAATATTCTCAATCACATTTCATTATGAGACTCTGTAAAGAAAAAGACTTCATGTCCACCTCTTAAAATACAAAAACAATTTTCTTTTTACAAATTATGAATTAATTAAAAATATATTTAAATTCTTCCTGGCTATAAGTCCAGGATGTCAAAGAAAATATTTTTCAGTTGTGGATTTTTAAAAAATATTTTTAAAAGAACAGTGTGGCTTGTTTGTTCGGGATACCGTAGTATTTTGTTGTTGCAAAATGGTCAGGCTTTATCCCTTTATTGTTGTTTTTATAAAAACAACGTTTGTTTATTAGTGTTAGTTTAGGTATACCCTGCCTTACCCCCTGGTAAACATTATCATCGTTCTCCACTAATAAACAAACGTTGTTTTTATAAAAACAACAATAAAGGGATAAAGCCTGACCATTTTGCAACAAAATATTTTTAAATACATACATTGTGATTCAAACAAGAATCGAGTAAAATATGTAAATCGTCGACTCTTAAAAAAATTACAACAATAATAACAAAATTTACAACAATAATAACAAAAATTACAACAATAATAAACAAGGATTTCTACAAATGATTGACAATCTTTCAAAGACCTGAAAATTCACGAATTTATCCCCGGAAAATCTTATATTAATTTAAGGGACTTCGCGGTCATAAAAATGTGTAGCTTTAGCTCAAATAGGATAGGATTTACCGTATGTTACGAAATTAAGCCTGGAAGCAAATGTGTCAAATTTGATGAAAATCTGTTTAGATATAGCTATAGCTCACATATATGTTGTCCATCCGAGTTGTTATTTTTGTCGCCCACCACCATAAAATGCACTCCATAACAAAGATATTCAATAAAACATACTGAATACAGGTGAGAAATACGTTCGCTAAATTTTATCGAGATCGGTTTTCATATATATCTTTATACGATTATGCACCAAATAATAACTACTAGAACCATGTGTTCCAAATTTGGTAAAAATCGGTCAAAATATATACGTTTCATCCGGTTTTGTGTTTAAGTCCCTCATACCAGTACTCCACTGCACAATACCGATATTTGGTGCACTCTATCGGATCTAGCATAAAGAAATATATCTGAAAAGAAAAATAAGTAAAATAAAAAACATTAAGTTCGACCGGCCTAAACTTTTAATACTTTCCACCATTGGGTAAAGAAAACATTTTTATATAAAAGTATCTGAATTCAAGCGCTTTCCATTTTAAATTACAAATACCAGTAAGACCCTTTGAATAATGCAATTAAACTTTGCAAAAAAAAAAAACATAAAATGAACGAGACCGTTATAGAGGGG
This sequence comes from Musca domestica, assembly GCF_030504385.1. Classification (NCBI taxonomy): domain Eukaryota; kingdom Metazoa; phylum Arthropoda; class Insecta; order Diptera; family Muscidae; genus Musca; species Musca domestica. The sequence continues at coordinate 1,399,775 of NW_026712312.1, forward strand.
TGTTTCATACCAAAACGAACTAACCCATTAAGAACTATAAATATCAATTTTTAGACAAATCCGTGGAAATTTTGCCAAAAATCATAAAAATACCGGATATCGAGAGCTACCGTTATATGGGGGCTATACGAAAACGTGGACTTATACCAATGTTTCGCCACCGGAGCTAGCACCTACAAATGCTATTTTTTGGACAAATCCGCAAAAAACTGACTAAAACCATCAAAATTCTGAGTATGGGGAGATACCAGTATATGGGGGTTATAAGAAAACGAGGACCTATACATACAATGTTCCGCCACCGAAACTAGAACCCATCATAACTTACAAATACCAATTTTTACACAAATCCGTAGGAAAATGTGGCGAAATTCAGCAAACTACCAATTGGGCTACATCGTGATTTCAACAGAAAGACCATCAGATAGATGGACTGCCTGACAGACGGATATCGTAAAATCGACTTAGAATTTTATGTTGGTCATGAATATATATACTTGATGGGGACTACGATAAAAATAAATTCAAGGATTTTTTCTGCTAAAGGGTAATTTTTAAGAGCTATAAAAATCCAAAAAATAGGACAAATTCATGAAATATTTATGTGAGTTTATAGTAAGGTACATATAATGTTTCACGATTATTAAATGTGAATGTTGGGCGCCATCTCTCCTCCTTTTGCAATGGTCCACCCGTTTGGTTTTTTTGCAATTGAAATACTATACAAATAAAATTTTTGGGATATGAAAAAAATTAAGGAAAATCTGAAATTGATTTTGCAAAATTTGAAATTTTATGGGGGGAGACAATATTGGAACGAGTGGATCAATATTTTCTATTTCCACTCCTGACTTATGTTTTATTGATATGTCGATATGTCAAGTTTAAATTACTTTGGATACTCCCATCGCACAATGTGAGATTCTTTCTTTTTTCGAACATTTTGAAATTATGGGGGAAGTTACCAGAAAGATTAGACCGATATCACCCTGAATATTACGATGTGTCAAAATTCGCTCATTTTTCTCACTATGTCAATAGATTTTAGGCATTTCCTGGCGTTTAGGTACGTTTTTCACTCTTGACGTCTTATGGGACCAATTTTAAAGTTTTATGACAAATAATTTTGTAGAATTACTTGACATGCTACGATTCCGTTTGAAGGAAGTTTTTAACCATATTTTAAAAAAAGAACTCTGAGGGTCAAATGTTCATCCAACATTATCCTAGGAGGCCTTTACATGTAAAATACACATATTTCGAGGAGTCTTAATCCGAAAATTTCCAAAAGTGTAGAGGACATAAAAATAGAGGCACTCTAAGGGTCGAAGGATACGGAGAATCTATTTTAAAGTCGTATCTGCATTGAGTATGTAAAAGCTACTTTCCCGATTTTAATTAATTATCCAACCCAAACGACTGTGTTCCTAAGAAATTCTGAAGATATTGAAAAACTTTTTCGAACCAAAACAGTTTAAATGTCTAACCCATATTTCTTGAATATTTTCACATTTTTCAAAATAAATTACTATAAGTCGTAGTATTTTCAGCCTTAAAACGGTATATGCCTGTAATGAATTTTAAAGAGATTTATTCGCCAAAATCGGGCTTAGAAATATGTTTTTTTTTTTTTCTTTTTGACGTTTTACCCTAGTATCTTTAGTGTAATTGAAGCTGGAATATAAATGGAACATACTTATGCAGTGCTTTCATCAAGCCTTGATAGACTGTAAAAAAACATGTAAATTATGTTGATTTCGTCAAATATATACTACTTGGAAGAATATCATGTCAGAATTTTGAACGCTACATCAGTAAATTAAATTCTTTCACTGACATCTTACATTTTGGTGATTTTGTTTTTTTTTTTTTTCCTTATACAAACTTGTGTTAATTTATTTTTCAATTATTTACATTAATCGAAGAAAATGACCAATAATTTTATATTTAAACAACGAATTATCATAAACGGTGCTATGAGTTAATATTTCTTCTTAAAAAATTAAAGCGAGTTTAAAATCAAAAACATTTTGAATGAATATGACAACAACAACAAAGAAAAGGTACTAGAATGAAAAACGATAAAAATGAGCCCCTTTATCGTTTTTTATAACTCTAACCAACAACAAAAAAAAACTAAAATAAAAGAAACTCTACAAAGAAACAAAATAACTCAATGCAATAACAAATAATTTTATTTTTAATTTCAAAATGGAAAAATTAAAAAAAAAAAATATATTGTTATTTATAATTTAAAAAAAAACATGAAATATCTTATATTGTACATATATTAAAATAGAATTAAAAATAAAAACAAAAACTATTCCATAATAAAAAAGATTACTTTAAACCACCAAACAATGAATACAAATAAACTTAGATTTAGTGAAAAAAAATATAATTTTTTTTTAAATAGACTTAATGACTTGTTTTTTATATATCTATAAATTAAAATAAAATTAAATAGAATAAGCATAAATTTAACGAAATACCAACTAATGAAAAATGGAATTGTAAATTAAATCTTAAAAATAATTAAAATAATAATTGTGTAAAAATTGCAACAAATTGAAGCCACTATGAATTGATTTTTCGTATGTAAGTTTTTGTGTGTGTGCGTGCGTGTGGAAATCGTACTCCCGCCTCCCCCCAAAAAATTAAAAAAAAAATCATACCCCACGGGTAGCCACAAGGTCAAGGCCGTAGTTGAATATATTTTTATATACCAATATCATACGCTTTACTCAATACTCTTAAAATTTGGTATATTATATTCAGCTATGTGCTTTGATCTTTTAATCTAGAGCTCGATATTATAAATATTGAAAATTAGTAAAGCATATAACGAATGGTTATTGCGCTGAAAATAAAAATGAAGAAATGGTATTGATATTTTTTATCAAATTTATAATTGAAAAGAAATAGTTTTCCAGAAGATTGAAATATTATGTATGCAATCGGAATTGGATATTCTTAATTGAAATTTGATAATAAAAAGTTGAAATGAAGAATTCTTTAATTTTTATTTATATATTATTTTCTCAAATCCAATCAGTGTCATAGAAAATTAGTCAAAATTTAGATATAAAATATATACTTATGTCAAAATCAGTTCATCACATACCTGCTAATTTTTATGTCAGGCTTTCACTGGTCTTTATTTTCGAAGAAAGAAGTCAATGTCCTTTTGAAAGGGTAGATATGATTCATTTTGATTTTCCAGAATTATTTCTGGATAGTAAAATTATAATACGATGATAATGGATTCTGAAAGAATGAAATGAAATAACAAAATTATAAAATTCTAATTTGTAATACTTGGGCCCAGCATTTGTCACTCAATTTTAGAAATGCTTTTAAAGACATTAAGTCATTGGCTGTTATAATCCGTTCCCACAAAGCTAAATACTGGTGGAGAACAAAACTCCGCCGACACCAAAAAATTATTGTCCCCATCTTAGTCATTTTTACTCAAATATTTTTTCCAAAAAAAATTGTAACGAGTCATGACGCTTCGTTGAAAAATTAGGATAATTTTTGTATGTTTGATAAGTCCTATGTAGTCTTTCTCATTGGGAAGATAGTGGACTTTATAACAGTACTTTGGTTTTTCCAAAGGTAAAAAAAGCTTCTTGGTATCTGCTATTCCTACATCGAAAATAGAGATCCACAGTCCAAAAACCGGTTTTTTTTTAATTTATGTCAATCATTTTAGAATTTTTGGGTCGTCGCATTTCGACATAAGAAACCATTCTCTGGAAATGGGATTTTCAGCTCATAAAATTATATCATTCCCATTTAACGATAATAATAATAATAAGTGGGCTTCGTGACTTTTGTCTAAAAATTTTGATACTGAATCTTTAGAACATTGCACATGGATGCTATATAAACTTTGTGACTCCATATGCAGATCCTCCAAATATTTTCCGAAGATTCCATAATCTATATATTTTTTCGCGATCAGCCTAAAATTCTAAATTGATTTCCTGATTTCCACCCGTCTGGTGCAATGAAAATAGATGTCACAGAATTTGAAATAAATGAAAGAAATTTGACAAAGGCGCTTGTAGTACTACCATACTTGGTATAGAAAATGAACCGATATTTAGCTATAGCCATACCACATATATATTGATATCCCTGGTTTTCACCAACTTTGAAATTGCAACCACATTTTCTGACCAAATCAGCTATATTTTAATGTATGAAGTTTTCGCCATGAAAGTTCTCTGTTCTCAATAACTTGGCGTTATATGTCCAATATTTGGTATAGCCCCCCATTTGCAAGTGCTTTGAAGGTTTCATAAATATTGAAATGATAATAATAAATACCATCGAAATAACGGCGTTAGATTATATGTCTCTCCTAAAGGAAACCAGTTTTAGGAAATTTGAAGTCGATTTACCTATTTCATCAAAATGCTCTGATTGGGCGCCATTCTCCAACTCAGTGTTGGATCACAACGCAAGTATTCATGTACAACTTTAATAATATTTAGTGGATCTACGTGCAACGAATGTAGTGAATTCGGTAGTATTTGCCAATATCCATCCCGTTTGGGCTGATATTACACATTTGGTGCATAATAAATGGACAATCGAACTAAAAACAAACATATGGGAGCTACAGCCAAATCTAAACCGATCTCTACAGCATTTTGTCGAGGTATTTCTTAATAGTATCTGGTATCTTGTACCGAATAGCATTGTTATGGAGTGCATATCACTAAAAAAATAAATATTAAATATCAGATCGGATGAATAATAGCTTAGCTATGAAATTTGGCTCCTTGCATGATTTCGACCGTAAATACACTAATTTTAGCTAATTTTACGAAGATAAATATAGGAAATGTTCTAAATTTGGACCGATTACGCCCAAATTTGTTCTTGGGCCATTCAAAAAACTTGTGGGAAATTTTATTTCAACAATTGCCCGCATTTATTGCCCTATTGAGAATTTTTTTTTTTTTTTTGCAAATCACTTGTTTGGCTCATGAACCAAATGTGTAATATAAGCCCATATAGTACGGAATTTTGTATATATGACCAAATTAAGCCTGAAAACATATATGCCAATCGAACAATTGATCGAAATCGGTCCAGATATAGATGTAGCTCCCATATATATTGGTTTTCTGATTTAACATGTTTGTCCTTCGTAGCCGTAATATGCACTCCGCAACAATCATATTTGGGGAAATATATCAAATACAGCTCAGAAATACCTTTGCCAAATTATATCGAGATCGGTTTAGATTTGGAGCTCCCACATATATCTTCGCCCGACTTGCCTTTTACTGTGTACCAAACATGTAATATTAGCCTAAATGGGATGGAATTTGGCATTTACGACCATATTGAGCCTAGAAACAAGTATGTCAAATTTGAAAATCGGCTATAGCTATCATATATAGTGTTCATCCAATTTGTTAAATTTTTCAATTTTTGTTTGTTATATGAAGCTCTACTCAATATGCAAACGGATGTAGGGTATCATAAAGTCAACCCGCCCGACTTTTAAACTATATTTACTGGATAGACATAATTCGAAATTTTTACATTTTTTTAAACTAATCTATATTCACCGGTATTCTCAAAATTTTAAAGTTCATATCCAACTTTTTTTAATTGTGGAGTTTAGTGTTGGAAATCAAATTCATCATATTTATAACCATTATGGATGGTTTTAAAATTTAATTTAATCAAATTGAATGTCCAAGTTTTTATAATCAAAACAATTTTTTTTTTTGGAATTTTGAATACTTTTTAAAAAATGCAATTCTTTGAAAACATATTTTTTTTTGGAACATTTCAACATTCAATACAGGATTTTTATATTTCTCAATTTTTACACATGTACACATATTAAAATAACCTAATTCGATTAATTTAAAAATTGAATATCGCCCTAATTATCTGTTTATAATAACGAGCCTTGGAGTATCTTGTATATTTCTTATTGGAAGTCTAGCATAAGTATTTGAAAAAAATATTAATTTTAAATTAGATTTGTCTCCACAAAAAAAAATGTATGTAAAAATATTTTTAAAATTATTTAAATCCCCGATCAAAATTAAAACGAATTATAAAATCAAAAATTCAATCAATCAACCAAAAAAAAAAAAGAAAATCCATTAATCAAAACAAGCCGAACCTTTTTATTTTTGTACAAATCGAAAATGATGGAAATCGTAACAACAAATATGAGCACTGTAATGAAAACTATTCATCCTAAAATCAAAACGTACATACCTACAAAATTTTAGTAATTAGAAATTTAGTATTAAAAAAATATATATATAGAAAGGTAAAACGAAAGATATATAAACTATTATATATATTAAAATTAGCAAAATAATTAAAAAAGTTTCTTTTATTTTGAAAATTTCTATATCCTATAAATATAATTTAGATAAAATTTAAAAACCGAAAAAAATTGTTCAAAAGCAAAACAGAAAACCTAGCAACAAGCAAAACTAAACTATGTTAACTAAGTCTAGCTATGTCCACTTCATTATGGACAATAAAAAATTATTAAAATAGAAAAAAAAAAAAACAAACCGAAAACGTAAAATTAGAATTAAAATCTCTATAGAATAACTAAAATAAACTACAGAAACAACAAGAACAACAACAAAAAATGATACCAACAGAAAACATATGTAATTAATAACGTAATTAAATTAAATTAAATTATAAACTAAATGAAGAAATAACTAGTGTAATTAACTAATCTCATTACCGAAAAACGATAAAGAATAATGACAACAACAAAAACAACTCTAATCTAAACGGAAATATTAAAAATAATAAAATATAAAATATATTTCAATGAAAAAAAAAACAACGATTTGTATTTTTACGAATGTTGGAAGAGGTAAGCATAATGTTCGAAGCCTTGAAATTATTTAAATATTTAACAAGTTAAAAAGCAGTAAGTTCGGCCGGGCCGAACTGTGAATGCCCTCCACAATTTGGAACTAATTTGGAAATAAAATCCTTAAAAAATTCTGTTCAAATTTTACAAATACCGAATATAGCCGTTATATTGGTGTCTATACGACGTGGACCCACACAGACATTGTTTGTCATAAGTCATTACCAAATTCAAATTCTGAACCTGAAATAAACGGTGAATAATGTAGCTAAAATCATCAAAATATCGCATATAGGTAGGTACCGTTATATCGGAGCTGTGCGAAGACATGGACCAGAATAGATTTTTCTGTTTTTTGTCATAGGCTGTAGCATCCATTACAAACTTCAAATACGACATTTCAAACAATATCGGTGAGTAATGTACCTAAACTCGTCAAAATACCGAATATACGGAGGTACTGGTATATGGGGCCTATACGAAGACCTGGACCTGCATAGACCATTTTCGGTCACAGACTGTAGTTTCCATTACGAACTCGAAATGCGTAAAATATACAGGTGAATAATAACGCTAAAATCACCAAAATGCCGAATATTGGGTGATACCGTTATATGGGGGCTATAGGAAGACGTGAACCTGCACAGACAATTTCCTGTCTTGGGCTGTAGTATCCATTGCGAACATCAAATACGTAATTTGAAACAATTCCGGTTAATAATGTCGCTGAAATCATCAAAATACCGAATATCGGGAGGTACCGTTATATGGGGGCTATACCAAGACGTGGACCTGCACAAACAATTTTCTGTCTTAGGCTGTAGTATCCATTTCGAACTTCAAATACCAAATTTGAAACGATTCCGGTGAATAATGTCGCTAAAATCATCAAAATTCCGAATATCGGGAGGTACCGTTATATGGGGGCTGTATAAAAACGTGGACCTACATGGCCCATTTACGAACTTAACCTATTGAAAAAATAAACATGTGTGCAAAATTTTAGCCTTTTATCTCAATTCGTTCGAAAGATAGCGTGATTACAACAGACAGCCGGACAGACAGAGAGACGGACATCGCTAAATCGACTTAGAATTTTACGCTGATCAAGAATATATATACTTTGTTGGGTCTGACATGAGTATTTAGAGGATTTACAAACGGAATGACAAAGTTAATATACCCTCCATTGTATGGTGGAGGGTAAGTATACCCTCCACCTTAAAAAGGAGGGTATATTAAATTTATCATTCCATTCGAAGCATCCTTAAATATTCGCAATAGACCCCATAAAGCTGATGTTGTTGGTAGCGTCGGCAAATCGGAAATATCGGGGAAGATAAATGACTTGAGAATAAATATTTTAAGGTTAAAAGAATACTACCCAATATTCCAAATTAATATATTGGATCCCCCAAATATTTCCCTGGATCTTTTAGATAGCATATGCTGGCTCTTGCACATTTTTCAAACCTTGAAATATCACAATTGCGCCAAGATGAAGATACAAATGTTGATATATTTAAAAGTCTTCTTCAAGGAGGTTTCCATTATAGGAGTGTGTAAACCATAATCTATATGAAAATTGGGATGTTATTTCCTTCATCATAATCAGGACCAAAGCTTGCATAAATATTGGCAACTTTTTAACGCTTATATATAAGCCTCAAAAAACATTAAAAAAAATATCCACGTCTTATATAAACCTCAAAAAAATATTTTAAAATATTCACTTCTTATATAAGTCTCAAAAAATAAAAATATCCACGTATTTTATAAGCCTCTAAAATTTATTTTAAAATATCCACGTCTTATATAAGCCTCAAAAATTTATTTTAAAATAATTTTTTTTAAAATATTTAAAAATATCCACGTATTTTATAAGCCTCTAAAATTTATTTTAAAATATCCACGTCTTATATATGCCTCAAAAAATTATTTTAAAATATTCACTTCTTATGTAAGTCTCAAAAAATAAAAATATCCACGTATTTTATAAGCCTCTAAAATTTATTTTAAAATATCCACGTCTTATATAAGCCTCAAAAATTTATTTTAAAATAATTTATTTTAAAATATTTAAAAATATCCACTTCTTATATAAGCCTCAAAAATTTATTTTAAAATATCCACGTCTTATATAAGCCTCAAAAAATATTTAAATATATCCACGTCTATACAGGGAGAGATAAAAAAAAACTACAACAAAGTGAAGCGCCGTAATTTTTCCATTTTTTTTTTTTTTTAATTTTATTGAATGAAAGCAAAAAATGTCGGAAATAGCATTAAATTTCAGAATAAGTTTAAATTTGTTCGAATTGATCACCTTTGGCACGAATTATGGCCTTCAAACGGCCAATGAAACCGTCACACGCTGCCCAAATGATGCTCTGCGATATTTTGGCCCATTCCCGGCGAAGCGCTTGCTTGAGGTGATCGACACTTTGGATGTTTTTAGTGCCAACCTTGCTTTCCAAAAAATACTCCAGACACAATATTCCAACGGATTGGTATCCGGTTATTTTGGTAGCCATTTCGTGCTGGAAATGAAGCGAGGAACCTCATTTTGTAACCAATCTTGGGTGGCGCGTGCTGAGTGCGATGGTGCTGAGTCCTGTTGGAATGTCCAAGGCCAAAATGTTTGTGTCCAAGGCTTTAATACACCATCCAGAATATTTTCGCTATAATATTCGGCATTTATTTTGATGCCACGGTCGATTAATACGAGCGGAGAGTGACCATCGGCTGTTATAGCGGCCCACACCATCACCATGGCCGGCCCTTCAGTTCTGATGGTCAACCGAAGGTGCACATTTTAAGCTGACCTCTTTGGCAAGTAAGATAATATGATCGACAATGAATGTTTTCTCATCGGAGAAAACCAAACTCGCAGTTCACCACTTTCAGCCAAGCAAAGCAACTCTTTAGCTCTTTTGAGTCTATTTTCTTTCTGTTGCGATGTAAGTTCTTGCACTTTTTGGAATTTCAATGGCTTTACCCCGAGCTCATTTTTCAAAATTTGCCCAATGGAATATTGCGATATGTTTAGCTCACGAGCTATTTTTCGGCCATTGTGATGCGGGTTTACTTTTTGAACCATTTCTGCGGATGTTGCAGTTTTCTTGTGTCCATTTCCTTGACGTCGGGCTACGCTACCAGTATCACGGTAATGAGCGATGGTACGAGAAAAGATTTATTCACATTTAAATGTTGGAGTGCTCTAACGATAGCCACCTGTGGTTTTCCAGCCAAATGTAATGAAATCACACTATCACGCTTGAATTCCTTCACGAATCAGGAAACTTCTCAACAAAATGCTTTTTATAATGAGCTGTCACAGGAATAGTTTTAAAAGCTGTCGGACGAGTAGCTTGGAAATGACAGCAGTCTGAAGTTGGTTGCTGTTTTTTCATCTCGCCCTGTTTAAATGTACCATCCATTATTCGTTATTTTAATGATGGTAGCCAAATGTTTCAATGGAATTGTCTGAAAATCCACACAAATAGTTCCCTCTAAATATTCTTCCCCTTGGAAGAGAATTGTTTACGTAGGTCACCGAGGTATAATATTTGGCATTTTGATGATTTTAGCCACAATTTTCAATGAAATTGTCTGAAAACCCACACGAGGAGTCCTTCTGATTATTTTGCATATTTGTGATGTAGGTAGGTTAAAATAGAGTTATTCTAATCTAATTTCTGATCGGAAAAGTTTACGAGGTACCGTATTCTATGGTTGATATTCAGAGACTGATCTATTTGTCTATAATCAGGCACTATGATGTAGTAATGTCAGGTTGTTTACGGTTGATATCCAAGTCCAGGAGGTAGACGGTTTGAAGGTAATCGGGAACTTTGTTGGATGTTCGTTGGATATGGGAAATCACGAATTACTGTTTTAGTGTTCGGATTAATGTAGACCTTCGGGATGTCGACGATTTGAAGGTAGTAATAAAGGGAACTTTAATGAATGGTCGGATATTGACGATCATCTACTGACCATGGTATTAGATGTTGGTGTTCGCGATGTCGATGTTCAGGTGTTCTGAGGCGGATCGGAAACTCGTGGCATAATCATTTGGAAAAATTCAACAATAAAATTTTACATTCGTTCCAACAGTTCATGTAAGGCCTTTTTATAACCTACACCACGCTGTATCAGGGTATTATGGAGAAGGAAGCGAGATAGACCCATAGTTCCTTTTGATGATCTGCATAGAATCACATTCTGAGTCGATTTATGCATGTCCGTCCGTCCATCAGTCTGTCAGTGTATTTTTGTAAACAAAGTACAGTTCGCATTGCCCCATCCAGATGAAATTTTGCACAAATCATTTGTTTGGGCCAAAGACGAACCCTATTGAAATTCGAGATAATCGGTGAAAATTTACATATAGCTCCCATATATATCTTCGTCCGATTTGCTTTTATTGTGCACCAAACGTGTAATATTAGTTCAAATAGGAATGAATTCGGTTCAGAGCTATACTACTGTAACAACGATATTCGGGGAAATATATCAAATACAACTCGAAAGACCTTTGTCAAGGCTGACAGCATCAGCCTAAATAGATAGATAGATAGATTTCTTCATATCCAACCGATTTTTTCCCTTAGGTGAAACTCGGTCCGGTAGGTTCTTGAAAAAATATTATTTTTTTCATGAAGGGTTCTCCTATGAAAGACTTAGAAAAATATATTTTTCATAGATCCACAATTTTTTAAGTTGAAGGTCCTTGAAAAAACAATCCTTTAAAAATCCAATATTTTTTCTTTGAAGGTCTTTTAATTTTTTTTTTAAATCGGAATTTTTATTTTAAAATTTCTTGCAAAAAATGCATTACAAATCGAAACATTTTCTTTGGAGGGTCCTTAATAAAATTCGCAAAAAATTCAAAATTTTCACTTGAAGGTTCTTGAACAAATATTTTTAGAGCAGTAGATAGCTCTAATAACTATTTTTTTATATAATCCTTTTCGAAGTCATATCATGCTCTATACAACAATGTTATTTGGTACCAGAGATACGAAAATCTTTATCAAATTTGATGAAAATCGATTCAGAGTTGGATATAATTCCCAAATTGTGACTATTTTAGAGCCATGATACGCATTTAAATGAGGTTCTTAGTTGGTATTATCTACTTCACATAAATTCCCAATGTAAACTTTTTTTGTTACGGGAGCTCTGCTAAGTACGGCCCGCCGGACTTTTGACCTTTCCTTGCTTGTTAGTACTCCAAATGCAAAAATTGTTCAGATTGACAAAATTCATGCATTGTACTAAATTTTTAGACTTTCAAGTTTTTTTAATTTTATTCAATTTTTTCCTTTTTCGGAATCAATGATCGGAAAATGTTTATAAAAATTGACCACCACCATATCTAAATCTTGGCTACCAAATTTTTGCCCTTTGTGCCCGAATTAGTGGTCCTATGCCTTCACACCAGGTCTTGTGTTAGTAGAAATATTGGATTGTGTGAAATTTCTAGAGAATTTAGTGCTCCACTCGTGTTTTATGATCATGTGGACTATTCAAAATGTTGACCCTTTGTGGGGGAGGTACCGGAAGGAGTGGGTCGTTGTGTATATGGTGGATACACAACAGATCCTGTCTTAATAGAAATATTGAGATGTGTTGAGATGCTCATTTCGCTTTTTACGAGATTCGTGGCTATTCAAAATTTTGACTTGTTGTGGGGAAGTGCCAGAAGGAGTGGACCGATATATATCATCTTTGCACCAGGTCTTTTGTTAGTAGAAATATTGAAATGTCTGAAATTTTATGGCAATCGGACCTTTAGTTAACATTCTATACTAGTTATAATTATTCGAAACTTAGACCCTTTGTGGAGGAGGTATTTGTGTAGTGGGTTGATATTGTCAATTTTTGATCCAGACCTAGCGTTGACACAAATATAGGGATTTGCAAGGTTAGCACAAATTCAAATGATCCTTTCTCATTCTATGAGATAATATATTTTCATTGAAAATTTTGAGTTTTTGTGAGGAAGGTTCCAAAATAGGTGGACCGATATTGCCCATCGTCGAACTCGATCTAATTTTGATAATAATATAACCATATACCAAGTTTTAACCAGATCGGATATTCCCCCCACACCGAGGGACGGCCACAACATGATCGACTCCAAATATCCTGAAATGAATTTGGCCTAAGGAAACCAGGGGTGCAAAACCGTTATTTCCATGAGACACGTTTTGGCCGTATCAAATTATATATACCCTCTATGGACATATGGCTGTGAGTGTAATAATATCAAAGACTGCTTAAAATTTTAAATCTCGAAATCTGCCGTGATTTTTATAGGTGAACAGGACGAATATTTCGATGTTATACAAATGTAATATACCCTTAATGTTATGGTGGTGGATATACATAAATAACTTGGAGAAATCGAAGTGAGAATCCGAATCGGATTAAATTTTGCTCATATTTTGCTCCTAAATAAGGCAATATTTCGATTATTCAAAAGATAGCATTTTTAGATTCTTCCTCCACCGCATACAGCTAAAATATTGAATAATAGTCCTGATAAAAAAAATTCCTCCTCCACATTACGGTGTAATATATAAATAATTGAAGTTCTTAAATTATTTCCCTTCTTTTATTTCAAGTATTTTGTACATTTTTCTCCTCTAGCGAATTTAAGCTTGGCAACCCTGTGCTCCAATCAAGGTCATGACCAGGCCACTAGACGACATGTGCATTAACTTACAACCACAACTGTAGTATTGGCGTTTTAAATAAAAATCATTCAGTTTGAAACAAAAGCTCTTGTGAATTGTTGCCAGAACAAGCGCAGTTCGTCCCCCCGAAAAAAGGCTTTTAGTGTTACGTTAGAAAAAACAACCGAAACGAAAAACAAAAATCAAATAAAACAACTGAAGTGTACTTACCAAACGTTTCGAGCAGCAGTTGCAAATGTTTTTGTAATTCACAAACGGTATTTGAATGACAAGAGAACGCAAAATCCGACTGGGCCAACAAAAACAGACATTCAAAGTTTAACTAACGTAAGTATTGGAGGAAAACAAAATATCGATTTTTTCAGAGAACGAATTGCGTCGTCGTCGCTGTCGTTGGCGTTGTTACACAATGTAGGGATGCCACAGCTGCTTACTTTTTTCAACTTTAGTTCTTCGAATTTATTTCGTTGCATATTTTAGGGGTGGGCGCAAAATTGGTGAATGCAACAAGCAGTGACGTTTTGCATGCCATAAAATGACTGCATACTTTTAGGCTGTTGAATAAAAGTTTTTGCTGAACGAAACTAAACGAGCGAAATCAATTGCATTGAAAGGGAAAAGCCCAAACAACGTTTAACACAACAAGTAGAACAAGCACTAAGGGTTCAACATTCACAAAAAAACTCATGTGGTACTTAAAAAAGTACGATAAATTAAACACAAAAACTATAACACCATAAAAGTTTAGCATTGAATGGAGAGCATTTTTAGAATATTTTGTGAAACTGAAAAGAAAGTCAATTATACAGTATTTGACTTTTTGAAAAATTTCAGAAATTTTAAAATAAATGTTAAAAAAATCTTTTTTTTTTTTTTTTTGAAAAACTTATTATTTTATTTGCTGTATACTTCAGCATAGCTAACTACATCTATTAAAAAAAATAGGTAGCATTATTATATATTTCGACATATGCATATGTATGTGAATACTAATCGTTGGAACTACTTACAAAGGCATTTTATTATACCCTCCACCATACTATGGAGGGTATATTCATTTTGTCATTCCGTTTGTAACTCCTCGAAATACTCATGTCAGACCCAACAAAGTATATATATTCTTGATCAGCGTAAAATTCTAAGACGATTTAGCCATGTCCGTCTGTCTGTCTGTGTGTCTGTCTGTCCGTCTGTCTGTCTGTTGTAATCACGCTATCTTTCGAACAAATTGAGATAGAAGGCTAAAATTTTGTACACATGTATATTTTGCCAGTAGGCAGGTTAAGTTCGAAAATGGGCCATGTAGGTCCAAGTTATCATATAGCCCCCATATAATGGTACCTCCCGATATTCGGTATTTTGATGATTTTAGCGACATTATTCATCGGAATTGTTTCAAATTTGGCATTTGTAGTTCGTAATGGATACTACATCGTAAGCCATGTAGGTCCACGTCTTCATATAGTCCCCATATAACGGTACCCCCCGATATTCGGGATTTTAATGATTTTAGCGACATTGTTTACCGGAATCGTTTCAAATTTGGTATTTGAAGTTTGTAATGGATACTAAATCCTAAGTCAAAAAATGAGCCATATAGGTCCACGTCTTCGTATAGCCCCCATATAAGGGTACCCCCCGATTTTCGGTATTTTGATGATTTCAGGGACATTATTTATTGTTTCAAATTTCGCATGTGAAGTTCGTAATGGATACTTCAGCCCATGTCAGAAAATTGTCTGTGCAGGTCCACGTCTTCGTATAGCCCCCATATAACGGTACCCCCCATATTCGGTATTTTGACGATTTTAGCTACATTATAAACAGATTTTTCTTCAAGTTTCGCATTTAAATATTGTAATAAGCATTCGGTAATTTTAAGATTTTAACAGAATTTTTAACGGTTTTTTTTTTGGAAATTGCCAAATTTGTACCAAATGGTGGAGGGTATTAAAAGTTCGGCCCGGCCAATCTTACAGCTTTCTTACTTATTTTCTTTCAAAAAATTATAATTCTTTGGAATTTACCAACAAGCCTTTAAAAATTCCTAAAAATTTCATTATTTTCCACATGGAAGTCTTTGATAAAAATGCACATCTGGGAGGTTGAAATTACAAAAATATTTTAAAATCCGATTTTCGTGCATATTCATCATTGTAATACCAGATTAAATCTAAAAAGCCCTATCCAAACTCAATAAAAAAATAAACAATGGTAATTTGCACAGGAGGTATCAAATCCTATCATACATCCCATTATTACACTCTATTAAATTTTTGTAAACATTTTGAAATGCACGAACTTTCAACTAAATCGGATATTTTTTTCACTTTCTAATAAAAAATTATAAAAAATATCACAAAAAAAAAATAAATTTTAATCAATTTTTTTCTTTTATTCGAAAGATCAATACGTGACATTAACATTTGCAAATGATTTCGTGCATATGGGCACCGCGGCTGTTCTTAACGAAGTGCATTCTGGACGTCCAATTTGTGGCCACTTTTTCGAGCACTGCTGGCCGTATGTCACGAATAACACGAACAATGCTGTCCTCCAAGGCGTCAATTGTTGGTGTCGAGAGGTGTCAAATCGCACGGCCTTGGAGGCCAATTGACAGGTCCACTTCTCGAAATCAACTTATCGCCAAATTTTGATTTCAACAAATCGATGGTTGCGTTCGCCGTATGGTATGTAGAGCCATCCTGTTGAAACCACATCTCCTCCGGATCAATATCATCCATATTTTTAAACAAAAATTCATTGATCATGCTGCGGTAACAATCTTCATCGACCGTAACGCGAGCTCCGGCCTCATTTTTGAAGAAATAAGGTCCGATGATGCCACCAGCGTGAAAACCGCACCATACGGTACATTTTTTTTTTGGATGTAATGGAGTCTGTGGGTCTCTTGTGGATTGGTCTCACTCCATATGCGACAATTTTGGTTATTAACAAACCCGTTAAGCCAAAAATGCGCCTCATCGCTGAACACAATTTTGCGATAAAACAACGGGTCATTTGCCAACTGTTCTAGAGCCAGATTTTCAATGTAAATTTGGATAATTTCGTAGCGTTGTTCAAGCGTGAGTCTATTCATGATGATATGTCAAAGTATACTAAAACAAATAAAAAAAAAGTTTCACCAAAATTTAATTTTTTGTGTTACTTTTTACAATTTAAAGTTCTATCTAGCTTAAAAAACACCCTTTATATGAATTCAAAATTTGGAAAAAATGTATTTTTTTTCGGGAGGCACCGAAAAGTGGGGAAAAATATGGCACATTTTCAAGTCCGATATAAGTTTTATAAAAATATTACCATGAGTAAAGTTCCTAGTTCCTCGTAAACTTCAGTCGGACAGGTATACATCCTGCAAAAACCAAGGGAAGTGATGAGAATTGGTGGCTCATTTCAAAACCATGGTATTCTCTGCCTTAACATCCGGTCAACAAATTATTCTAGTAGGTAACGTTTTTATACCCTCAGATATGTGGCTTCAGATGGTATATACCATATGATACGGCCAAAACGTGCCGGTAACAGAATAAAGACCGGCTTTAGAATATTTGGAGTCGATGTAGCGGTGCCGTCCGTCTGTCGGTCTGGCTGGTGCGCACAATAACTCTCGAAGGGATTATCCGATTTGGTTCAAATATGAGAAACGATAATCCGATTTTGCTTCAACTTTGAAAATACCAGAGTAGGTGCGAAAATGGACAGTATCGGTCCACTCTATCAAGTACCTGCCCCACAAAGGGTCAAAATTTTGAGAAAATTAGAACTCTTATAAAATATGATGTCCGATTTTCTTCAAATTCACACATCACATTATTTTTATTAACCCAAGGTCTGGTGTGAAGGTGAAATACATCGGTCCCCTCCTTGTGGTACCTCCCCCACAAATGATCAACATTTACATCCGATTCTACATCCGACATTAACATCCGATTCTGTTCAGACTTGACACATCTCAATATTTCTATCTACACAAGATCTGTTGTGAAGATGTTAGGGATCGGACCATTTTTGATGGTACCTCCCCCAGAAAGGGTCAAATTTTGAATAACCTAAACGATTATAAAATCCGAAATGAGCTCCCGGTTGTCTTCATATTTCACACATGTCATTATTTTTGCTAGCACAAAATATGCTGTGAAGATGGGATATATCGGTTCACTCCTTGTGGTACCTCTCCCACAAAGGGTTAACCCTGAAACTTTACCCTACCTTTCCCACAAAGGGTAACATTTTCGAATAACCAAAAGGGTTGTTAAATGCAAAATAAGCATCCGGTTCTCTTCATATTTCACACATCCCATTATTTCTACTAACACAGGCTGTGAAGATGGGATGTATCGGTTCACTTCTTTTGGTAACTCACTCATATAAATGTTCGAATTCCTTGTAATATTGTCCATGCCAATATTTTTATCAGTAGTAAAAATTGTAATAATGTAGATAAAATCAGCAAAATAGGGAATATCGGGAGGTACCGTTATATGGGGGCTCCACGAAGACGTGGACCTGCACAGAAAATATTCTGTCTTAAGTTGTACTATCCATTACGAACTTCAACTACCAAATTTGAACAATTCCGGTGAAAATGTCGCTAAAATCATTAAAATACCGAATATCGGGAGGTACCATTATATGGGGGGCTATACGAAGACGTGGACCTGTCTGTCTGTTGAAATCACGATACACCCCACATTATTTGACATTGAGAGCCAAAATTAACAGAGCAATTTGTATTGGGTCTAGGATGGTTGGTATTGAAAATGAGAAATATCGGTCCACGTCTTGGTACCACCCGATATTCGGTATTTTGATGGTTTTTGTCACATTTTTTCACTGATTTGTCTAAAAATTGGTATTTGTAGGTCATAATGGGTCCTAGTTTGTGTGGCGAAACATTGTATATATAGGTCCACATTTTGGTATAGTCCCCATATAATGGTACCTCCCGATATTCGGTATTTTGATGATTATTGACACATTTTTTCACAGATTTGTCTAAAAATTGGTATTTGTTGGTCATAATGAGTTCCAGCTCCGGTGGCGAATCATTGTAATTATAGGTCCATGTGTTGGTATAGCCCCCATATAACGGTACCTCCAGATATTCGGTAATTTGATAATTTTTTGTCACATTTTTTCACGGATTTGTTCGAAAGTTTGTATTTGTAGGTCATAATGGTTTCTAGCTCCTTTGGCGAAACATTGCATGTATAGGTCCACGATTTGGTATAGCCCCCATATAACGGTACCTCTCGATATTCGACATTTCAATGGTTTTTGCCACATTTGTTCACGGATTTGTCTAGAAACTGATATTTGTTGGACTTAATGGGTTCTAGCTCTTTTGTCGAAACACTGTATGTATAGGTCCACGTTTTTGTATAGCCCCATATAGCCGTATTTCCCGACATTCGGTATTTTGACGATTTTTGGCACATTTTCCTATGAATATGTCTAAAAATTGGTATATGTGGGTCATAATGGGCTCTAATATTTCCTTTACCCTAAGGTGGAGGGTATTAAAAGTTTGGCCCGGCCGAACTTAATGTTTTTTTTACTTGTTTTGATATTAATCAGATCAATATAATTCTTAACTATTTCTCAATGGTATTAGTACATTCCTTTCATTGGACACAAAACCACTTTCGAAATGCCAATATTCTCTCTCGCACAAATTAATTCCATAACGTTCAATTTGCTTCAAGATTTCCTGAAATGGTCTCTAATACCTAATTAATTAAATATACAATTTATGTTCATTTTGTAAGAATTTAGGTAATGCCAACTAATGAGTTAAACACAAATTAATCCCACTTTTGTCGATGTGAATGTGTGTGTGTGTGTGCGTCTGTGCGTGCGTGCGTTTTTAAAGTACCGTTCAATGAAATTCGAATGTTTGTGTGTGTGTGTGTGTGTGTTGTGGCAATTATGGGAATGTACACAATTTTGTGAATTTATTTCGAAATTAGAATTCTCGCTGGCATGATATGGAAATTGTATATTTATGCTTTTGAATATAAATGCCAAAGAAGGTATTTTCATAAAAACGAAGGCATATCCGCATCTCGAGGCAAGTAACCTTCTTGCATTCTACAAATGTATCAGCATCACTGCAGTTTGTGTTTCTCCTCATTAACCTTTGAAAAATATGATGCAGATTCAAGAGCAGATTCTTCAGTGTCTTCTTTTGTTTTTGGTTTTCCTTTTTATTCACTTTTATTTTCATTTACATCGTCAATGTCAGCGCGATTCCCCTGCGGCTGCAACTAATTACAAGCGTCGTATTTATAATATCCATTAACACTGACACATTCCGCGGAATCCAATTTGCAATGAGGCACGTTTTTGGAAGCCACAACAAGTACTTGCTGGGGTAATTTACGGTAGTGGGTTTATTTATATGTCAGAAGATGTAAATTAGAAGAATCTTGAAATTTTGGGTGAGGGCCGCTTTTGGTCCGAAGGGCCGTGAGGCTGGGATTTTGAATGGTACGATATGTATTAAAGATACTAAATATGCTACCCCTTATATTTGAGGAAGCAGTATAGCTAGAAATCTTAAATTTGAAATGAGGGTCACCGATAGAGTATATGATAGATGTACCAGAAGGCTTCGCACTATAAGTGTTCGAAATTCGCAATATATACTACATTTGCTACCATTTCGTATCATATTAACGGTTAGAACTGAAAACTTGAAATTTGGGAAATGGGAAGCAAGGCTAAGGAGAAAAGTCGATATAAGGAGGTAGTATTACAAGGGTGTACTCATGTATACGAAAAGTACTAAACGGTACTAAATTTGAACAATTCGAATTTGGAGGAACAGATAGAGCTGTAATCCTAAAATTTGAAATTAACTTTACTGGCGGAGTGTGGATATGGGGGTAGTTTTCGAAATTTGTACTTAATGGTACTAAATTTCGATTTGGCTGAACCGATAGAGCTGGAATTCTGAAATTTGGAAATAAGCATTTTAGGACTGAAAAATGTAGGCAGTTTTGGAAAATCGTATTTATGTGTACTAAATGGTACTAAATTTTGTACAATTTAAATTTTGGGAGAACCGATAGAGTTGGAATTCTGAAATTTAGAAATAAGATTACTATTGCCCTTCAGGACGGAGGAATGTAGGTAGTTTGGAAATTCTAAAAAATGGTACTAAATTTGGTACAATTTAAATTTTGGGAGAACCAATAGAGTTGGAATCCTGAAATTAAAAAAAATGACTTCACTTGAATTGTACTAAATGGTACTAAATTTGGTACAATTTAGATTTTGGGAGAACCAATAGATTTGGATTCCTGAAATTTGGCAATAAAATTACTATTCAATTCTAGGACTGAGAAATGTTGGTAGTTTTGGAAGTTCGCACTTATGTGTACCCAATGGTACTAAATTTGTTGCAATTTAAATTGTATGTGAAAAGGTCGAGTTGGATTGTGAAATCGAAAAATAAGTTTTCTATTGGACTGTGTAATGCAGGTTGTTTTGGAGATTTGTACTTATGTGTACTAAAGGACATTAAATTAGGTAGCGAGGGTCTTTAGAAATTCGAACGAAGGTTACGAAAAGTTCGAAGCTGGTACTAAACTTCTGAAGTGGGACCATTATTATCTGAACAGATTAAGCTAAGAACTAGAAATTTGGTATGAGGAGGAGTAAGTTTAATACATGAAGCTGGGTTGGGAAATGTGTACTAAATGTTCGAACTGTACTGAATGGTACTAAATTTGGAAATGTTTGGTTTAGGTAGAATGCATGAATTTAGAATTTTGAAAATTTATATTATACACGAAAAGTACTAAATACATAAATACATTTGGTGCAATTTGCTATTGGGTGAACATATAGTACTTGAAACCTGAAATCTTGTATTAGGGTCCCTGTTCATGTGTAGCCTGGACATATGGAGGTGGTTTCGAATATGTGTACTATAATTGTACTGAACGGTACAGTATTTGGTATTGGGTGAAGGGATAGGGATACATGTCTTAAATTTGATATTTACATTACTTATGATATCTGTGTTTTAGATTTGGAGGTGGTTTAGATATATATCCTACATTGGTACATAAAGTACTAAATGGTACTAAATTTTGTTTGAGTGAAGGGATCCTCAGTTGGTATATGGAAATGCGATATGGAGGTGGTTTTGGAAATGTGTACTAAAATTGTCCGAAAAGTACTAAATTGAACTAAATTTGTTATTGGGTGAAGGGATAGAGCTGGAATCCTCAAATTTCATTCTCAGTTGTTATCTGGGATTAAGATATTAAGGTGATTTTTTGGCATGTGTCGGAAAGTACTAAATAGTACTCAATTTGGTATTGGGTTTAAAAATAGAGCTTAAATCCTGAATTTTGATATGAATGTTACTGTTGGTCTCTGTTGTTAAGTTGAAAGGTTCTTTTGGAAATGTGTACTTTAATTCTTCGAAAAGTTCTAAAAAGTCCTAAATTGGATATTCAGTGAATGTACTGTGCTGAAACCCCCAGATTTGTACTATGTTGGTGTCTGGAACTGAGATATAGAGTTTTTTTTTTTTTTTTTTTTTTTTGTAAATGCTGGTACTAAATTTTTGTATTGGGTGAAGTATTGGGGTCCCTGTATTTAATATTGATGTCTCAGTTGGTGCCTGCGATCGAGATATGGTGGTGGTTTATTTAAATGTTTACTGTAATGAAAAAAGTACTAATTAGTACTATTTAGTATTGGGTTAAATAATAGAGCAGAATTCCTGAAATTTTATATGGATATCATTGTTGGTGCCTGTGGTTGAGAAAAGGGTCTGGTTTTGGCTGGTACTATAACTGTACTAAATTTGAAGAGTTTAAAGTACTAAATGGTACCAAATTGGTTGAAGGGATGAAGATACAATTCCGAAGTTAGGTATTTACATAGCTCAAATACTGGAGGTGAATTTGTTAAGCTGGGACAATCCCAGTAGATTAACTTAACTTTAAAACTGTTTAGAGTCTCATTTGCCAAATTATAGGATATTGAAATGATTACAGTACATATATATAATTGAAATGTAAGTATGTACAAAAATATGCTATAAAATTCATTTGTTACACGAGAAGCCCATTAAAACTCTTTTTCCGGATAATATCATTTATCATGGACTTCAAACAACTCGGAACATCTGAAATCGAGTGTGAATCACTCTATAAATCATAGTAACAAAAAAACACAATTTAAAATAGAGATTCCTAGAATTTGTCGAGACAGAAAAACAATTATTTCTAATTCTAATGACAGATCGAAGTTAAAGATTTTGTTAAACGTAATTATTGCCAACTATTTTGTTATAACAAATGAATCACATTTACAATTATAAAATTAGAAAAAAAAAAACAAACGTTGTTTTTATAAAAACAACAATAATGGGATTTCGCCTGACGATTTTGCAACAACAAAATACTATGGTATCCCAAACAAGCAAGCCAAACTCTGTTCCAAAAAAAAAAACTACAAAACGTTTAGCAACCCACTCAGTCACTGAGTGAGATCTCTTCTACAACAATTATTTTTAAATTTTTATTTCCTTGAAAATCAAGTTCATAAAAAACAAATTCTTGTGGTCAACTGCAATGACGTCGGCATCTATGTCACTGTGACGTTTTCTCTTCAACGTAGAAAAAAAAAAAACTAAAATGATAAAAATTAATTACGACATATGTAGAAAAAATAAATTATAATTAAACGAAAACATGCAGATCTTTTTTTTATTATTAGCCATTGCGGCGCACACGAATATCATGATAATCATCAACTGGTCTCAGACGGACACATCTCCTAAATGTCTGCCATAGAGCGTACACAAACAGATTTATATGACAGGCCTATAATGAAATTGTCTTTTTATGAAGTGACCAAGAAGAGAGAGGAAGAGAGAAGGGGGCAATTATAAAGAAACAACTAGGAAATAAGGCCAACAAAGAGAAAATGGTATTGGGGATTTTCATGCAATATGTAGAGATTGGTTCTTGGTCGAAAATTTTGTCTAGAATTTGAAATATAATTTTAATTTATTTATTTATTTATTTATTTTTTTTTTTTTGAAGACTGAGAAATTAATAGTGAAATATTAGTACTCCAATAAGGATCATAATATGGAAATAGGTTCTCGGTGGAATATTTTTCTCCGTTATATTATAACTCCTCGAAATACTCATGACAGACCCAACAAAGTATATATATTCTTGATCAGCGTAACATACGATTTTAAAAGTCGATTTTGCGATGTCCGTCTGTCTGCCTGTTGTAATCGCGCTATCTTTCGAACGAATTGAGATAGGTGGCTAAAATTTTGCACACATGTTTATTTTTCCAGTAGGCAGGATAAGTTCGTAAATGGACCATGTAGGTCCACGTTTTCATATAGCCCCCATATAACAGTACCTCCCGATATTCAGTATTTTGATGATTTAAGCTGGATTATTCACCGGAATTGATTCAAATTTGGTATTTGAAGTTCGAAATGATTACTACAGCCTAAGACAGAAAATTATCTGTGCAGGTCCACGTCTTCGTATAGCCCCCATATATTGTTACCTCCCGATATTCGGCATTTTCATGATTTTAGCGACATTATTCACCGGAATTGTTTCAAATTTGGCATTTGAGGTTCGTAATAGATACAACAACCTATGACAGACAATTGTCTGTGCAGGTCCACGTCTTCGTATAGCCCCCATATAACGGTACCTCCCTATATTCGATATTTTGATGATTTTAGCGTCATTATTCACCGGAATTGTTTCAAATTACGTATTTAGAGTTCGTAATGGGAACTACAGTCTGTGACAGAAAATTGTCTATGCAGGTCCAGATCTTCGTATAGGCCCAAATATCAGTATCTCCCAATATTCCGTATTTTGACGAGTTTAAGTACAATACCCACCGAAATTGTTTGAGATGTCGTATTTGAAGTTCGTAATGGATGCTATAGCCTGTGACAGAAAATTGTCTATGCTGGTCCAGGTCTTCGCACAGCTACGATATAACGGCACCTTACTCTATACGGTATTTTGTTGATTTGAGCTACATTATTCGCAGTTTATTTAAAGTTTCGAATTTGAATATGGTAATGGCTTATGACAAACAATACCTATGTAGGTCCATGTCTTATAGACCCCAATATAACGGCTATGTTCGGTATTTTTAAAATTTCAACAGAATTTTTTAAGGATTTTATTGTTTTCAAAATTTCCAAATTCGTTTCAACTAGTGGAGGGATTCAAAGTTCGGCCCGGCCGAACTTACTGTTTTTTTTTTTTTTTTTTTTTTTTGAAAACTGAGAAATTAGTAGTAAAATATTAATAATCCGCTTAGGATCATAATATGGAAATAGTTTCTCGGTGGAATATTTGTTCCGATAAATAAGTTACCCTGGTTCTATAACAAATTAATTTTTTCTTGTTTTTTTGGAAAATTAAATATTTACTCAAAATTTACTCATTATTACTCAAATCTGGCAGCTCCGTTTATTTATTTATTTTTTTTTTTTTTTTTTTTGTAAAGCCGACAGAAGAAGGATTGCATAAAATAAAATTGAAAATAAAAACACGTATATTCCAATCGCACTCTCACACGTTCGACCGGCATTTTTTTACATTGAAGCCACCGCTGGCGTCAGGAAACATGTTTTGTTTAAGCTTCACATAAGCAGAGGGAGATAAAAAACTTAGCGACAGAAGTTTGGTATATGCGATTTGTAGTCACTACTGAACATTGGCGGATATTTTAAAAATGTGATTTTTTACACGCTCAGCCATATGGCTAGACAGGGTATATATCATTTGATAACGGTGTAGGCCCTAGGTATCTTTGGACCAAAGCCGCTACTGGACATTTGGACATCGAACTAGCGATGCCGTATTTCTGTCTGGCTGATGCGCACAATAACTCTCGCAGGGAGTATCCGATTTGGTCCAAACTTGGTACATTGCAATGTTATTATCAAATTTAGATCGAGTTCGCAGATGGGCAATATCGGTCCACTCCTCCACAAAAGTTCGAAATTTCAAAAAAAGAAAAAAAGGATAATCCGGTTTTGCTATAACTGTACAAATCCTAATATTTGCATCAGAGCTAGGCCAGGTGTGAAAATGGACAATATTGGTCCACTACATCACGTACCTCCCCCACAAAGGGTCTCTCAACCAGAAACCTGATATGAATATGTTATTTGCGATTTCTTGTAATTCTGCCCATACCAATATTTTTCTGCATTAAATGAATTATGAAAATGGACTACCTCGGTCTAGTATATGTGGTACCTCACGCACATTTTCACATTTTCTTAAAATTAACATATCATATCACATATCTCTCAAGAAAGTAACCAATATAGTCCAAACCATGTACGTCGCAATATTTTTATCATATTTATTTAGGTCCGATATGAAATGGACAATACAGGGTGAGATAAAAAAAAACCTCCAGCTAAGTCAAACGCCATAATTTTTACATTTTCATACCCTCCACCATAGAATGGAGGGTATATTAAGTTTGTCATTTCGTTTGTAACACCTCGAAATACACATTTTAGACCCCACAAAGTATTTATATTCTTGCTAAGCATAAAATTCTATGTCGATTTAGCGATGTCCGTCCGTCTACCCGTCTGTCCGTCTGTGGAAATCACTCTAGCTTCCGAACGAATTGAAGTAGATTAATAAAATTTTACTCAAATGTATATTATGTCTGTAGGACTTTTGGAATTGAAAATGAGCCATGTAGGTCCACGTCTTCGTATAGCCCCCATATAACTGTACCTCCCGATATTCGGTATTTTGATGATTTAAGCGATATTACTTACCGGAACTATTTCAAATTTGGTATTTGAATTTCGAAATGAATACTACAGCCTATGACAGAAAATTGTCTGGGCAGGTCCACGTCTTCGTATAGCTTCCATATAACGGTACCTCCCGATGTTCGGAATTTTGTTGATTTTACCGACATTATTTGCCGGAATTGTTTCAAATTTGGTATTTGAAGTTCGTAACAGATACTACGGCTTAAGACAGAAAATTGACTATGTAGGTCCACGTCTTCGTATAGATCCTTATATACGGCTACATTGTGTATTTTTAGGATTTTAACAGAATTTTTAACGGATTTTTTTGTTTTTATTTTTGAAAATTTCAAAATTTGTACCAATTGGTGGAGGGTATTCAAAGTTCGCCCCGGCTGAACTAACATCTTTTTTACTTGTTTAAATTTTATTGAATGAGAGCAAAAAAGTTGAAAATAGCATCAAATTTTAGAATAAGTTTAGATTTGTTCGAATTTGTCACCTTTGGCACGAATTATGACCTTCAAACGGCCAATGAAACCGTCACACACTGCCCGAATGTTGCTCTGCGGTATTTTGGCCCATTTCCGGCGAAGCGCTTGCTTGAAGTGATCGACACTTTGGTATTTTTTAGAGCCAAACTTGCTTTCCAAAATACTCCAGACACAATAGTCCAACGGATTGGTATCCGGAGATTTTGGTGGCTATTGTGGGCTGGAAATGAAGCAAGGAACCTTATTTTGTAACCATTCTTGGTGGCACGTGCTGAGTGCGATGGTGCTGAGTCCTGTTGGAATGTCCAAAGCGAAGCAACTCTTTAGCTCTTTTGTGTCTATTTTTTTTCTGTTACGGTGTAAGTCCTGACACTTTTTGGAACTACAATGGCTTTACCCCGAGCTCATTTTTCAATATTTGCCGAATAAAATATTGCGACATGTTCAGCTCACGAGACATTTTTGGGCCATTGCGATGCGGGTTTCGATCTTTACTTTTCGAACCTTTTCTGCTGATGTTGCTGTTTTCTTCAGTCTACTTCCTTGACGTCGGGCTACGCTATCAGTATCACGGTAACGAGCGATGGTACGAGACACAAAAGATTTATTCACAATTTTAAATGCTGGAGTGCTCTAGCGATAGCCACTTGTGGTTTCCAAGCCAAATATGAAGAAATCACACTATCACGCTTGAATTCCATCACGAATAACTTTTTTTCTGCTATTGTACGCTTGTAAACAATTTGATGAGCTATCAACGGAATTATTTTAACAGCTGTAGGACGAGTGGCTTAGAAATGACAGTAGTCTGAAGTTGGTTGCACTTTTTTCATCTCACCCTGTGTGTTTCATCTGATTGGTGTTTATGTCCTTCAAATTCGTAATATGCATTCGAGAACAATGATATTTGATACAAGATATCTTATAGACCTCGAAAATACCTTTGCCAAATTTTATCAAGATCGCTTCAGATTTGGATGTAGCTCCCATATATATCCTTAATACGATTTCAGGTTTATTGTGCACCAAATGACCAATATCAGTCCAAATGACCAGCATTTTGGCATATCCGACCGAATTCTGTCGGTCAAGTACATCAAATTTGATGAAAGTTGGTTCAGATATAGCTATAACTCCCATATATATGTTTCATGATATCTGGTACCAGTTATCAGATACAGCCCAGAAATATCTCTGCCAAATTTGATCAGCATCGACTCAGATTTGGATATAGGTCCCATATATATCTTCCACCGATTTGGGTTTAATTGTGCACCGAATGGGCAATATCTGAATTTTGGAATTCGGAGAAAATCGGTTTAGATATAGCTATAGATCCCATATATATGTTTGATCCGAATTGGTGTTCTAGTCCCTCATATTTATAATATGCACTCTCCAAGAATTATATTTGATTTTAGATATTAGATACTGCCCAGAAATAAGTGCCTAAAATTGTATCAGGATCGGTTCAGATTTGGATATAGCTCCTGTATATTTCTTTATCCGATACCACCAAAATTTAATTTTTTTTTTTTTAAATTTTATTAATTGGAAGCAAAATATATCGGAAATGGCATCAAATTTAAGAATAATTTTTTTTTTTTTTTTTGTTTTCCCATCGGAGAAAACCAAATACGGCAGATCGCCACTTTCGGCCAAGCGAAGTAACTCTTTAGCTCTTTTGAGTCAATGTACATTCTGTTGCGGTGTAAGTTCTTGCACTTTTTGAAATTTCAATGGCTTTACCCCGAGTTCGTATATCAATATTTGCCGAATGGAATATTGCGATATGTTCAGCTCACGAGCCATCTTTCGGCTATTTTTGCCACATTTATCCATTATTTCAATTAATTTCCATTGCAACGCAATCTCACCCACTGTTCAAACAACAACATTATTTGTGGTCGATGATGATGATCATCATCGCAGTTGGTTGCTGGTTTACGCTTCCGCAGACGTTAACATCGACGCCAACGTAACGGCCGCAGAATAAACGATATCGAATCAATAGGTAAATAAAATCGCAACAAGTGAGCATCTCAGAATCTTGACAGTCGTAGAACAGTTGGAGAGGATCAGTGAGTGAGCCAGTGGACAAGGAAAACACAAAATAAATGAAACAAAAACAAAATATAAACAAATGCGAATAAAAAACAAAACAAAAAAAGCAACAGCAACAGAAAACCCAAACTAAATCGTAAGACCTTACAACATTGAGTGAGGATAGTCGGATGTGAACCTTTGGCGAAAACGGAACGACGACGAAAAACAGTGCGCGTAGAAAAAACCCTAGATGAAAAGAATTTAGAACCCAAATAAAGAAAACTTGAAGGAAAAATAATTCAAAATAGGAAAAAATTTAAATACATATTTTTTGGAAATTAATTAAGTGTTTAAAAAAAATAACGGTTAAAAAATCATACAAAAAATTCGATTATAAAAAAGAAAAATAAGATAATAAAAAGCCACTGCAATTAAATGCCGGCTCATTTAAAATTCATGGAATGAATTCAAACATGTGCTGATCCAATTACAAACATACGTACAAACCGCCCATTCGACGACGAAGTTGGTTGAGGAAAAATACCCCTCATACATGTATGCATGAGCGGTGCTCGAAACTGACAAATTACCATAGCTATCAGTGGCAATAACAAAAAATAAGAACCGCTATCGCTACAGTTCTAAGTTGGTCTCAAACAACAACAACAACACCGACATCAACAACAACAAGGTAACACATAAATTGAGTAAAATCCAGAGAATTGTGTATTGCAGTTCACCTGACTGTCAGTCAGACTCACTTGTTCGATCGATCGTCATTATTCAACTGTGGGATCGATTAAAAGTGTTAAAATGTCACCTCTACGCTAATAAATTACAACAACAACAATAATAATAACAAAAAAAATTACTAGCTATTATAATATTCCACATTCGGTATTTGAATTGAAAAAATTGAAATTGAATGCAACAACAACAACAACACTTTTCCGTGTTTCATCATTAAACTCGCGTGTCTGATAAGCGGAGCTTCAATTCGAAATTTGTTTTCAATGTGTGACTATGAATCAAATACAGACTGGTGATTTGCGTTTTGCCGGCTCGAAACTTGTTTACATGTCTGAGGCTGGCGAACAAAATTTAGTTCTCGCCAAGTTTGATAGATGTTGAATTTGACAGAAAATGTCAGGTTAATATGATATGGAGGTAAAAAAAGTGTCTGGGACAAAATTCCACAAAATAGGGGGACTTCGTTTTTTTTTTTTTTTTTGTGAATGACGAATTAGATAAAGCAATTAAAAATTAATTAACGTCTAGTCTGACCGAAATTTGCATATGAGGGACATATCGATTAAGTATAAACGCGTTAAGGCCTTGTTTTAATCTGGTTAGCTAATGAGAATGGGTATCTAAAAATAGTTCAGTCTGTTTACTTTTTCTTACAACGGAGTTCTTTATTTCAAGAGAGTATGCAGTGGAGTTTGCTCTCTCATATTAATGTTTGAAGATGAAGCTGTATCAAATGACCAATGTTTAGAAGGAGTAAATAAAAAATAATTCACCTAGAAGTATTTTAATCGGACTTTTGCTTTTGAAAATGGGCTATAGGTCCACGTCTAGGACCCCCAAATATTCGGCATGTTGATAATTTGTGTCACATTTTTCTGCAGAAATGTTTCAAATTTGGATTTTGAGGTTCCTAATGTGTACCTATGACAGTAAAGTACTCATGCAGGTCCACGTCTTTGTATGGCCCCCATATAACGATACCTTCCTATATTCGGTATTTTTATGATTTTAGCGACATTAGCCACCAGAATTGTTTCAAATTTCGTAAGTTCGTAATAAGTGAGTTCATATGCGGGTCCAGGTCTACCTACAACCCCCATAAACGGTTCCTCACTGTACTCGGATTTTTATGATTATAGCAGTATTTTTCAACTTTTGAAAAACTCTTCCAAACGGTGGAGGTATTAGACGTTCGGCCTGGGCGAACATACTGCCTTTTGTCTTATTTTAAGTTAATATATTTGCCCTTCTCACAAACTAGTTTTTTAGTCATATCCCTGACATTTTATACGCTACACCACACGGGTTAGGGTATTAGGTATTTGTGCACTTGCTTGTAACATGGAGAAGGAAACGAGATAGACCCTATTTAATTTTGAATATCTTCATAGAATCACTTTCGATTCATGCATCCGAATGTCTGGCCCTGTATTTTTGTAAAGAGAACGCAGGACGTATTTACGTTAGTCCCTACAATGTACTCCTGACCAGCGTTTTCTAAAAATTAAATTTAAAACCAGTAAAGAAAGCATTAAAGTCGGGTGGGACCGACTTTATGATACCCTACAAAGATATTTCTGAGCTGTATTTCATATATTTCCCTGAATATCGTTGTTACGGGGTGCATATTACGGCTGTGGGTAACAAATATAACACATTGGATGAACAATATATATGGGAGCTATAGCTATATCTGAACCGATTTCGATCAAATTTTGTATACTTATTTTCAGGACTAATTTAGTTGTATGTGCAAAATTCCATACTATTCGGGCTGATATTGCACGTTTGGTGCACAATAAAAGGCAAATCGGACGAAGATATATATGGGGGCTATATCTTAATTTTTACCGATTGTCTCCAATTTCAATAGAGTTCGTACTTGGGCCAAACAATTGATTTGTGCAAAATTTCATCTGGATCGGGTAATAAATGCGAACTGTACTTTGTTCACAAAAATACATGGGCAGACGGATGGACGGACGGACGGACGGACGGACGGACATGCATAAATCGACTCAGAATGTGATTTTATGCAGATCATCAAAATAAACTATGGGGTCTATCTCGTTTCCTGTTGCATGTTACAAACAAATGCACAAACACAATATACCCTGACCACCTTGGGCCAGCTCGGGCAAAAAGGGTCCATATGTAATTCTGCACCTGTTTGGACATATGTCTCTCATAAATTGTTGTTGCTTTTTTTTTTTTTTTTTTTTTGTAGCAGTAGTAGATGCAGTTGTTTGGAGTTTTCTTAATGGGCTGTAACCTGAGATCTTCCGGAGTGAGTTGGGTAGGTTTGGCGGTACAATTCAAGAGGTGCAGCGTATTGTGCGGGCCTGTATCACTCGCCGGACAGACGTCACGCACATATTCGTTAATTCGTGCCCAATATGAATTGAGACGACTGCTCCATCCTGAACGTAATTGCGCCAAAAATACCCTGGTTTGTCTAGGCAGCTGACGTTCTTTAGCTGCGATTGATGGGGGTGCTGATGACATCTGCGGCTGTATCAGTATGAATGCCACTTAGACCTGCCTGATAGGCTTCTTAATCTAGAGGACCTCCCTCTCCCTCCCTTCCTGCCACGCCTGGGTGGGGAAGTTGTATCTACCAAATGGTGGTTGGGATGACTCCCACGATAACACCCAAGCAGGTACTGAACGGATGCACATGATAATGCTGACGTAAGGAAAGGACTTTTGCCTCCCCATGTTGATGGTCCACATCGACCCTTAGTTCCTTTTGACGATTTCCATAGAATCACATTCAGAGTCGTTTTATGGATGTCCGTCCATGTAATTTTAAAGGCCAAGAACAGGTCCCATTCATTGTTCGGTTGAGATGAAATTTTACACAGTTCATTTTCCTGGGCCAAGGACAAATTCTATTGAAATTTGTGATAATCAGTCCAGATTTAAACATAGGCAGGTCCCTTATATATCTCCGACCGATTTCAAGTTTATTGTGCATCAAATGCATAATAAATCCCAAAATAAAATCAATTTTAGCACATTACTCCGAATAGAGTCTTGAAACAAATATGTAAATTTTTTGTGACAATCGGTTCAGATGTTGCTAAAGCTGCCACATATATATGTTTCAAACGGTTCGAAATGCATTTCCCCCAAAAGCCGTAATATTTACTCCATAAGTATTATATTCAGTGTAATGATATGCAAATACAGCCTAACAATGTTTTTGCCAAATGTTGTCGTGATCGGTTCAGATTTGGATATAGCTCCCATTTTTATCTTCCTCCGATTTCACGAATAGCATGCATTTTTCCTTATACTTGGGAATTTAATCTACCATAGTATGGAGGGTATATTAAGTTTGTCATTCTGTTTGTAACACCTTGAAATACACATTTTACACCCCACAAAGTATATATATTCCGTCTGTCCGTCTGTGGAAATCACTCTAGCTTCCGAACGAATTGAAGTAGATTGATAAAACTTTACTCAAATGTATGCTATGTTTGCAGGACTTTTGGTGTTGAAAATGGGCATTGTAGGTCCACGTTTTGGTATAGCCCTTATACAACGGTACCTCCCGATATTCGGTATTTTGATGATTTTAGCGATATTATTCACCGAAATTGTTTAAAATTTGGTGCTTGAATTTCGTAATGGATACTACAGCCTAAGAAAGAAAATCGTCTGTGCAGGTTCACGTCTTCGTATAGCCCCCATATACCTCCGATATTCGGTATTTTGATTATTTAGCGACAATATTTACCGCAACTATTTCAAATTTAGTATTTGAAGTTCGCAATGAATACTACAGCCTTTGACAGAAAATTGTTTGTGCAGGTCCACGTCTTCGTACAGCCCTCATATAACGGTACCTCCCGATATTCGGTATTTTAATGATTTTAGCGACATTTTTCACCCGAATTGTTTCAATTTCGGTATTTGAAGTTCGTAGTGGATACTACAGCCTATGACAGTCTTGTCTGTGCAGGTTTGCGTCTTCGCATAGCCCCCACATAACGGTACCTACCGATATTCGGTATTTTGATGATTTTAGCTACATTATAAACAGATTTTTTTGCAGTTTCGCATTTGAATATTGTAATAGCTTGTGACAAGAGTTACCTATGCAGGTCTACGTCATCGTATAGACGCTAATATGACAACTACATTAAGTATTTTTAAAATTTTAAAATATTTTTTAACGGATTTTATTTTTTGAAAATTGCTAAATTTGTACCAAATGGTAAAGGGCATTCAAAGTTACAGCTATTTTACTTGTTTTTTTTTTTGTTTTTTTTTTTTGAAAGCGTATTTTTTTGATACTTAATTCAATTTTCCTTTAGTAGGGTAAGTCGGCACTTTTAGGATTTTCGCGTTTTTAATCGCCTTTCTGAGTGGAACATTTCAATTATTACAAAGTTAATTTATTCAGATTCGAAATTTTGTATAGTTTTTGCAATAATAAATAAAGTTTTAATAACTTTTTATTAAATTTCATAAATTTGTAGTTTTATTAAAACAAAGCTTTTTTGCCAGTAGTCGGCACCACTGGCCAATTGTCGATATGGTATTTTCCAACAGTCGGAATACCAATTTTTTTGTAAGAATAATTAATAATAATAATAAATTGATTCACAGACAAAAATTTAATTTTTATTAGGATAATTCATCTTTTCTTAGCGAAATTGTGCACAAAGATAGCTGACAATATATTTGAAGTAAACAAAATACATTTAGTTATAATAGTTTCATTTATTTGGGCTTAAAAATAAAAAGTGCCGACTACTGGGACATGCCGAACTTAGGCACACTTACCCTATGCTCCTTTTTGATATGAATTTTTAGAAATTTCTTATTTTCTCATACATCCTTACTGTCATATGTGACTCCTAATTATATTCGAAAAATTCCGCAAAATTTTATTCTAGCTATAAACGAACGAGTTTTGGCTCTGGTCTTTGTAAAAACCATTTTGGAACAAATACTCATATACCCAGTCGCTTTTAATCCCATCGATGTGATTCTAAAGCCAAAGTTATACCGTTTTAGGATATCAAAAGTATGAACAGTACTCTTAAAGATCCAAGAATACATCATTTTTGATTTGAAAATTCAGCACATGGAATGTTTCGAAATTCCATACAAATTGGTAATTCATTGACCACACAACATTCAGTTACCATCAATTTCATCATCCATTTCCAATTCTTGTAGATCTCCAACCACTTAGTATTCACGTGAGCTGCAAAATTTCATTGAAAAACAAATTGAAATCCTGTTAAATTCCCATCACATTAAATTGGACTTCAGCCGGTGACTCAGCGCCCAAAACCTTATTATTTTTATTATTATTGCCTTTCGAAATACTCTTCCAAGCGATTGCAAAATTCCATTCATTAGAATTTATATATATTTTTGGATTAAAACTTTATTATAACATTATCACCGAAATAAAATAAAACAGAACATTTAAAATTTTTATTGTTATGTTAATTGAAGAAATTAACCAGTTCAAAATTCATAGTTCCAAAATCTATGAAATGAATACTAATTATTAAAATGAGACCAATAAAAAGTAATTGGCCAACAAAAACTCAAACACACACGCACAGCAATACAACCCCTGCCAGATGTGATCACTTTTAAAGAATTTATGATAAAAAAAAATATATATAAACAACAACAACAAAAGCGAAAAAGTAATCTGACGGTAAATGAAAACAAATAAACAAATACAAAATAACAATTATCCAAAAAAAGCAGTAGCAGCAACAAAATTATTTCGGAAATAAACGACAGGACGGGACAGTAAGGAATTCTTGGAAATGAGGCCACTAAATAAATTGCCATTTCATGGCATTTAAATGTGAATAGATTTTCATGGAAAAAGGATGGCTGGATATTATCGCAATAAAATCACAGAGTTTAGGTTGCATTGATTCTGTGGCGAAAGGTTTTTGGAGATGAAGCGAGAATAACATTTAAGTTATCTATTGAAAATATAGGTAGCGACAGGTGCTAGACTTAATTGAAATGGATTTAAATCGGTGGTGAATTACAAGCCAGAATACGAAGATTTGATCAGAATAATGCTTTAAGTATTGATTTAAAATATTGAAAGCAAAGATTCCAATCTAAGACAAAAATTCTACTTTTTACGATTTCCCAATAGTTTTTATAAAAAGTGGGGAGTGTTTTTTGGGAGTGGTAGGGTTGGGTTGTTGGAACTTCAAAAATTTACTTAAATCACTGATAGAATTCAGGTTAGGTGAACCAAAGAATTTTTGGAATTCAAAGCTTAAGGTTACGAGAAGATATAAAATCGATTTTTTTTTTCAAAAATTGAAGATTCCAAAATGGTACCACATGGTATTACGTGAAAGACATACCGGTAAGGATTAGTCAAAAGTCGGGCGTGAACAACTATATAAAACCCTAGACCACTATGGACATTTAAAAAATAACAAAATAAATTATTAGAAGTAGATCAAATCATTATTAGAGATAGAGCAGCTATAATTTGGTTTCATAGGGAACTAATATACTGGAGGCATATCCAATTCTTAATCGATTTTCACTAAATTTGACGGACGGAGACATTTTTATCTTCCTATACCAAATAACATTGCTATAGAGTGCATGATATCACTTCAAGAAGGATTTTATTAAAAAATTAAATATCGCAGCCGAGTTGCTTCAAATGGAAACGTGCGTCCCGAAATTCACTCCGTTTTGACTGACATTAGCCATTATTTGCACAAAAAACCTTAAATCGGATTAAGGATATATATGTATAATTATATCTATATCTTATCCGATCTCGATAAAATATGGCAAAGGGATTTTCCGAACTCTATAAGATATCTGGTACCAAATATGATTGTTGTCGAATTCATATTACGAATGTGAAGGACTTAAACACCAAATCGAATGAAACATATATTTGGGAGCTATAGCTATATGTGATCCGATTTTCACCAAATTTATGGTAAATGCTTCTAGACTGAATTCAGTGAGATGTACCAAAATGCAAGACATTTGTACTGATATTGGTCATTTGGGGGACAATTAACCCGAAATCGGTTGTAGATATATATAGAGACAATATCCAAATCTGAACCGATCTTGAAAAAAATTGGCCGAGGTATTTCCGGGCTGTATTTGATATCTGATAGCAAATTTCATTTTTGTGGAATGCTTGTGAGGAACTTTAAACGTTAAATCGGATCAAACATATATGTGGCAACTTTAGTTATACCTGAACCGATTTTCACTAAATTTGATGTACTTGCTTCTAGACTGAATTCGGTTTGACGTACCAAAATTCAGATAATTTGGTCTTATATTGGCCATTTTGTGCACAATTAACCCGAAATCGGTTGAATATACAGGGTGACATAAAACATGTAAAAAGCAATAAGTTCAGCCTGGCCGAACTTTGAATACCCTCCACCTCCAACGAATTTCTAAATTTTCGAAAAATAAAATATAACATTCGCCAAAAATTCTATTAACATCTTAAAAATACCGAATATAACGGTTATATTCGAGCCTGTACGACATGTTTGCATTGTTTGTCATAAGCCATTACCATATTCAAATTCGAAACTTGTAATAAACGGTGAATAATGTAGCTAAAATCATCAAAATACCGTATATAGGGAGATATCGTTATATCGGAGCTACACTTAGTTCTGGACCTGCATAGACAATTTTCTGTCACAGGCTGTAGCTTCCATTACTAACTTTAAATACAACATCTCAAACAATGTCGATGAGTATTGTACCTATATTCGTCAAAATACCGAACATAGGGATGTTCTGATATAAGGGGCCTATACGAAGACCTGGACCTGCATACACAATTTTCAGTCACAGACTGTAGTTCTTATCGCGAACTCTAAATACGTAATTTGAAACGGTGAATAATGACGCTAAAATCATCAAAATACCGAATATCGGGAGGTACCGTTATATGGGGCCTATACGAAGACGTGGTCCTGCATAGACAATTTTCTGTCATAGGCTGTAGTATTCATTACGAACTTCAAGCAATTTTTTCGAAAGATTACGTTATTATAACAGACAGACGGACAGACAGACGGACATATTTAAATCGTCATAGAATTTTACGCTGATCAAGATCATATACTTTGTTGGGTCTGACATGAGTATTTCGAGTAGTAACAAACGGAATTACAAAATTAGTATACCCTCCATAGTATGGTGGAGGGTATAAAAATACGACGTCTTCGAAAAAGTTTTTAAAGGTCAGGAGATTTTTAAATTTTTATTTTAAATCTTGATTTTTGGTCTTTGCTCAAATTTTTTTTTTTGGCAAAAAATCCTAGTCTTTTGTTCAAGAGGACAAAAATTCTTAAAAATCCATGAGTTTTGTGTAGGAGAAAGCATTTTGGGTAAGAGGACATTGAAGAGAATTTTCTTAAAATTAACGACAATGGTACTACAAATTTATGATCAGGATGTAGAAAAAATATTATCTAAGATTTTAGGTAAAATATTTTCATAAAGTCCTTGAAGACTTGTTTTTTAAAAATAATCCAAGATATTTGTTCCTAAAGTCCTTGCAATTTATTTTTAAAATTTGCTTTTTTTATTTTTTGGTAAGGAGGCCACTAAAAACAATTTCTTTATATCCACTAATTTTTGTCAAAAATCCTTAAAATTTAATATACGATATTTGATCGTCAGTTCGTGATATGTGTGTCTTAACAGTCAATAATTTTATGTCATGAGGTCCTTGTAAACTTGTTTTATGAAAAATTCACGATTTTTTGTTATTTTTTAAGAATTTAACATTTTTTTTTTCAGTCGGACCTTAGAAAAATATTTAAAAAAAATTAATTTTAAACGACAAACGATTTCTCATTTTTATACCCTCCGTTATTCCCTTTGTAACAAATTGTTTCGTTACAAAATCCACGGTTTTTGAAAAACCCCCGAAGGTCATCGATTTTTTTAATCGATATTTGGAAATCAATTTTATGACATTTATACATAGCCATAAATCCTAAAAATATATTTTTTAATAAACTCGAAACTCTTGGTCAAGAATAAATCGACAAATCTATAGTTGTTAGTCAGGAAGTCCTTGAAAAGGCGAAACTTGTGTAAAGAATAGGCGACTAATTTTTCCCACAATGGGTAAACAATTTTGAATAAATGAAGTATCATAAAATGACAATAGATTTACCAATTGTTTACCAAAGTCACGTTTTAACTATTGAACGCTATCTACCATAGTCTGGGGGTATACATCTGTCGCCGAAGCGACTGAAACATCCTCTCTTGCTCAAATAAAAAAAGTTGCATAGCATTTGTAACTCTTTCAGACAACAGACACAACATACCAAATAACTTTCAATTCGAGTTCTTCAATACCCACAAATTCTCAAAAAACCTTATCTGACTTCTAGCCCCCCACAGTATTTCAAACCACATAGAGGGTGATATAAATATCCCTCTCCAATTAAATTGTTTTATATAAACTCCCCATCGCTTAATTTTTCATTTCATTTAAAAAAAAAATCTCTCATTACACATTTTATTTTTTGTTTTAAAGTACATCCCCTGTCGATATTTAATTGCTCGCAAAATAATTATTGTTGCATATGGAATTGGGAATTGATTCAATGTAATTATAATCGCCTCAGCGGGAAAATAAACGATAAATTTCAACACCTAAACAATGGCCGGGTCATTAAAGAAATTATAACTGATTTTTCATGATAATATTGTCGCTATTCACATTTAAAAAAAAAAAACGAGAAAAACATTTTAATAAGAATAATTTGTCGATTATCAATTTTAACATTTTAATAATTAATATGATTTTGTTGTGTTGCAAAATTAATTTATATGAACACTATTTTACAACATTGTTTCAAGTGTGTGTGTGGGGGAGTTTATTATTAAATTGTATTATGAAGCTTGTAAAATGCTGGAATACTTATTGAAATAGTTACATCGGAAATTAAGTAGATAAGCTCTTAAAAATCGTATAATTGTGGAACATAGTAAAATAACACCGTGCAACACAAAAAAATAGTTACGGGACAAATCCAGCAGATTATGAAGGTAGAGCTATATACGGAAGACACGTGTATTGGCGTTTAAAAACTTTCAATTGCAAAGTAACCAAAAGGGAGAGTGTAAGTTACCCACTCTTCAATAATTTTTGGAAACTTTCGGAATAAGATTTTTTTGAGATCTGTTCAATTTAGGTATATATTGTCTTCGGCAATATTAAGGACAACCACACGAGTATAATTTTCTTCAAAAAATATTAACCTTCCAGCGAGTCAACGACGGGGTTATTTTGGGTCTTTCTTTAAAATATGGTCAAAACCAAAAGATTTTTTATAGGTACCAGAAATCATCAAAATACTTAATCTTACCTAAATGACAGAAATTCATTCGGTATTTTTTTTCGATGTAACGCCAAAAAAATAAAATTTTTCTTCAGGAAGAAGGAGTCAAAGGAGGAAACATGTTATCAAAAATATCACTATAACCACATAGTATGATATTTTTGATCCAAAAAGTACACGACATTTCCCTCAAAATGGCATCAAAAGTACTCTAAACAAGTAAAATAGTATAAGTCCTTTTTGCCGTCAGATTTATGATTAATGATTTGGGTTTAGTGGCGGAGGTTCTGAAGCAGTTGCTCAATATTGACCAATTCGTATCTGACCTAAGACTGAAAAAAATAATTCAACGTGCCAGGATTGGACTATATCAACTACTTCCTACACTTTATATGAGATATGTGAACCTTTTTGGAAAATGTGAAAATATGCGTGAGGTTACAGATACAGCGGACCGAAGTATTCCATTTCCATCACTAAAAATATTGGTAAGTGCAAAATTTGAAGGAAATCGAAAGTTTATATCCAATTTTATTCGAATTTCAGACTTGTTTCGCAAGTTATGACAGATATAAGTATTGGAAATTGTAACCCTTTATGGGTGAGTTACCAGAAGGGGTTGCCAGATACATATCATCTTCACAACAGATCTTGCGTTAGCAAAAAATATTTGGATGTGTGAAGTTTGAAAAGAGTCGGATGCATTCTCGGATGCTCGTTTTGTTTTTCAAAAATCTTGAACCCTATGTGGGGGAGGTACTAGAAGAAATGGTCCCATCT
The DNA here is from genome assembly GCF_030504385.1 of Musca domestica. Lineage (NCBI taxonomy): Eukaryota > Metazoa > Arthropoda > Insecta > Diptera > Muscidae > Musca > Musca domestica. Next base: position 1,440,637 of record NW_026712312.1, read on the forward strand.
CTATCATATTTATATCAGATCTTGCATAGATGGAAATATTGAGATGTATCGCGTTTGAATGGATTCGGATCTTCATTTCCCGTTTTTTCGGAGCTTCATGGATGCTCAAAGTTTAGAACTTTTCTGAGAGAGCTATCAGAAGGAGTGGCCCATCTTCAAACGAGACCTTGGGTTAATGAAAATATTGTGATGTGCATAATTTGAAGATAATCGGAGTCTTACATCACGTTTTATAAGTGTTGTAATTATTTAAAATGTTGACCCTTTGGGGGAGAGGTACTTGATAGAGTATACCGATATTGCTCATCTCCGAACTCGATCTATGTTTGACAATAATATTAAGATATACCAAATCAGATATTCCCTTCGAGAGTTAACGTCTGCACCAGCCATCCAGACAGATGGACGGACATCGCTAGATCAATTCCAAATGTCCTGAAACGGATTTGAGGCACTTTTTCAACGAATCAAATGATATTAACCCTCTCTAGCCATATGGCTGAGACCCTTCAAAATTGCTTTCTTAAAATTTACGATTTTTCATCTTCAAAATATTCGTTTAAAAAATCCAATCGGTTTGCGACACCAGTCACCGATTCTTATCATTATACCTGATTTATATCATTATACCCTACACCACATAGTGATAAGGGAATTATGACTTTGTGCATTTGTTTGTAACATGAAGAAGGAAACGAGATAGACCCATAGTTCCTTTTGGTGATCAGCATAGAATCACCTTTTTTAGTCGTTTTTGCATGTCCGTCCGTCCGCCTGTCCGTCCGTCCGTCCGTCCGTCTGTTCAAGTATTTTTGTAAAAAAAATGCTGGTGGCATTTATTATTCGATTGAGATGAAATTTTCCAAATAACATTTGTTTGGCTCAAGGACGAACCCTATTGAAATTGGTCCAAATTTAGATATAGCTCCAATATATATCTACGACTGATTTTAGGATTATTATGTCCCAAATGGCTAATATCAGTCCAAATGGAGTGGATTCTTAAATTTCTTACAGAATTCAGCCCATAAGCAGGTACCTCAAATTTGGTGATGGTTCAGATATAGGTATAACTTCTATATATATATATATATATATTTCATCCGATTTGGTCTTTGAGGCCTTTACATTCCACATAGCCCAGAAATAGTTGTTTTAAATTTTATCGAAATCAGTTCAGATTTGGATATAGCTCCCATATATATATTCGGCCGATATCGGGTTAATTGAGCACCAAATGACCAAAATGAACTCAAAAGGCCTGGTATATCCGACCGAGTTCAGCCTAGAAGCAAATACATCAAAAATAAGTTCATATATAGCTATAGCTCCCATATATAGGTATGTTTCATCCGATTTGGTGTTTAAGTCCCCCAAATTCGTAGAATGCACGATACAAAAATAATATTTGGTACCAGATATCAGATACAGCCAAGAAATAGCTGTTTTAAATTTTATAAAGATCGATTAAGATTTGAGTATAGCCCCCATATATATCATTGTCCGATTTCAGGTTTATTGTGCACCAAATGGCTAATATTAGCCCAAATGGACTGAATTTTCGCAATTCAACCGGGTTTAGCGTAGAAGCAAGAATTTCATATTTCCTCCCATATATATGTTTCATACGATTTGGTGTTTAAATCTCCATTATGCCCTGTATCATAATGATATTTTGTACCAGAGCTCAGTTAATGCAATATAAACCTTTCTTTTGTGAGAGCTCTACTAAATATGCATAGTGGTGTAGGGTATCCACCCGACTTTTGAGCTTTCCTTACTGGTTTTTTATGTCTAATACGAAATGGAGAATATTGGGCCATTCCTTCGGAACCTACACCATAAAGGGTCAACAATTTAACTAATCGTAACAGAAGTCAAAACGTATTCAAAGAGTCGAATATTGGCTGAGGGTGTATATCTTTCGGCAAAACCGATTGATACTTTACAGATTGTTAGTTTGACATTTTCATAGAACAAAAATTGGGCCCCAGATCTCTATTATATATCCTGATCAAATTAATTTTGGAAATTGTTGATCGTGGCAAATTATTTCAAATAATATTTTAGCCCACTGTTAACTTGTGTCAATGCGTTTATCCACCACTTCCTCAAAAACAAAAATATTGTTTCATTTGTTTCAATTTTTTTTTTTAAGTATTTAAATCAAGTGCTATTAATTACATGCAAAAAAAATTAAATACTCATTTTATTTTAATTAAGTTTTACAAAAACAAAACAAATCGAAACGGTACCTTAGACAATTAAGCAATAGCAAACGACAAATGCAACAACAACCTCTCTCAACATTGAGCACCGTCATCGGCGTCAGACGGTGTACAACGGCATATATTTATAAAATAAAATAAAATCACGGGATTTATTGAAAGCATTGACATTCGTCGTTCGGAAAATGTGCAAATTCGAATTGTAAAAGAAAAATCTTTAATGAAAATGAAAATTCAAGTTCAATGATTTTGTGTTTGCGGTGACTATAATTTGTCATTTGTTTGTGTACGTGATTTGTGGGTGCTTGATAAGCGAGAAAAAAACAAAAGAAATAAATAAAATAATATAAAAGCAAAAGTTTTAAAACAAAAGAAATAAATCAATTGAATAAGTAACACAAAGGAACAAGCCATCAACAGATAAAATATTTTCTTTTTGCGATAGGAAAATCAAACAAAGACAACCTGAAAGAAAAACAAAAAAATTCCCACAAAAAAAAGATTTTGCCAAATAAAAATAATAAGAACAAAAGAAAAGCAAAAAAAAAAACAGAAGCAAAAGCAAAGAACATTGCTCCGCAGGCAAAAGAAAGAAAGCAAAATATTGAAACTGTGTTCATCATAATGAATGAAATGCTTTCCTTTTTTTCTTTTTGTTGTATTTTATGATTCTCTTTTTTTGGGTGGATTTTCTCTTTTCATTTTTCGTTTTTTGGTAAAAAGCCAAAAATGTATAAAACAAAAGAGTGAATTTTTTTTTTTTTGCTAGAATTGTAGTCTTTACATTATTGCTATTAAACATTGATGTGTGTATATTTTAAAATATTGTCAATTTGTTGTTTTCAAAATTATTACAAAATAATTTTAATACAAAACGCTGACGCGAAAAACGCTGCCAGTTTGCTGGTTCACAAGCATTCGGCTCCTTGAATTAATACTAATGATCTGTGATTTTTAACACTTGCATTTTTTTGCTGAACAAACAAACTTCCGTATTCGGATTTTAGTTGTGAGTGTGTAAGATATAATTTTGAGAGCACATTGAATTCTGCAATAGAGAAAGTGATATAGATACAAATTATGTATTTTTTATAAACAAATATTAAAAGTGAGAATAGATAAAAATAATTTAAATTAAAAAATAGTGAAAAGTTTGACTGCCGAAGTAGCAGTAATTTTAAAATAAGGTGTTTTCGAAGAACTATAGGTCGATTTTTTTGTTTCTGCATTTATCAACCATAAACAAAGCGGTAAATAAGGTAAACTAATAAAATCTGAAATTTAAAATCTATATATATATATATATATATATATATATATATATATATATATATATATATATATATATATATATATATATATATATATATATATATATATATATATATATATATATATATATATATAAAAGAAAGTTGTGTTAGTTACTACGCTTATAACTCAAGAACAGTTGTCTGATTTTAAGGATTCAGATAAATTCGGAATTGTCTTTTGGCAGAAAGGGATAAAATCCAATATATATTTCTAATTCTTCGTAATTTAACCTGAATTGTTTAAAATTTGGTATTTAAATTTCGTTATGGATACTACAGCGTAAGACAGAAAATGTTATGTCTTCGTATAGCCCCCATATAATGGTACCACACTATTTTCGGTAATTTAAGCGACATTATTCAACGGAAATGTTTTAAATTTGGTATTTGAAGTTCGTAATGGTTACTACAGCCAATGACCGAAAATCGTCTGTGCAGGTCCACGTCTTCGTATAGCCTCCATATAACGGTACTTCCCGATATTCGGTATATTGATGATTTTAGCTACATTATTCAGCGATTATTTTAAGTGTCGCATTTTAATATTGTAATGGCTTATGACAAAAGTCGTCGTCTAGACACTAATATAACTGCTACATTCGGTATTTTTAAGATTTTAACAGAATTTATTGTTTTTGAGAATTGCCAAATTCGTTTCAAATGGTGGAGGGTATTCAAAGTTCGGGCCGGCCGAATCTACAGCATTTTGATGTATTTTGCCCAACATAGATTGATGCTAATTTTCCACATCAGTCCTCATCTTCTGATACCTCACCCACAATAGTAGTCATTTTTCAGAAACAATTTATAAATCTAATATTAAGCCCATGTGGTATAAGATAAAATTGGAGCAATACACTTACAAATATTCATATCAGATCTATGTCAGATATGCAAATTGACAATATTGGCCCACTTCTTTTCATATCTCCGTCAAGAAGCATCAAAACATTGATTTATTTTAACTATCACCGAAGCAAAATGAATTATTTCTCGATTTCGGACAAACTTTACACATTGGTACATATCTATCACCAAACCAGTAAGGAAAGCTCAAAAGTCGGGCGGGGCCGACTATATGATACCCTACACCACTATGCATATTTAGTAGAGCTCTCGTAAAAAGGTTTATACAGGGCATTTCAGAGCTCTATGAGATATTTGGTACAAAATCAAAATCTATCTAATTCTATCGTGCATTTCACGAACTATAGCTATCTCTGAACCGGGTTTCTCCAAATTTTACGTATTATCTTCTAGACTGGTGATTTGGGCTGATATTGACCATTTAGTGCACATTTAACCCGAATTCGGATGAAGATATATATGAGAGCTATATCCAAATCTGAACCGATTTCGATAAAATTTAAAACAGCTATTCCTGTGCTCCATCTAATACCTGGTACCAAATATCACGGTTGTGGAGTGAATATTACAAATGTATGGGATTAAAACTCTAAATCGGATGAAACATATATATGGTTGCTATATCTATATCTGAACCGATTTTCACTAAATTTGATATACTTGCTTCTAGGCTGAATTTGGTCCGATGTACTAAAATTCAGTCCATTTGGACTTATATCGGCCATTTGGTGCACAATTAACCCGAAATCGGATGAAGATATATATGGGAGCTATATCCAAATCTGAACCGATTTCGATAAAATTACAAACAGCTATTTCTGGGCTGTATCTTATATCTGGTACCAAATATTATTCTTGTGAAGTGCATATTACGAATGTGAGAGGCTTAAACACCAAATCGGATGAAAGATATATATGGGAGCTATAGCTATATCTGAACCGATTTTCTCAAATTTGATATACTTGCTTCTAGGCCGAACTCGGTTGGGTGTGCCAAAATTCAGGTAATTTGGACTGATAGTGGACATTTGGTGCACATTTAAACCGAAATCGGATGAATATATATATGGGAGCTATAGCTGTTTCTGAACCGATTTTCTCCAAATTTGTTGTATTTGCTTTAAGGCTAATCTCGGTCACATGTGCCAAAATTCGGGCCATTTGGGCTGATATTGGCCATTTGGTGCACATTTAACCCGAAATCGGATGAAGATATATATGGGAGCTATATCTAAATTTGATCCGATTCTCACCAATTTCAATAGGGTTCGTCCTTGGGCCAAAAAAATGTTGTTTGGAAAATTTCATCTCAATCGGATAATAAATGCGACCTGCATTTTGTTCACAAGAATACATGGACGGACGGACGGACGGACGGACTGACATGCATAAATCGACTCAGAAAGTGATTCTATGAAGGTTCTCAAAAGTAACTATGGGTCTATCTCGTTTCCTTCTCCATGTTACAAACAAATGCACAAAGACATAATACCCTTACCACTATGTGGTGTAGGGTATAAAAATCCAGAGTGAAGTGGTGCCCACCCACAATAAACACATTAAAAAAAATTAAAAAGCAGTCAGTTTGGCCGGGCCGATCTTTGTATATCCTCTACCAATCGCAAGAAATTTAAAATTTAAAAAAAAAAGAAAAATCCATTGAAATCCATTGAAAAATCATCAACATACCGAATATTGGGAAGAATCGTTACTTGGGCGCTATCCGAAGACTTGGACCTGCATATGCAATTGTCTTTCATCGACTGAAGTACCCATTAGGAACTTCAAATACGAAATTTGAAACAATTCTGGTGAATAATATCGATAAAATCATAAAAATACCGAATACCTGGAGATACAGTTATATGGGGGATATACGAAGGCCTGGACATTCATATGGAATTTTCGGTCATACGATGTAACACTTATTACGAACTTTAAATATGACATATCAAACAATTACGGCGAATAAAGTCGAGAAAATTGTCAAAGTACCGAATATACGAAGACTTGGACCTGCATTTGTAGTACCCATTACGAACTTAAAATACGAAATTTGAAACAATTCTGGTGATTAATGTCGCGGAAATCGTCGAAATACGGAATATAAGGAAGTACAGTTATATGGGGACTATATTAAAACGTGGACCTATATAGCCAATTTCCAATACCGAAAATCCTGCAGAACAAACACGCATCTGAGTAAAATTTTCATTTCGTACGGAAGCTTGAGTGATCTCCACAGACGGAGAGACGGACTTAGACATATAATTTTATGCTGATCAACTTTGTGGTGTCTAAAATGTATATTTCGAGGTGTTACAAATGGAAGGACAAACTTACTTTACCCTCCATACTATTGTGGAGGGTATAAAACACTTAAGTATCCCAGAAATGAAAGTGAGTATATGTTTTGGTCGAAATTTCCAACTTCGTATGAGACTTAAAACATCACTGCGTAATTCCCGCCCAGAGGGTCAAAATCTTTATACCCTCCACTATAGCCTCCAATTTGGAGTTCGTTTTTGTTGAAATTTCCAACATTGTATCAGACTTGAAACATCACCGCGTAATTCCCGCCCAGGGGGTTAAAATCTGTATACCCTCCTCTATAGCCTACAATTTGAAGTTCGTAATGGATTCTACACTTATTCGGGTCCACATCTCTGTACCTTTTAAAGAATTTTCTTAATTTCACCGGCATTATTTCAAATTTGAAGTTCATAACAGAAACCGCCTTCTTTGGCAGATGCATGGATATACAGGTCTACTTCTTCGCATAGCCTTCTTCGGGTCCACATCTGTGTACCTGCCAATATTCAGTATTTTAAAATTTTTTCTTCTTTTCACCGGCATTATTTCAAATTTGTAGTTCATAATAGACACCGCCTTCTATGGCAGTTACATGGCTATACAGAACTACTTCTTCGCATAGCCTCAATATAACTGCCTCTAGATTCGAGCAGAGAATAAGACCATTATTAGGGTTAAACATTCATAATGATATTCAGACCAGCCGAACTAAATGCTGTTTGTAATTGTTAATACATTTTTTTTATATTTTTTTGATTTACTCAGAATTTTGCAATATCAAAATGATTCATAAGCCATATTTTATAACAGCCCTGACTGACCCCAACAACAGCATGCCCCGCACATGCACAATAATGTAAACCATAAAATAATAAAACCACCGACAATTACAAATACGTGTGACAAATTATTCTGAAATACAGACAATTTAATTTCTCTTAATTTTACGAAAATGGAAATATAACTTAATCAATCAAATGTATAAATTTCGCAACAAAAAAAAAAAAAAAAACAACCTCCGAATAAGCAGCTACATCTGTATAGCTTTTAATATTTAATTACAACCAATAATATATAAATAAAAATAACAAATGTAATTAATTGCTTTAATTCTATTGCAATAATTACATTATGGCAAAACAAAAAAGTCGATTCGATAACAAATGCAAAATGTTTTCCCCAACAACAAAACCAAAACTACAAAAAAAGTTATTTAAAGTTTCTCATGTTTTTCCTTCATTCATCTTGTGCTGTCTTTATTACGTTGACATATGTGACATTTATTTGTTTGATTTTTCGTTTTTTTCACTTTTTTTGTATTTTTTTTTAATAACGTCAGATATATAAATTAAATCAATATGCAAAAATTGTTAATTAAAAACCATTCGTTTGTGAACATGAACCAATTTTGAATCGTCCCTCTCTCTCTCTCTCTCTCTTGCTCTCTTCTATTTGCAGCTGTATTTGCTGGTTTTCCAAGTGCCGTCTGTTAAAATCCACAACAAATCAGTTGTGTGTAAGTGAGAAAAAAAGTGAAATAAAATATAAAATAAATATAACGGAACCCTCCATATATCATTGAAAGACATAGGTGCTAAATATTATTTTTGTTAAAAATAAAAAAATACAAAAAGTGTTAAATACGCCACACATTACTGTCACCACAGCGGAAAAAAGTCACCAAATAAGAATAACAACAACAGAAGCCGCAGCAACATAGCTTCCAACCCAAAATCATTCGGTTACTGTGTCAATATTATTAATTGCCAACTCATTTCGATTTGCTCGAGTGCCAGCCAATATTTGGCAACGGAATACGGCATTATTTTGTGCCATTGACATCGATGTCCCGTAACCGACACGCAGACACGTGACATGTAAGTAACACCTGTCAATCTTGAATTATAATTGAACGCTAAATGCTAACATAGACCACATGGGCTGAGAATTTTTCGAAAGTAATGCGCAGATGGATTTTTAAAAAAAAAAGTTTCTGTGAGTAATTAAAAAAAAAAACTAATAGCAATTAATTAGGGCTCTTACGAGTTATATTTTCAAAAAAAGCCATCAATAGCGATTTTAAGGTCAACCGGTTCGAAATTGACTTATAATCAAATCGGAAGTTTTTCAAAAAGGGTCTTTACTAATATTGAATAATTTCCGAAAGGAGTTATTCTATCCACAAAAAAAAACACGAAATATCAGGCTCAGCTACGCACCGAGAAGCCGCTTTGGTAGGTGTCAGAACCCCTAAAATACCAATAATTGGGAGATGCCGCAATATGGAGCTGATCATTAAAATATAAACAACAGTAAGGTTCCACAGCGAAAAGCCCAACTAAAAATGTTAGATTCGTTCCGACAGTTCGTGTTAGGCCTCTTTATACCCTCCATCATAGTATGGAGGGTATATTAAATTTGTCATTCTGTTTGTAACACCTCGAAATATACATTTTAGACCCCATGATCAGCATAAAATTCTATGTCTATTTAGCGATGTCCGTCCGTCTGTGGAAATCACTCTAGCTTCCGAACGAACTGAAGTTGACTGATAGAATTTTACTCAAATGTATGTTATGTCTGCAGGTATAGCCCCCATACAACAGTACCTCCCGATATTCGGTATTTTAAAGACTTTAGTGACATTATTTACCGGAATTGTTTCAAATTTGGTATTTAAAGTTTGTAATGGATACTATAGCCTAAGACAGATAATTGTCTGTGCAGCTCCCGATATTCGGTACTTTGTTGTTTTTAGCGACACTATTCACCGGAATACTTTCAAATTTTGGATTTGATGTTCGTAATGAATGCTACAGTCTATGACAGGAGATTGTCTGTGCAGGTCCACGTCTTCGTATAGACCCCATATAACGGTACCTCCCGATATTCGGCATTTTGATGATTTTAGCGACATTATTCAACGGAATTGTTTCAAATTTGGTATTTGAAGTTCGTAGTGGATACTACAGCCTATGACAGAAAATTATCTGTGCAGATCCACGTGTTCGTACAGCCCCCATATAACGGTACCTCCCGATATTCGGTATTTTGATGTTTTTGGCCACATTATTCACCGGAATTGTTTTAAATTGGGCAGCCTTAGAAAGAAATTTTTCTATGCAGGTCCATGTCTTCGTTTATCTCCCATATAACGATACCTTCCGATATTCGGTATTTTGATGATTTTAGCTACATTATTCATTGATTTTTTTTCATTCAAGTTTCGCAGTTGAGTATTGTAATGGTTTACGACAAAGGTGCCTATGCAGGTCCACGTCGTCGTATAGACCCTAATATAATGGCTACATTTTAACAGAATTTTTAACAGATTTTATTTTATTTATTTATTTATTTTATTTTTTTTTTTTTTTGAAAATTGTCAAAATCGTTCCAAATGGTGGAGGGTATTTAAAGATCGGCCCGGCCGAAATTACAGCTATTTTACTTGTTATATTTTCGATAAGAATAATAGGAAAGTGTTTACATTTTACACCAAAAGGTCATCCAATTCTTTTATTTCGAAGTTTTCCGAGGAGGATGTAAGTAAAACCATTGCACAATGGACTTTTCGTCTAAATGAATATGCAATTCCCACACTACCTCCTTACATCCACCCTACTCCTTAACCTGGATTCCCATTTCAAATTTCAAGTTTTTAGAATAAACTAACCTAAACGCCTTGGTACACTCTATCAGTGACTTTCACTCCAAATCTAAAAGTTCTAGCTCTACTGATTAGTCAAATAAAAAGTTTACCATATTAAGTACCATTCTAGCACGAATTTTCAAAAACCCAGCCTCAATTGACACTTTCGGACCAAGAGTGACCCTCACCCAAAATTTCAAGATTCTAGCTTCAGCCGCCTTCATATGGGCGTTGATGAATCATTAAGTCAGTCAATCAACCAGTCAGTCAATTACTTTACGCTTTTGTTCATACAGATTAAAAAGACCAATGACGTATGAATACACGCTTTATTTATAAAAATTCATATAAGAAAATCTGTATACATGTTCCTCTTTTCCGAAATCCTTTTTTCCTCTCCTCACTCTCGATAGACTTGTATTAAGTTATAAAAAAAAACAGCCCAGCCAACACAAAGTAAATCGAAGCATGTTCTTTTACTTCACTGCTGCCAAGATGCAATCAGCCAAGAATATTACACTTGCCACAGAATGCTTTCAAGCAAAGCACTGAAGTGGAAACACAATCTAAAGATGCAACTTATCCCTATCGCTTACTTGGCGTTGGCGGAGGAGGTAGTGGCGGAGAAGAAGGATAAGCTTGGACATGCGGCTTACACTTGAATGACATTGGCGCGTTGTTATGTCTTTTAACGTCAACACGTGCATATTACCATGCCACAGCAACAAGAACCGAACAGCGGATGGAGCGTGGTGCAGAGAGAGACTGCTGCAACCAGTCAACAAGGTAACACAAAAACATACCCTGGGGCTTTGTAACAACCAGCGACCGGTTTCGTATTTTTTTGGTGAATGATTTTTTTTTGTACGGTGGTTAAAGAGGTCCTTGGGAGATGGTCTGTAATTATAATTTAAATATGTTTGAGTGATCAGATGGGCTCATTAACATACTCGATGAGGAGTATCGTTCCGAAATTATTTCTTAGAAATTATATTTTTTTTTAAAAATTTAAAATTATAGGGAAATACTTTTTTATTTATTTATACATGCCATAGCATGACGAAGGATATAGAAGCTAAGGCAAGGAGAAATTGAATCTCAAATAAATCCGAAAGTTCTCATTTTGTCTTTCTATGAGGTCAAAAGTTGTTCTAATTTTATGCCTATTTTTTCACATATAAATTATTTCTTTACCGATTTTATTCACTTGTGAGCCACTGTAAATCATGGTTTGCAATCTCTGAACGTCTCCTCATTTTTGTATTTGAAAGAAATAAAAATAACTTTGTGTAAAGGATACGAAGGTATCCACGAAACAGGCTATTTGTCGCTTAGCTGGTGTGAGGTTTTCTACGTCTTACAGTTACACCTGACAGAAAGGGGCACAGTGGGGGAACGTGTTTTAAAAAAAATTAAAATCTCTTAATCACGGTTTACCTTTTAATATAATATAATATAATATAATATAATATAATATAATATAATATAATATAATATAATATAATATATAATAATATAATATAATATAATATAATATAATATAATATAATATAATATAATATAATATAATATAATATAATATAATATAATATAATATAAATATAATATAATATAATATAATAAATAATATAATATAATATATATAATATAATATAATATAATATAATATAATATATATATATATAATAAATATAATATATATAATATAATATAATATAATAAATATAATATAATATAATATAATATAATATAATATAATATAATATAATATAATATAATATAATATAATATAATATAATATAATATAATATAATATAATATAATATAATATAATATAATATATATAATATAATATAATATAATATATATAATATAATATAATATATATAATATAATATAATATAATATATATATATATATAATATAATATAATATAATATAATATAATATAATATAATATAATATATATAATATAATATATAATAATATAATATAATATAATATAATATAATATAATATAATATAATATAATATAATATAATATAATATAATATAATATAATATAATATAATATAATATAATATAATATAATATAATATAATATAATATAATATAATATAATATAATATAATATAATATAATATAATATATATATAATATAATATAATATAATATAATATAATATAATATAATATATAATATAATATAATATAATATAATATAATATAATATATATAATATAATATAATATAATATAATATAATATAATATAATATAATATAATATAATAGAATATAATATAATATAAATATAATATAATATAATATAATATAATATAATATAATATAATATAATATAATATAATATAATATAATATAATATAATATAATATAATATAATATAATATAATATAATATAATATAATATAATATAATATAATATAATATAATATAATATAATATAATATAATATAATATAATATAATATAATATAATATAATATATATATAATATAATATAATATAATATAATAATATAATATAATATAATATAATATAATATAATATAATATAATATAATATAATATAATATAATATAATATAATATAATATATATAATATATAATAATATAATATAATATATATAATATAATATAATATAATATAATATAATATAATATAATATAATATATATAATATAATATAATATAATATAATATAATATAATATAATATAATATAATATAATATAATATAATATAATATAATATATATATAATATAATATAATATAATATAACATAATATAATATATTATAATATAATGCGTCGAATTTTTCAATAATTTTCTTCCTGTTGTAGTTTTGTTATTGCAACAACCTCGACAAGGTTATATAGAAGTAGACATATATATATACCTATATATGTACATATATACATTGCACTTGCCACAACTTGCCTTCACCGTAATCGCCGCAATTTTATTTTTAGCTTTTATTACAGTTGTTGCTACTGCTGTTGTTAAGCTGTTGTTTTTTTTTTACAACTCATATCTGTTGGCCTGTGGTATCTCTTGGGTGCATCTTGTGGTGCTGCTGATGCATCGCCAACAAGAGCCAGGCAGGCAGGCAAGTAAGCCAAATAAAAACTTACTTTGTTGTGTAGTTTTGTAGATGACACACCAACAAAAAAAAAAGAAGGAAAAGAACGTAAATGTAAAAAAGATGGCACAGTGTGTAAACAGCTCATTGGGTTCTGTGCAATGCATTTTTTGTTGTTTATTTTATTCTTATTCTGTTGGCATTTACTGCTGTTACTCTGCTAGCTGCTGCTCTGTTTCTTCTTCACCATCGTCTTAGCCCATGTTATTAGTTTCGTCCTTGGGAATCGTGTTTAATTTAGTTTCGATTCATTTAGTTTTGTGTTTTGGTATTTTTTGCTCTCACTCTCTCTCTCTAGAAAACATTTCCTTTGGCCAGACCATAAATATGTAAACTCGGTGTCATCTTATTGGTGGCGTAATGTTCTGTCTCCTTTGTTGGGTTTTTCTTAATTTAGAAGAGATTTCGAAGTATCAAGTTTATAATGGTTCAGTTTATCATTACAATATATGAATTGATTAAAAATATTATTTGAGACAGTTCGTATTTCCTAGATTATAGGAACATTTTTCGACGTTGTAGTGTGGTCCCTCCGTAACTGATGCATCGCCAACAAGAGTCAGGAAGGCAAGTATTATTGTTATTATTATTATTATTATTATTATTATTATTATTATTATTATTATTATTATTATTATTATTATTATTTTTATTATTATTATTATTATTATTATTATTATTATTATTATTATTATTATTATTATTATTATTATTATTATTATTATTATTATTATTATTATTATTATTATTATTATTATTATTATTATTATTATTATTATTATTATTATTATTATTATTATTATTATTATTATTATTATTATTATTATTATTATCATAATTATTAATATAATTATTAATATTATTATAAATAATAATAATATTATTATTATTATTATTATTATATTTAATTTCAAGTTATTTTAAAGATTTATTTACTTATTTATTAGTTTTATTGTTATTATTATCATTATTTATTTATTTATTTACTTATTATTATTATATTTTTTTTTTGTTGAATAGTGTATATTAAGTTTGTATATTAGGGCGGTATATTATGTTTGTCATTCTGTTTGTAACACCTCGAAATATACATTTTAGACCCCACAAAGTATATATATTCTTGATCAGCGTAAAACTCTATGTCGATTTATCGATGTCCGTCCGTCTGTGGAAATCACTCTAGCTTCCGAACGAATTGAAGTAGATTGATAAAATTTTACTCAAATGTATATTATGTCTGCAGGACTTTTGGTACTGAAAATGGTCCATGTAGGTTCACGTTTTGGTATAGCCCCCATATAACGGTACCTCCCTTTATTCCGTACTTTGATGATTTTAGCGACATTATTCACCGGAATTGTTTTAAATTTGGTATTTGAGATTTGTAATGGATACTACAGTCCGTGCAGAAAATTGCCTATGCAGGTACAGGTCTTCGTATAGGCCCCATATATCAGCACCTCTCTATATTCGGTATTTTGACGACTTTAAGTACAATACCCACCGAAATTGTTTGAGATGTCGTATTTGAAATTCGTAATGGATGCTGTAGCCTGTGACAGAAAATTGTCTATGCTACGATATAACGGTACCTCCCTATATACGATATTTTGTTGATTTTAGCTACATTATTCGCTGTTTATTTCAAGTTTCGAATTTGAATATGGTAATGGCTTATGACAAACAATGCCTATGTAGGTCCACGTCGTATAGACCCCAATATAACGGCTATATTCGGTATTTTTAAGAACATTATTTTTTGAAAATTCGTTCCAAATGGTGCAGGGTATTCAAAGTTCGGCCGGCCGAACCTACTGCTTTTTAACTTGTTTATAATTAGAAAAATGTTACCTTTCACACCAAAAACTCTTAAAAATCGTTTAGATGGAAGTTTACAGAGGATGATATGAGTAAAACCATTCGAATTTTCATAACGCCTATGGTAATCTATCCTGCACTCAGTTACCGTTATTCCGAATTTAGGAATTCTAGCTTATTCTGTTTATCCAATACAAAGTATTAATTATACCCTCAGCCATATGGCTAGAGAGGGTATATATAATTTGATACGGCCAAAGCGTGCCTAATCGAAATAACGGTTTTGGACCCAAGGTCTCTTTGGACCAAATCCGTTTCAGGACATTTGGAGTCGATCTTGCGATGTCCGTCCGTCCATCTGTCTGTCTGTCTGGCTGGTTGGTGCGCACTATAACTCTCGAAGGGAGCATCCGATTTGATGCAAACTTGGTATATCGTAATATTATTGTCAAACTTAGATCGAGTTCGGAGATGGCCAATATCGGCCAATTTTTGTGATACCTGCCCCAGAAAATGTCTTTTTTTTTTCAAATATGATGTAAGACTCCAATAGTCTTCAAATTACATACATTAAAATATTTTTATCAATCCACGATCTGGTGTGATCGGTCCACTCCTTCGGTCCACTCACTCCCCTCCGATATAAGCATCGGGTTCCCTTAATATTTCACACATTCTATTATTCCTACCAACACAAGATGGGATATATCGGTCCACTCATTTTGGTAACTCCAGCTCTATCGGTCCATCCAAATATTACCAGTACTTTTCGTATTAATGAGTACACACTTCCAAAACTACCTCCTTACATCGACCCTACTCCTCAACCTTCATTCCCAAGCCGAATTTAAAGCTTTTCGTACCAAATGTAGCACATTTTAGAACTTTTCGTACACTTATAGTGTGAATTTTCAAAATCTCTTTCCATTACTCACTCCAAAGGTGAAATTTACGAGTTCTGGCTCTACTGGTTCGTCAAATACAAAGGGTATCATATTTAGTACCTTTTTTATATTTTTTGTACCGTTCTAGTGCGAATTTCTAAAAACCCAGCCTTATCTGACCACTTCGGACCAAGAGTGACCCTTACCCCAGAAATTTTCAGATTCTAACATGATGAATCTTTAAGTCAGTCAGACAATTACTTTACTCTTTTATTGATATAGATAACTTGTGAAACAAATCAACGATTCTTTACAACTTGCTATATCCAAAAATATTCTCCCAACCAGAAACCTGAGATGAATATGGAATTTATGACTTCGCATGAAACTGTATATAAATGTTAGATTTTCTGGAAATTTGGCCCATAGATGAAATATGAAAATGAAATACTTCGGTCGACAATATCTGGAACCTCCCACACATTTTAAAATTCTCCAAATATTATAATATTTCTCATCTGAAGTGAAGGAAGTAACCAATATAGTCCAAACCTGGCACGTCGCAATATTTATATAATATGTATTTTGGTCCAATACAAGATGGAAAATATTGGCCCACTCTTTCGAAACATACTCCATAGAGGGTCAATAGTTTGAATAATCATAACAGAAGTCAAAATAGATTAAACTAATCGAACATTGGCTGAGGGTATACATCTGTCGACAAAATTGACACATATTTTTGACTTGTTTAATTTTAGCTTATTTGAAATTCGTGAATTATCACAAAATGTATTTTAAGATAGCGCTTAAAACAAACAAAAAAATTAAATTTAGTTTATGGCAACTATGGCTGTTTGGTATCAATCCACCAAAATCAAGTCTTACCTAAGTACTCCTTATTTTATAAAACTTTTATCAAATTAAAAACGGTACAACATCTTTATCTCTGAACAACAACGATATGTCTACACAACTGACTGATATTCAAAACGTTTTGAAACAACTCTCATTAAATATGAGTACAATGAACTCAAAAATCTCGAATATTGAATAGCACATAGCAGACATCAACAAAAATGTAGCAACAATAACGAATGAAATATCCGAACTCCAAATGAGAGACAAACAAAAAACCGAGCAAATAAATGAACTAAACGATAGAGTAAGTAAGCTAGAGCAAAGAGCCATCGATAAGAATATAGAAATCGGGAATGTGATAGATGAGAGCCTGGATGCTGAGGTTGTGTTAAAAAAAATAAGTGAAAACACAGGTGTAGAAATAAACAAAACTGACATAGAAAGAGCAATAAAAATAACCAGAAAGAATAAAGTTATTATTGAATTTACTACTCTCGCCAAGAAAAGAGAGATAATGAGTAAAGTCAAGAATCACAGAGTGGAGGTTGAACAGTCAAATGGGTCGAAAGCTTTGCTATATGTGAATGATGAACTCACACAACACAACAAACGTCTTCTTTGGATGACAAAAACAAAGGCTAAAGAAAGCGGATGGAAGTTCATATGGGTGAAAAGCGGAAATATATATGCCCGAAGAAATGAAAGCTCTCGCTTTGTAATAATAAATAACACGTCAGATTTGGAAATTATAACATCAACAAACTTACCGCAATCACAATTATAAACAATTTTCTTTTTTGTCGTATAAATATTGAATCACGTGTGTAAGATAGTGACTTAAAAAAAGAGCATTACAATAATTGTTAAAAAGATAACTTTTCCTAACTGTATCTAGTTACGAAACGAAAAACTTCAATAAATAATTTCCTAATAAATTAAAAACAGTTTTTAAATACAAAAATAAAAACATTTATAAAATATTTTGTAAAAACATTAATAAAATCTTTTGTGAAATGGATTATAACGAATTCATATTAAACGGCTTTAATGAAATAGCCAACAGCTATCTAAATTTTAAAATGTCTATCATTCATTTAAACATTCGATCAATGAGGAAAAATTTCTTGCCTCTAATTGCAAATATAAAAAACATAATAAATGAAATTAAAACAAGTAAGCAAAGGCTACAGTCGAGCGGGGCCGACCGTTGAATACCCTACAACACTATAATAAATGATACAGTTTATATAGGCGAGATACTCGAAAGAATTCTACAAGATATTGTGACAAATAATAAAAGAAAAAAAAAACGAATAATAGCAACTTAAACTAATTTGCTCATTTCCAATTAATTGGTAGATTTTGCACGTAAATGGTCTTCCTAGATCTGGAACCAATATTTCCCAAAGACCAATAATCTCTTAGAAGTGGCAAAAGATTAACATTTATTATTGGTTTTTGACTGAAACGCATCTATATGAGATACAGATATTTGACTATATTCCTTAACGAAATCAGCGTTAACGAAATAGTCAGAAGTGCGTCTTTCCTGTATTTGTAAATTCTCCAACAAGTCTCTGGAATGGACACTTTCGTATTTTGTCTACAACAGTTGACAAACTATTTCACACATTGAATATTTTTGGATGGCCATTAAAAACTGCTTGGCTTTTGCAATGTGCGGTAACCCCCATTCAAATATGCGTGAGGATCGGGCGATAATTACGACCTGCCGACAATTTTGCAGTTTTTTGGTCCATTTCAACCCTTAAATATATGGCGATCATCTCCAAAAAGAGTAGGCTTTTATTCTGACCCTCATCTTATACCCATGAAAAATTTCGTAAGGATCGGGCCATAAATGCGATCTTTATATGATATCCTGATATCCCAACTACTTAGTTTTGTTAGCTGTAGAAATATTACCAAATGTTTAATTAAAAATGAAAATATGCCAAAAATATGACAAAATTGAAAAAATATGAGAAAATTTTACAAAATCAATATTTTCATCTTTAGAGAGATATTTTTATGCGATTTTTTTAGACGTTTTTTCTTTCCTGCCAAGAGGCCATTCTGAATTAATGAGAACTGTCGAAATCAGTTCAGCCGTTCTCGACATATAAGAGATCTTTCAAGCATATCTTCTTTGATAGACATATATCGCACATATTTTGCTATATATCCGATTTGTTGGATGTTAAGACCAATGTAAAGGTCAGAAGTAACCTTGTGATGGCTTTGTGATTTCGCCGGGATTTAAAATATTCGCGGTTTAATGAAAATTTTTGAATTTTTTCAACAAAAAATATATGGTATATTTTACCCGCTAAATATTATCCGATGACCCAAATTAGTAGGCTTCTTCCCCGCCCTAAACTCTAGCTACATGCGAAATTCCGCGTCGATTGGTCTATAATTGCGACCTGTATAGCTACTGCAAAATCCGACATTTTTTCAGTATTTGGTCCATTTCAACCCCTAAACATTTGGCGATCATCTCCAAAAGAAATAGGGTTCTATTCTGACCCTAGTCCCACCTCCATTCTAAATTTCGTGAAGATCGGACCATAATTGCGACCTGTAGAGTGATTACAAATTAACATGGACAGACGGACAGACGGACAGACGGACGGACGGACATACATAGCTAGATCAACTCAGCTCGGCGAGCTAGGAAGATCCATATATACTTTCCTATATGGGAAACCAATATTTCGAGGTGTTACATAAATTCTGGCCCAATCAAACTTATAATACCCCCAACACATAGTGTTGTAGGGTATAATAATAGTATTGTGCGAAACCAATATATCAAATGAAGAGAATCAATTCTATGTTATAAATGATTTCAATGCTGTATTTCTAAATCGAATTGGTAAAGGTGGTGGTATTGCTGTTTATATTAGAAAGAATTTAGTATATAAACAATTACAAATTGAATTAAAATCGGCTGAAATTACCAAATTGGAAATAAATATATCTGATACTACGAATGTTGTTCTTATACCAATATATCGCCCACCAAGTTCGAACTTAAAACTTTTCTTACAAGAAATAGATAATTTATTAAATAGCATAAACCGAAAAGACAATCTAATGTTAATAGGTGATATTAATATAAATATTATGAAGCCAAATACAATTGCAACGAACTATTTGAGCATTCTTTCTTGCTACGGTATGCATTGCATGATTAACAATGCAACCAGAGAAGATAAAAATAGTAAAACATGTATTGATCACTTCTTTCTCAGATGGAACAAAAATGCTATAAAATCTAATTCAGCGGTTATAAAGACGGGAATTTCGGATCATTATGCAATCTTTGGATGCATTGATGAAAATTCGTATACGACAAAAAAAGCCTATACCATTGAAACAAGTAGCAATAAAACAATAAACAATACTACTGTAAACTATCATGTTAACCGTACCAACTGGGAAGAGGTAATGAATAGTTCGCGCAATGTCAATGAGTTATTCAATAATATATACAATGTATTTGAAAATATATACAAAAAGTCAACAGAAAAATCCCAAAAGTTTAAAAACGTAATGAATACCCGTGGCATACAAGAATACAAGATAAAAACAACATAATAAATGAGAGAATTTATAAGAAAAAAAAAAAAATAACAATGATTTACAAAATTTGTAAGCAATATTATTATGTTTTACAAATTTCACACGAGCTTATCATTAACAATATCTTCCAACTTATCGGCAACTCCACTAACAACAACGACATTGCCTGAATTTGAAGTAGTAGTCGTTGAGGACATTAAAACTAAATGGCATATCAAAGAACAATGTAAGCACTTTGAGTTAACATTCATATCGTTACCCCACAGCGTGTGCAACTTCAATGTTCGGCGAATGCAACACGCCATTATGTATTCCAACCAAAAAAAGGACAAGAAAAAAAGGAACACCCATCTGAACATTCATGAGGAAGGTTGTCATTATCCTTTCAAGATGTTCCTCAAACTGTCTGGCGTGCTGATGGTTGTATCATTGCAACAACGAAAACAGCTACGGCATAATCAAAAGGGCAGCTGGCCTCCAAAGGCACACACATATGTGAGTGTGTGTGTGCGTATTTGTGGGTGTGTACCCACTCACTCGCTATATGTCAGCTATATGACAATTTCCCATTAAAGTAAATGAGTTTTTTCTGCTGATTCCGTTTCATGCTACAAATGTACTGCTGCATGTGCACTTTTTCACTTTTTTTTTTCTCATTGCACATCCTCCTCGGTAATGGTGGCGGTGGCTGTGCCAGGCTCTATAATGTGGATGCACATGACTAGAGTGCATCGTGTCACCTATGCTCAGTGGGGCGTGGATACAATGTAAGTATGTGTGTGTGTGTGCGTGTGTTACTGACATTGACACACGGCTGTCCATAAGCCAGTGATCACGTTCTATATGCGAACACATTATGTTTGCACTGGGACTGCTTCTTCTATCCTCCCTGGGATGCATTTAAAGTTAGCTATGGGCAAAGGTGAGTGTGTGTGCATTTTTTTCTCCATGTTTTCTTTAAGAAGTTCTTAAATGGAGGTTGTCGTTTTGAGTTTATAAAATTCTCATTAAAAATTATAGGATCTATGTTATGGGAATGTTTAAATGGTATTAAACGTTGAATTGATATGGTCAATTTGTTTTAGGTAGAGCGCTGGACTAGGTTCGCAATGGGTATGATGTGGGTGTGAGGAATCAGAAAATATGTTTATTTAAAAAAAATTATTTTTAAATCTAAATTGTGTTTTTTTTTTTCAAATCCATGTCGTTTTAAAACGTTTTTGATGGATTCAATAGTTTGTGATGGATTTTCTGAACAATGTGGGTAATAACAATTTAAGATCACTTTATTTATATATCACTTTATTTATATTTATATTTAATTTAAGTTTGGTTTTGAAGATCAAGCTCTTTATAGCTTTTTTTGGAGAGGCTTTATTCATTCAGTTTTTGGAGATAGTTTTTTAAGATATTTTTGAAAGTCGCTAAGTATAAAGTTGCCAATTATGGTTAACAGCTTCAAAAAATTACCCATCTTTTTTTATAAAAGGATTCATTATCTAAAGGCTATTGGATGAAAGTGAATTTTTAAATTTATTCCGAAGATCGTTAATTCTTCACTTTTTGTAATTTAAACAAAATTTTTGAAATTTTACGGTTTTACCGAAGGGCAATTTAAAGCTTCTTGAAAAACATTTTTTAATCCTTTTTACTTGATTTTTAAGGTCACGGATTGAAAATTAACTAATCAAAACAAGTAAAAAAACATTAAGTTCGGCCGGGCCAAACTTTTAATTTTCAGAGAAATTCTTAAAAAAAATGTGGTAAAAATCATCAAAATACCGAATATTGGGAGGTATTGTTATATGTGGACTATGTCAAAACGTGGACCTATACATACAATGTTTCACCACACGAACTAGAACCCACTATGACTAACAAATGCCACGTTTTAGACAACTCCGCGAAAAAGTTTGGCAAAAACCATCAAAATACCGAATATCGGGAGGTACCGTTATATGGGGGCTATACCAAATCATTAAACCCATACATGCAATGTTTCGCCACCGGAACTGGAACCCATTATGACCAACAAATACCAATTTTTAGACAAATCCCTGAAAAAAATGTGGCAAAAAAATTAAAATACCGAATATCGGGTGGTACCGTTACATGGGGGCTATAACAAATCATGGACCCATACATGCAATGTTTCGCCACCGGAGCTGAAACCCATTATGACTTACAAATACCAATTTTTAGACAAATCCGTGAAAAAAATGTGGCATAAATCATCAAAATACCGAATATCGGGAGGTACCGTTATATGGGGACTATACCAGAACGTGGACCGATATATCTCATTTTCAATACCAACCATTCTAGACACAATACAAATTGCTCTGCTAAATTTTGGCGCTCTACGTCAAATAAACGGACAAACGACGGACAGACAGACCGACAAAGAATGTAACAAACGTAATGACAAAGTTAATATACCCTCCTTTCCAAGGTGGAGGTGTTGTTGCAAAATGGTCAGGCTTTATCCCTTTATTGTTGTTTTTATAAAAACAACGTTTGTTTATTAGTGGAGAACGATGGTAATGTTTACCAGGGGGTAAGGCAGGGAATACCTAGGTTTCGGAAAGAAACCTTTTGTTCAGATTGAACGAAAGCATAACAAGTGGAGAAAGATGTAAATGTTTATAAGTGCGGTTGTAAGATTTAGAAGACTTTCAAAAAGAATTTTAGTTTTATTTAATTCTTTGGTTCCTCTTCTATTGAGCTTACGATCTCGTCACTTGGGTAAAAAAATGTTTTTTGTCATAGAAGTTATTTTTAAAATAACAATAAAAAACAAGGGAACTGATGAGGATTGGTGGCTCTTTCCGAAACCTGGGTATTCCCTCCTGGTGAACATTACCATCGTTCTCCACTAATAAACAAACGTTGTTTTTATAAAAACAACAATAAAGGGATAAAGCCTGACCATTTTGCAACAGCAAAATATAATAGAATTATAACACTATGCAACACAGAAACTAATTACTGCGTAAATCTAGGGCATTATGAAAGTAGAGCTAGCAAGTGAAAAAGCAGCTAAGATCTGGCCGGCCGATCTTTTAATATTCTCCACCATTTGGAAAAAAATTAAAAAATTATAAAAGAATTTTGTAAGAAAATACTAACTGAGTGAAAACCTTATATGGGTTCTTTACGAATATAAATAATTTTTTGGCATAGGCATAGGCCATTCCAAACTTTAAATACGAAATTTGAAATAATGCCGATCTATAATGTCTCTAAAATTATAAACGTATCATATGTAATTTTTTGTCATAGGCTGTAGTACCGATTACGAACTTCAAATATAAAATCTAAAACCATTCTGATAAATAAAATCGCTAAAAAAAATGTTGAGAGGTACCGTTATATGGGGCCTATATGAGACCGGGGACCGGTTGTCCCATTAACGAACTTAACCTGCCTACTACCAACATACTGCAAAATATTAGTCTTCTATCTCAATTTCATCATCGACATCATTCCAAAAGCTCCCTTTAAACGTCGTCGTAGCAGGTCAGAATATTCCACAAAATTACTTGTCATAAAATTCTACAATAGGTCCTGGAAGACGTCAAAAGTCTTTAACGTCAGGAATTCATACAGATTTCTTTTTTTAATTTATTGAATGAAAGCAAAAAATGTCAGAAATAGCATCAAATTTTAGAATAACTTAAGATTTGTTCGAATTGGTCACCTTTGGCACGAAATGTGGCCTTCAAACGGCCAATGAGACCGTCACACGCTGTCCGAATGTTGCTCTGCGGTATTTTGGTCCATTCCCTGTGAAGGGCTCGCTTGCTTGGTGATCGACAATTTGGTATTTTTTAGTGCCATCCTTGTTTTCCAAAATACTCCAGTCACAATAGTCTAACGGAGATTTTGGTGGCCATTGGAACCTCATTTTGTAACCATTCTTGGGTGGCTCATGCTGAGTGCGATGATGTTGAGTCCTGTTGGAATGCCCAAGGTCTGTGGCCAAAATGTTTGCGTGCCCAAGGCTTCAATACACCCTCCAGAATATTTTCGTGATAATATTTGTCATTTATTCTGACGGCACGGTCTATTAATACGAGCGGAGATCGGCTGTTAGGGCGGCCCACACCATCACCATGGCCGGCGCTTGAGTTATGGTGGCCAACCGAAGGTGCACATTTTCAGCTGACCTCTTTGGCAAGCAAATACGAACATTTTGTTTGTTTACAAACTGCTAGACAACGAATGTTTTCTCATCGGAGAAACCCGAATTCGGTAGTTCACCATTTTCGGCCAAGCGAAGCAACTCTTTAGCTCTTTTGAGTGTATTTTCTTTCTACTGCGGTACCCCGAGCTCATTTTTTAATATTTGCGAATTGAATATTGCGATATGTTCAGCTTACGAGCCATTTTTCGGCCACTGCGACGCGGGTTTTAATCATGTCCCTTCTCTACTTTCCGAACCATTTCTGCTAATGTTGCTGTTTTCTGCCGTCCACTTCCATCCAGTATCACAGTAACGAGTGATGGTACGAGACACAAAACATTTATTCACATCTAAATGCTGGAGTGCTCTAACGGTAGCCACTTGAGGTCTTTAGGTAAATATAAAGAAGTAGCACTATCACGCTTGAATTCCATCACGAATAACTTTTTTTTCTGGAAAATTCTCATCAAAATGCTTTTTACGCTTGTAAACAATATAAAGAGCTGTCACTGGAATAATTTTTATCAGCTGTCGGACGAGTGGCTTAGAAATGACAGCAGTCTGAAGTTGGTTGCAGTTTTTTCATCTTAACCTGTATATAGGTATTTCAATTTAACAAAATTAAGAATTGAATATTGAAGACATTATTTTTCATTGGTTTTTTATCAGAATTTATAATGTTTCATATTCAAGATTTGTCTAATTTTGTGGCTTAAGCATTTGTTGATAGTCCTGGATTTCTTAATATTTCGGTGCTGTTATAGATGTTTATGACGTTTAAGGATGGTCATGGTCAATTATTTCTTTTTTTTTTCATTTTTTAGATTTTAAGATTAAGATTGATTTTTTTTAAATATTTATAATCGTGATTTTCTTTTTTTTTATACCCTCCACCTTGGAAAGGAGGGTATATTAACTTTGTCATTCCGTTTGTAACATCCTTAAATATTCGTCGTAGACCCCATAAAGTATATATATTCATAATCAGCATAAAATTCTAAGTCGATTTAACGATGTCCGTCTGTCTGTCTGTCTGTCTGTTGAAATCACAATACAGCCCACATTATTTGACGTAAAGCGCCAAAATTTAGCAGAGAAATTGGTATTGAGTCTAGGATGGTTGGTATTGAAAATAAGATATAACGGTCCACGTTTTGGTATAGCCTTCATATAATGGTACCTCCCGATATTCGATATTTTGATTATTTTTGCCACAGTTTTTAACGGATTTGTCTAAAAATTGGTATTTGTTGGTCATAATGAGTTCCAGCTCCGGTGGCGAAACATTGCATGTATGGGTCCATGATTTGGTATAGCCCCCATATAACGGTACCTCCCGATATTCGGTATTTTGATGGTTTTTGCAACATTTTTTCACTGATTTGTGTAAAAATTGGTATTTGTGAGTCATAATAGGTCCTAGTTCGTGTGGCTAAACATTGTATGTATAAGTCCACGTTTTGGTATAGTCCCCATATAACGGTAGCTCCCAATATTCGGTATTTTGATGATTTTTGACTGATTTTTTCACGAATTTCACTGAAAATTTGGTAGTTGTAGATCATAATGGGTCCCAGTTCGTGTGGCGAGTCATTGTAATTATAGGTCCACGTTTTGGTATAGCCCCCATATAACGGTACCTCCCGATATTCGGTAATTTGATGATTTTTGCCCCTTTTTTTTCACGTATTTGTCTGAAAATTGGTATTTGTAGGTCATAATGGGTTCTAGCTCCGTTGGCGGAACCTTGCATGTGTAGGTCCACGATTTGGTAGAGCCCACATATAACGGTACCTCCCGATATTCGGCATTTTAATGGTTTTTGCCACATTTCTTCTAATGTTTCCTTTACCCTAAGGTGGAGGGTATTAAAAGTTTGGCCCGGCCGAACTTAATGTTTTTTACTTGTTTATATATAAGGAATTTTGATGTTGTAGATTTTATTCTATTATATAAATAGTGATGATTTTTTCTTTCCCAGTATCTCTCCTTGTTGCCCAATTCCCCTCTTTACTCCATATGTGGTCTTATTCTTCACCTGAAATAAAAAAAATAATATTATTATTTTAATTAAAATGTTAATTGAAATTTTAATTCTAAAACACAAAACTTTTTTAAAAATATAAAAAATTATAGAGTCAAGTACTCAACATAGACTGTCTTTCCTTCCAATTTAATTTTCATTCTGGATGTGAACTGTATTACCAGTTAATATTGAAAAACAGAAGACCCATGGTGATGACCAAATAAGCAAGAAGATCCAAAACAACACGTTCGTCTTGGTTCTCCCATGTGTGTGTGTGTTACTCATTCACTCGTTTTTGTAGCTTAACAGGCTGTTTGGTTTTAGCAGGCCATCCTATTTTCGGGTTGTGTTGTAAACAACATGCATGAAAGTACGTGTATATTAGAGTGGTTTAGGTATACGAATGGAAATATTCTTTTCAAATTTGCCAAAAATTAATTTGAAAATTCCAAAAACCATATTAATTTTGGAAATGTCTGAATATACTCAATAATGGTCCCAGGCATTATGGTTCCAAATTTCTTTAGCCAAAACCATAAATTAAGTTCATGTCTGAAGTTAAGTCTCTCCATTACGGTCCCAGGAATAAAGTTCCGGAATAACTTAAAAGAAACAAGTAAAAAAGCTGTAAGTTCGACCGGGCCGAACTTTGAATACCCTCCACCATTTGGTACAAATTTAACAATTTTCAAAAAAATAAAATCCGTTAAAAATTCTGATAAAATCTTAAGAATGCCGAATGTAGCCGTATATTAGGGTCTATACGACGACTTGGACCTGTATAGGCAACTTTTGTCACAAGCTATTACAATATTCAAATGCGAAACTTGAAAAAAATTGTTTATAATGTAGCTAAAATCATCCAAATACCGAATATAGGGAGGTACCATTGGGGTTATAAATGAACCTGCCCAGACAATTTTCTGTCATAGGCTGTAGTGTCCATTACGAACTTCAAATACAAAATTTGAAATAGTTCCGGTAAATAACGTCTCTAAAATCATCAAAATACCGAATATCGGGAGGTACCGTTATATGGGGGCTATACGAAGACGTGGCCCATTTTCAATACCAAAAGTCCTGCAGACATAATATACGTTAAATTTTATCGACCTACTTCATTTCGTTCGGAAGCTAGAGTTATTTCCACAGATGGACGGACATTGATAAATCGACATAGAATGTTATGCTAATCAAGAATACATATACTTTATGGGGTCTAAAATGTATATTTCGGGGTGTTACAAACGGAATGACAAACTTAATATACCCTCCATACTATTCCGAACGAAATGAAGTTGATACAAATTTACTCAAATGTGTATTATGTCTGCAGGACTTTTGGTATTGAAAATGGGAAATGTAGGGCCACGTCTTCGTATAGCCGCCATATAACGGTACCTCCCGATATTCGGTATTTTGATGATTTTAGCGATATTATTTACCCGAATTCTATCAAATTTCGTATTTGAAGTTCGTAGTGGATACTACTGAAAAATTGACAAAAATTGGTCCTAATATACAGCTACATTCGGTATTTTGAAGATTTTAGCAGAATTGTTAATGGATTTTAATTTTTTGGAAATTGCCAAATTTTCACCAAATGGTAGAGGGTATTCAAAGCTTTTTTACTTCTTAGTATTCAGACCACTCTAAGATAAATTCATTTTTCTTTAGACCGTATCTTAAAGTCCATTTTCTCGCCCGATTCGCACAAGAAAAGCCATCATCACGTGACTATTTATTTAATAATTTACATGGCGATTATCAGCTGGGCATCTTGTCGTTTTTTATTTTTAGCCAACTTGTATTTTCTACGATGGCTCGTTCTTCTAAACATACAGTCCAGGCAGTCAGCCGAACGATACAATGCCTGTGGCATATTTGGAGATGAGTATGGCCATGGTAGTATAATAATTTAATTTTAAATACATTAACATTAATATGCTTACATCTTCCCATAATTCCTAATACATACCTCCATGTTGCTGCGTGTCCAATTGCCTGTCTAAAAATACATTCCCCTCCCCACCCCCCTTCGCAAAAAATAACCACAAAATACAACTGACATAGTAACGCTATTAATTTCTGCATTTTTATCGGACATAGATTTATATGCATTTTGTATTTCCTTAAGCCATTTTCATTTCATTTGACTCCCCTTTCACTCCTCTCTCTATCCACTTTATAAATACATTTCTTGTGTACTTCACAACTGGTGTTGCCGTTGTGGTCCCCGGTGGACATCGTCATTTACTTTATTTGAATTGAGAGAAAAACAAATCAATAATTCATACAATTTTTTTAGTAGAGTTGTTTGTAGTTCGCATTTTCAATTCCTCTTGAGATGTGTTTTCGTTTTCACAATTCTACAAAAGGAATAAGAGAAAATGAATTAAGTGTCCGGTCTAGTGACCTATGGTCAGAGATTCGCAAATTTGTGCAAAACTATTCAAAACTATAACTCTATCTAATGTATGCGTATTATGACAAATAAAAGGTGACACGAACTCCTAATTTTGAGAGAACAAAAAGGTGTCCCTTGGTCTTGGCAGCGGCGAAGGCGATAACCCCCAAAATTTGAGAGGAACTTTAAAAATTTTAAAAAACATCGTCTAGAAATACCTTTGAAATGAATACCGTTATATGGGGGCTATGCTAGGACGAGGACCCATTAGGACCTTCAAATACGAAATTAAAAAAAAAATAATGCCGTTAGACAATAGACAATTTCCTATCATAGGTTGAAGTATTAATTACGAACTCTAAATACGATGTTGAAATCACTATAAAGTTCACATTATTTAATCTAGAGCTTTGAAATTGGTCACAATGATTTTTTTTATATATAGAGGACTATGTCACGTCTAGGTATAGGCCCCATATAACGGTACTTCCTCGGTATTTTAAGGCATTTCTGTCAAAATTTCCAACAATTTAGCTGAAACTTTACATTTGGGTTCTTGATAGGCCTGTTCTCTCCCTTCGCTACAGGTCAAGTTTTTTTTTGGTATGAGCTTCGTATAACTATACCCACCGATTTACGGTTTTTTAAGATTTCTGGCACAATTTCCAACCATATCAGCTGAAACTAGACTATTGGGGATTTCTGTAGGTCTTTTCTACCCCTAATTTAATTTTTTAATTATTTAAACTCAAAGGGATTGCCTTTTTTTCATTTTACTTTGATAAACATAGTGATAAAGTTCGGCTCGGGGTTCAAAAATTTCGAACTGAAAGCCCGGTATATAAATATATTTTTTACCTCATGGCTTTGCTCTGGCTGAAATCAACGTTTTTTATACTCTTAACCATACATAGTATGGAGGGTATAATAAGTCCGTCATTCCGTTTGTAACTCATCGAAATAATCGTTTTAGACATAAACAAGTTAAAAAGCAGTAGGTTCGGCCGGGCCGAACTTTGAATACCCTCCACCATTTGGAACGAATTTGGAAATTTCCAAAAAAAAAAAAAAATCCTTAAAAAATTCTGTTAAAATTTTAAAAAATATTAAATATAGCCGTTATATTGGGGTCTATACGACGTGGACCTACATAGGCATTGTTTGTCATAAGCCATTACCATATTCAAATTCGAAACTTGAAATAAACGGTGAATAATGTAGCAAAAATCATCAAAATATCGTTTATAGGGTGGTACCGTTATATCGGGGCTGTGCGACAATTTTCTGTCACAGGCTGTAGCATCCATTACGAACTTCAAATACCACATCTCAAACAATTTCGGTGGGTATTGTACTTATAATCGTCAAAATACCGAATATAGGGAGGTACTGATATATGGGAGCTATACGAAGACGTGAACCTGCACAGACAATTTTCTGTCACAGATTGTAGTTCCCATTACGAACTCTTAATACTTAATTTGAAACAATTCTGGTGAATAATGACGCTAAAATCATCAAAATATCGAACATAGGGAGATACTCTTATATGGGGGCTATACGAAGACGTGGACCTGCACAGACAATTTTCTGTCTTAGGCTGTAGAGTCCATTTCGAACTTCAAGTACTAAATTTGAAACAATTCCGGTTGATAATATCGCTAAAATCATCAAAATACCGAATATCGGGAGGTACCGTTATATGGGGGCTATATGAAAACGTGGACCTATTGGAAAAATAAACATGTGTGCAAAATTTTAGCCAAATTTTTCAATGAAATTATCTGAAAATAATCACAAGCAATTCTTTCTGAGTAGTTTACCCCCTGGATGAGAATTGTCTATATAAGTCTACGATATCGTATAACCCCTCTGCAAGGGTACCCCGATGTTCGGTATTTTGCTTATCTTAGCCACATTTTTTAATGAAATTGTCTGAAAATCTACAAAAGAATTTCCTTCTGAGTACTTTACCTCCTGGAAGATTATTGTCTGTCAAAATATCGTATATCTCCCATATAACGGTACATCCCTATATTCGGTATTTTGATGATTTTAGCTACATATTTTCAATGGAATTGTCTAAAAGACCATTCTAGAAGTTATTTTCAAGCACTATACTTTCTGAAATAGAAATGTCTATACAGGTCCACGATATCGTGTAACCCACATACAACGGTTCTCCCCGATATTCCATATTTTGACAATTTTAGGGGCATTTTTTTCGTAAAGGCCCCGTATATCAGTATCTCCCTATATTCGGTATTTTGTTGATTTTAACTACATTAACAACAGGATTTTTACAAGTTTCGTATTTGAATATTGTAATGACTTATTACAAAAGTTCTCTATGCAGGTCCACGTCTGCGTATAGACCCCAATATGACGACTATATTCGGTATTTTTAAGATTTTAACAGAATTTTTGACGAATGTTATTTTTTCTTAAATTTCCAAATTCGTTCCAAGTGGAGGGTATTCAAAGTTCGGCCCGGCTGAACTTACTGCTCTTTTATTATTACTTGTATATAAATTTTTTTGTTGCCTCATGGGTTTGGTCTCGCTGAACTCAACGTTTTTTATACCCTACACAAGAAAATAGTCAGGGTATTAGGGCATTTGTTTGTAACAGGCAAAAGGAAACGAGATAGACCCATAGTTCTTTTGATGATCTGCATATCACATTCTGAGTCGATTTATGCATGTCCGTCTGTCCATGTATTTTTGTGAACAAAGTACAGTTCGCATTTATTGCCCTATCCAGATGAAATTGCGCACAGATCATTTGTTTGGCCCAGGGAGGATCCCCATTGAAATTGGAGATAATCGGTCAAAATTTAGATATAGCTCCCATATATATCTTCGTCCGATTTGTTTTTTATTGTGCACCAAACGTGTAATATCAGCCCGAATAGTATGGAATTTAGCACATACAACCAAATTAGGCCTGAAAATAAGTATGCCAAATTTGATCGAAATCGGTTCAGATATAGCTATAGCTCCCTTATATATTGTTCTTCCGATTTGTTATTTTAGTCCTCAGCAGCCGTAATATGCAATCTGTAACAACAATATTTTTTGAAATATATCAAATACAGCTCAGAAATACCTTTGCTAAATTTTATCGAGATCGGTTCGGATTTGGATATATCTCCCATAAATAACTTTGTCCGATTTACCTTTTATTGTGCACCAAACGTCTAATATTTGTTCAAACGGGATGGAATTTGGCACTTACGACCGAATTGAATCTAGAAGCTGGTATGTCAAATTTGGTGAAGATCGGTTCAGATATAACTATAGCTCCCATATATATTGTTCATCCGCATGTTTAGCCCTTTGAACTTTAAATTATAATAACAATCATAGCATGTATGATTAAATTCTCCCATAGAAACTTTTAATTGTTATGTGGAGCTCTACTAAATTAGCAAAGTGGTGTAGGGTATCATAAAGTCGGCCCCGCCGACTTGCAGGCTATACGATTGGTATTTTAGATTTCTAAAAAAATTTATTTTTTTTAAATTGAAGTAGTGTACGGGTGGTGCCAGAAATAATGGATTGAAATTCCTCTTCTTTGGTTGGCACAATATATCTAGAAATATTAACCCAAAATATGCCATCTAACCAGAATATATATAATAAGCATTTAAGTTAATATTATAATACACATTGGGAATCACTGACCTTTCATAAAAAATCCTAATACAAATAATAGCCGCACAAAAAAAGAGGCCTTTACACGCACACTTGTAACAACTTAACAACATCAACACCAAAATGTAATAAATTTAAATCCGACTGCACGCACTTAAAATCAAACAGTAACAGCAACAACAACAACAATTCCAACAAAGTCCACAATAACATCATGTGTAGTAAATATATGAACAACAACAACAATACCATTATACCTCTCCTAACTCCGACTGCTAGAAAACTTGCGATATTTATTCCATGGACTTGATTGGCTGGACTGCTAACTGCGGGACCGCACTTTAATGGCACTACGTCGCATGTCATTCACTCACTTGCCGGTGGTCGGGCTGGCTGGCTGGCTGGCAGAAAGGCATATTAATAATGAAAATTAATGCGCGTTATAAACACGCGACATGTCACATGCATCGAACGAGATTGTTGGTATTCATCTGAATGGTTGGATGGACGGGCGGACGGACAGAAAGACAAACCTGTAAAAGTGTGGACAAGATTGGCGAAAAAAAAAAACAAAATATAAAAATAGAAATTTTGCTAAAAATAAACAAAGTAATAAATTAACATATTTTCTAAAAATAACAATTTAGACGGAATGAAGTTAACAGCAAGTGTTTGAGATTTTCAAGGAATAAGTTATGTGTGTTCATCTAAGGAAGCCAGTTTTGTCTATCTCCCAGAGTAGTTTATTAGTAATTTGCTCACAAATATCCCTTTAAAAATTAATTATTTTTAATTTAGGAGTTTAATGTGTCCTGATTACTGGAAATGAATTTGAAATAAGTGGCTAAAATTTATTTTTTATGCCCTCCACCATAATATGGAAATATACATTTTAGACTCCAATATATTCTTGATCAGCATAAAATTTCATGTCGATTTATCAATGTCCGTCCCTCTGTCCGTCTGTGGAAATCACTCTAGCTTCCGAACGAATTGAAGTAGATTGATAAAATTTTACTCAAATGTATGTTATGTCTGCAGGACTTTTGGTATTGAAAATGGGCCATGTAGGTCCACGTTTTGGTATAGCCCCCATATACCTCCCGATATTCGGTACTTTGTTGATTTTAGCTACATTATTCAATTCTTTGAAATTTGGTATTTGAAGTTCATAATAGATATTACAGCCTAACACTGGAAATGGACCATGTAGGTCCATGTTTTCGTATATTCCTCCATATAGCGGTACCTTCGATATTCGGTATTTTGATGAATTTAGCGGCAATTTTTATCGGAATTGTTTAAAATTTCACATTTGAAGTTCGTAATGGATACTACATCCTATGGCAGAAAATTGTGTGTGCAGGTCCACGTCTTCGTATAGCCCCCATATAACGATTCATCCCGAAATTCGACATTTTTATGATTTTAGCGACATTATTTACCTGAATTGTTTCAAATTTGGTATTTGAAGTTCTCAATGGATAATACAGTCTAAGATAAAAAATGGACCATGTAGGTCCACGTATTTTAAGATTTTAACAGATTTTTTTTTTTTTTTTTTTTAAATTACCAAATTTGTTCCAAATGGTGGAGGGTATTCAAAGTTCGGCCGAACTTACAGCTTTTTTACTTGTTTTTAATTAAGGTCTTTAATCTGTCCTGATTATGAATGACTTTAAAAAACTCTACTCCACGGATTATTCCTTAATACCAGCTTATAAAATATTATGAGCTAATTTAATATACCTGGTTCTGCGAGGGTAGGCTCACTCTTTGTTACAGCGCCTCTATATATATTTACTTCCTGATTTTCAACGAAATATGCTGTATTTTGAAGATTCGAAATCATTGGATGTATATTAGCTTCACTCAAAGAAATATTTAATACCTCCCTCTACTTCGTCAGGGAAAAGCCCACCTTAACATTTTAAATTCATTCCAACAGCTTCTGTCTGTCATTTTTTTCAGTTTCACAAAAAAAAATTCTGGCCCGGCATCTAA
This sequence comes from Musca domestica, assembly GCF_030504385.1. NCBI lineage: Eukaryota > Metazoa > Arthropoda > Insecta > Diptera > Muscidae > Musca > Musca domestica. The sequence continues at coordinate 1,475,594 of NW_026712312.1, forward strand.
CTACGGGACCGTACTTAAATGGCCGTACAGGCGGTCGGACAGGCAGGCTTGCTGACGGGTCTGGAAACTACAGAAATCAACAATGACCTCAACATCAAATTGGAGGATTCCAGCCCCATCTATTCACCCTATAGTACTTTTCGTACAATTATAGTTTTCGTACCATTATAGTACACATTTTCAAATCCACCTCTATATCTCAATTCCAGACATCGACAAAGCTCTCTTTAGCTCTATTCCTTCTCACAATGCCAAATGTAGTATTATGTAGCCATTTCGTACAATTATAGTACACATTTCCAAAACAACATCCACATCTCCATTCCAGACACCAACAGAGACCTCAATAACAAATTTCGGGATTTCAGCTATATCCCTTTACCCAATACCAAATATTAGACGCATTTTCCTACCCACCGCCAAATCTCGAACACAGATATCGTTCGTCAGTAATGTCAATATCAAATTTCAGAATTTTATATCTATCCCCTCACCCAATATAAAATATAGTGCGATTCAGTACTTTTCGTTCAATTTAAGTACACATTTTCAACCATCTCAATTCCAGATACCAGCAGAGACCTCAATACCAAAGGATTTCAGCTCTATTCCTTCAAGCAATACCAAATTTAGTACTATTTAGTACTTATAGTACAATTATGGTACTACTTCTATACCTCAATTCAGGTTACTAACAGAGACCACAATATCAAATCTGAGGATTACAGCCCCATTCCTTCAAACAATACCAAAGTTTGTACAATTTAGTACTTTTAGTACAAAAGTCACCAACAAATCACGATGTTTTCATACAATTTAAGTACACATTTTCAACCATCTCAATTCCAGATACCAACAGAAACCTCAATACCTAATTTCATGATTTCAGCTCTATTCCTTCAAGCAATACCAAATTAAGTGCTATTTAGTACTTCTCGTACAATTATGGTACTACTTCTATACCTCAATTCAGGATACTACCAGAGACCACAATATCAAATCTGAGGATTACAGCCCCATTCCTTCAAACAAAAACAAATTCTGTATCATTTAGTGCTTTTAGTATAAAAGTCACCACCAAATCACGATGTTTTCATACAATTTTCCGAAACCACCGCTATATCACGATTCCAGATACCAATAGAGTCCTCCATATCAAATTTAAGAATTGTAGTCCCATCCCATCATAGAGACCTCCACATCAAATTTAAGAATTCTAGTCCTATCCCATCACCCAATACCAAATTTAGTACCATTTACTACTTTTCGAACAAATAGATGACGCATTTCCTAACCACCACCAAATCTCGAATACGGATACCATCAGTAAGCCATATATCAAATTTTAGAATTCTATTTTAATTCCTTCTCCCAATACCATATACAATACCACTTAGTACTTCTCGTACAATTATAGTACACATATCCTAAACCACTTCCATATGTCCAGGTTACAAATGAATTGCGATCCTAATACCAAATTTCGGATTTAAAGCACTATCTGCTCACCCAATAACAAATTGTACCAAATATTGTACTATTTAGTACTTTTTGTACAATTTTCGTACTCATTGTACCAAAAATATAGTTCCATTTAGTACTTTTCGTGTACTTGTACTACATATTTCCAAAGCTTAAAGTTTTCCCTTAATAAAACTGTTCAAAATTCAGTACCATTTATTACAGTTCGCAAGCTTAGTACACATTTCCAAAAACACCGTCTTTTATCAAACATACTTCCGAACCTTGATTTTCGTACCAAATTTCAAGTTTTTGCCTCTATCCGAGCAAATAATACCAAATAGTACCACTTTAGAAGTTTAGTGTCATTTTAGAACTTTTCGTAACCTTCGAGTTCGAATTTCCAAAACCAATTTGGTACATCTTTCCTGCACTCCGTCGCTGACTCTCATACCCTCAGCCATATGGCTACAGAGGGTCAAAACGTACCTAGTCGAAATAATGGTTTTAGACCCTAGTTCTCTATGGACCAAATCCGTTTCAGAACATTTGGGGTCGATCTACCAATGTTCGTCCGTCCGTCCGACCGTCTGTCTGGCTGGCAGGCTGGTGCGCACGATAACTCTCGAAGGGAGTAACCGATTTGATCCAACCTTGGTACCTCGTAATATTTTTGTCAAACTTAGATCGAGTTCGGAGATGGGTAATATCGGTTCACTCCTTCTGGTACCTCCCCCACAAAAGGTCGAAATTTTCAAAAAAATATATATATTTTTTGCACAGAAAGAGAAACGATAATCCGATTTTGCTACAACTTTGCAAATTCTAATATTTGCGGTGCACTCCTTCTGGTACCTCCCCCACAAATTGTCAAAATTTTGAATAATTACAAATCTCAAAAGATGTGATGCAAGAGTCCGATTGTCTTCAAATTTCACACATCCCAATATTTATATTAACCCAAGGTCTGGCATTAAGATAGACAATATCGGTCCACTCCTTTTGGTAACTCGCCCACAAAGGGTCGAAATTTTCAAAAAAAAAAATATATTTTTTTGCACAGAAAGAGAAACGATAATCCGAATTTTTCTCCAACATTGCAAATCCTAATATTTGCTTCGGTGCTAGGTCAGGTGTGAAAATGGACAATATCGATCCACTCCATCAGGTACCTCCCCCACAAATTGTCAAAATTTAGAATAATTACAAATCTCAGAGAATGTGATGCAAGAGTCCGATTGTCTTCAAATTTCACACATCCCAATATTTTTATCAACCCAGGGAATATATCGGTCCACTCCTTCTGGTAACTTCCCCCCCCCCCCCCCCCCACAAAAGGTCGAAATTTTACATATCCATTAAGCTCATAAAATGCGAAATTAACGTCTGATTCCGTTTAGACTTTGTACATTTGAATATTTCTATCAACACAGGATCTGTTAAAAAAACGGTAGAGATCGGACAATTCCTTCTGATACCTCCCACAAAGCCTAAAAAGTTTAAATATCAATGAAGCTCAAAAAAGCGAAATTGACATCCGATTCCAATTCGGCAAACCCGAAAGATACATTTTAACTTGTTTTTAGTACAATTTCTGACTTTTCGTACCACTTGAGCTCTTTTCGTATAATTTCGGTCATTTTCGTACCTTTTTAGCACGCAGTTTCAAAAACTCAGCCTTATCTCACACCTACGGGCCACTTCAAAATTTTAAGATTCTAGCGTCAGCTGTTTCGCCTGGGCTTTGATTCTCGAGCAGCCAGTCAGTTATTGTACTACTCACATATCCCTCACATACCAGAGCTTTCAAATTTATAGGGATATTAAAAATATGCCTGAAAACTCCATCATCTCTACTGCCCTAATTCCTATCGACCACAACAATCATTCATTTAAAACTTTTTAAACTAAATCCATAATTTATTCGTATCAAATATATCACAGCAGTTTAAAAAAAACTACGACAAAAAATACAGCAGCAGCAACAACACTATAACCGCCCCTGATTCTGTAAACAATTAAACTTTAATTATTTTGTCAATAAATCAAGCCAAATTGATTAGCTTGCTTATGAGTTGAGCTATACTTCCGACTAACTACAAATGGGTCACAGCACCCCAAACAACACCCACACCCTGCTCACCACAACATCCCCGCCCCTCACCTCACCTCACCCCCCCTCCCTACCCCCAAACATTTATCCATGTCCATGATTAATGATGTTGTTGGTGAGGCACATTGATGATGACAGTGACACTGACAACGACAGCTACCACAGTAGCTGTGACCACAACAAAAACCCAATGACAACTGCAGCAGCAACAACAAAGCCTGTGGCTATATCTACAAATAGAAATAACCAAAAATAGAGTTCTTGGTTTGTAACAACAATTATAAATTGTTAATATAGAATCCATAAGTTGATTGTGATTGCGGGCGGAGGAGGGTGGGTGGTTGTGTGGATGGATGGATTGGTTGATGGAGGGGTGGCATAATTGATGGGCTCTGAAACGGAAGCAATGTAATTTAGAACAGAATGAATACATTAAATCAGTCAATGCTTATTGGACGCTTCTTGATTGTCCTTTTGACGTTTATTAATGAATAATATTTTTTTGGGGCAGATCTTCTAAAAAATTTAAACTGATTCGACATAAATCAAAGTTAGAGAAATATTTATGGCAAAGACTGGTCAGAACTGAATTTAAAAGTTTCTTAATGGCAATGATCTTAAACAGATGAGCAGAAAAAAGTCGAACACGTGTCATATCGAAATAACCGTATGTACACATCTGTGTACATATAGTCGGTGTTGTGCTTAAGTGTTCCATACCCAAATGTTGTTTCTTTTGTTTTGTGATTTTTTCCGATGTCTGCTATAATTTTTGAGACATAAATTTGTAGCATTTTCTTGTAATAGAAAAAAAAATGTACTGCATTAATTTTGAAAATGAAAATAAAAATTCTAGACATCCGAATATTTCGCAAAATTGTGGATATTTAGCAAACGGAACAAAAATTAGGTTTTTACAAACATTCTATAACTTTTTATTTCAATACTGGGTGAGATGAAGAAACGGCAACCAATTTCAGACTGCTGTCATTTCTAAGCCACTCGTCCGACAGCTGTTAAAATAATTCCAGTGACAGCTCATTATATTGTTTACAAGCGTACAAAAGCATTTTGGTGAGAATTTTCTTGAAAAAAAGTTATTCGTGATGGAATTCAAGAGTGATAGTGTGTTTTTTTTATATTTGGCTGGAAAACCACAAGTGGCTATCGTTAGAGCACTCAAGTATTTAAATGTGAATAAATCTTTTATGGCTTGTACCATCGCTTGTTACCGGGATACTGGTAGTGTAGCCCGACGTCAAGGAAGTGGACGGAAGAAAAAAGCAGCATCAAGAGAAAATGGTTCAAAAAATAAAGAAGCGACCTGATCGAAACCTGCGTCGCAGTGGCCGAGAAATGGCTAAACATATCGCAATATTCCATTCGGCAAATATTGAAAAATGAGCTATTGAAATTCCAAAAAGTGCAAGAACTTACACCGCAACAGAAAAAAAAAAAGATTTACGAGAGCTAAAGAGTTGCCTCGCTTGACCGAAAGTGGTGAACTGCCGAATTTGCTCTTCTCCGATTAGATAACATTCGTTGTCCAGTAGTTTGTAAACAAAGAAAATGACAAATGACTACTTGCCAAGAGGTCAACTGAAAATGTGCATCTTCGGTTGGCCACCAGAACTCAAGCGCCGGCCATGGTAAAGGTGTGGGCCGCCATAACAGCTAGTATTAATCAACCGTAGCGTCAGAACAAATGCCGTACATTATCGCGAAAATATTCTGGAGGGTGTATTAAAGCCTTGGACAAGCAAACACTTTAGCCGCAGACCTTGGACATTCCAAAAGGACTCAGCACAATCACACTCAGCACGCGCCAACCAAGAATGAATACAAAATGAGGTTCCTCGCTTGATTTCCAGCTCACAATGGCCACCAAAATCTCGGGACACCAATCCATTGAACTATTGTGTCTGGCGTATTTTGGAAAGCAAGGTTGGCACTAAAAAATACCAAAGTGTCGATCACCTGAAGCAAGCGCTTCGCCGGGAATGGGTCAAAATACCGCAGAGCAACATTCTGGCTGCGTGTGACGGTTTCATTAGCCCTTTGAGGGCCATAATTTGTGGCAAAGGTGACCAATTCAAACAAATCTAAAATTTATCTAAAATTTGATGTTATTTCCTACATTTTTATACCCTCCACCATAGTATGGAGGGTATATTAAGTTTGTCATTCCGTTTGTAACACCTCGAAATATACATTTTAGACTCCACAAAGTATATTTATTATTGATCAGCATAATATTCTATGTCGATTTAGCAATGTCCGTCCGTCTATCCATCTGTGGAAATCACTCTAGCTTCCGAACGAATTAAAGTAGATTAATAAAATTTTACTCAAATGTATATTATGTCTGCAGGACTTTTGGTGTTGAAAATGGACCATGTAGGTCCACGTCTTCGTATAGCCCCCATTTAATGGTACCCTCCGATGTTCGGTGCTTTGATGATTTTAGCAATATTTTTCACCGGAATTCTTTGAAATTTGGTATTTGAAGTTCGTAATGGATACTACAGCCTAAGACAGGTCCACGTCTTCGTATAGCCCCCATATAACGGTACCCCCGATATTCGGTATTTTAATGACTTTAGCGACATTTTTCACCGGAATTGTTTAAAATTTGGTATTTGAAGTTCGTAATGGATACTTCAGTCTAAGACAGAAAAGTCGGTCATGTAGGTCCACGTCTTCGTATAGCCCCATATAACGATACCCGCCGATATTCGGTATTTTGACGATTTTAGCGATATTTTGTCACCGGAATTGTATCAAATTTGGTACTTGAAATTCGTAATGGATACTACAGCCTAAGACAGAAAATCGGTCATGTAGGTCCACGTCTTCGTATAGCCTCCATATAACGGTACCTTCCGATATTCGGTATTTGGATGATTTTAGCGACATTATTTACCGGAATCGTTTTAAATTTGGTATTTGAAATTCGTAATGGATACTACAGCCTAAGACAGTAAATCGGTCATGTAGGTCCACGTCTTCGTGTAGCCCCCATATAACTGTACCCTCCGATATTCGGTATTTTGATGATTTTAGCGATATTGTTTCATATTTGGTACTTAAAGTTCGCAATGGATACTACAACCTAAGACAGAAAATTGTCTCTGCAGGTCCACGTCTTCGTATAGCCCCCATATAATGGTACCTCCCGATATTCGGTATTTTGATGATATTAACTACATTATTCACATCATTTTTTTCAAATTTCACATTTGAATATTGTAATGGCTTATGACAAAAATTACCTATGCAGTTCCATGTCGTCGTATAGACCCTAATATAAGGGTACATATGGTATTTCTAAGATTTTAACAGAATTTTTAACGGATTCGATTTTTTTTGAAAATTCCAAAATTCGTTCCAAATTTTGGAGGGTATTTTTCTTAAGTTTCGCATTTGAATAGTGAAATGGCTTATGACAAAAGATACCTATTTTCAAGATTTTTACAGAATTTTAACGGATTTTATTGTTTTTGAGAATTGCCAAATTCGATCCAAATTGTGGAGGGCATTCAAAGTTCGGCCCGGCCGAACTTACAGCTTTTTTACAAGTTTGCTTTCATTCAATAAAATTAAAAAAATGTAAAAATTATGGCATTTGACTTTGTTGCAGTTTTTTATCTCACCCTGTATAGCCACTTATCCATAACAATTTCAAAATGTCACACTAATATTTTCGAGGAGCGTCAACCTAAATAGTTTATAAAGGAGTCCAATAAAATGTTCCAACTAACTATACATAGAAACGCTATGAGTGATTTTTGGAGATTTTCAGATTTTTCGCATTTTGCAATTCATATGATCCAAGCCACTTAGAAGGTGTTAAATTTTATGAATATTTCATTATGTTATCCTTTATAAAGTTTACCTTAATAATTAGATGAACATCTACTCATATTACTTAAGGCATATTTGTATTGACAATAACATCGATATGTAGCTTTCAATGCAAGCAAGTTCAAAGACCTATTGCACCGCAAACATACAAACGTGTGTATGTACGTATGTCGACTACAACATCAATAGAACAATGCAAAAGTTGAGAACTATAAAAAAAACACACACACACACAGAGCATTGCAATGTTGTTAACATCTAATTAAAATGTCAACACTCGGTTAATGTCGTTATTCATCGTGTAAATAATGATAATAACAGATGTTGGACATTCTCATTATGATGCAACAACAACAGCTACGAAAAAAATTATAGCTTTCGTCAAAGAGCACGCCCTTTAATTTGAAAGCCGTTTAAGAATTTAGCACCTACTAACTGTCAACTTTATTTGCGCGAAATATTTACGATGACGCAGCGACAAAAATATGATCTATACGAAATGGGCGACCAAGTTCAAAAACCACAATCTCAAAAGCGTAGCCAAAAGTTTACTTGAGGGGTTGCAGATAATTAAATATCTTGACTACGCCTCTGTTTGCCAGGTCTATAAATATCAATATCAAGTTATTTAAACTTTTTTTTACGTTGACAATAACTTAACGCTAACGTTAAGCGTGAGTCTAAATGAAGGTGCTAATAAATTTGCCAATTATTGTTAATACTGCTAAATGACATTAATTGCCCGCGGCTGAGGTTATGAAGTATCGTTGACGTTTAGCTGCGAGATGCTGCCAGGTGATGACTTGGCATATTGGAAAATATGCATAAATATTTGAGAATGAACTGAACGACGTTTCGTTGATGCAATTGATTAATGCATTTCGATGACGATCTGGGTAAATATGTAAAATCTAAAGGGGATTCTAAGGTGGATTTCTAAGAATATAAAATAGCATTTAGGAAACTCCCAAGTTCCAATATTAAAAAAAAAAAAACAGTTAAAAAGTATCAGTCGGCTTTTCCAAAAGATGGATACCCACAGCCAATGGTCAATTATTCAAATATATTTTAACTTCTGTTTTGATTATTCAAATTGTTGAACCTCTATGACGTAGGTTCCGAAGCAATGGGTCAATATTGTCCATTTCGTATCGGACCTAAATAAATATGATATACATTTTCCGAAGTGGCAGGATTGGACTATATCGACTACTTGCTTCACTTTATATGAGATATGTGATAATTTTTAGAAAATGTGCTTGAAGTACCAGATATAATCGATCGAAGTATTCCATTTGTCCCTCCACCATAGTATGAAGGGTATATTAAGTTTGTCATTCCGTTTGTAACACCTCGAAATATACATTTTAGACACCACAAAGTATATATACTCATGATCAGCATAAAATTCTATGTCGATTTAGCGATGTCCGTCTTTCCATCTGCCAGTCTGGGAAAACCATTCTAACTTCCGAACGAAATAAAGTAGGTTGATGAAATTTTACTCAAATGTATATTATGTCTGCAGGACTTTTGTTATTGGTATATTCGGTACTTTGATGATTTTAGAGACATTCTTCGCCGGTTCAAATTTGGCATTTGAAGTTCGTAATGGATACTACAGCCTATGACAGAAAATTGTCTGTGCATGTCTACGTCTTCGTATAGCCTCCATATAACATTACCTCCCGGTATTTGGAATTTTGATGATTTTAGCGACATTATTCACCGAAATTATTTGAAATTTAGTATTTAAAGTTCGTAATGGATACTACAGTCTGTGACAAAAATTGTGTGTCCAGGTCTACGTTTAGATCCCATATAACGGTACCTCCCGATATTCGGTATTTTGATGATTTTAGCGATATTAATTATCGGAATTGTTTCAAATTTGATATTTGAAGTTCGTAACGTAACTACAGCCTATGACAGAAAATCGTATGTGCAGGTCCACGTTTTGGTATAGCCCCCAAATAATAGTACCAACATATATTCGGTATTTTAATGGTTTAAAATAATTTTTTCGCGATTTTTTTTCAAGTTTCACATTTGAATATTGTAATGGCTTACGACGAAAGTTACCCATGCAGGACCACGTCGTATAGATCGTATAAATCCTAATAAAACGGCTACATTCGGTATTTTTAAGATTTTAACAGAATTTTTAATGGATTTTATTTTATTTTACTTACAGCTTTATTACTTGTCATACTTTATCTCAAACAGATAAAAATATTGGTATGGGCAAAATTACAAGAAAATCGAACTTTCATCCTCAAATTTTATGCGAAATCATAAATTCTGTAGTTATCTCGGTTTTCTGGTCTGGAGAAATATTTAGAAATAGCAAGTTGTGAAGAATCGCTGTCTTGTTTCGCATATTATGGCAGATAAAAGTATTGACAATTGTGATCCTTTAAAGGTGAGCTTTACAACAGATCTTGTGTTTTTTGTATGTATGAAATCTGAAGAGAGTTAAATGCTTATTTTGCTTTCTTCAGTGTTTTTTTTTATATCTTGAACCCTATGTGGGGAGTTATCAGAAGAAATGGCCCGATCTCTATCATCTTTATAACAGATCTTGTGTTAATGGAAATATTGAGATGAACCGAGTCTAAATGGGGTCGGATTTTAATTTTATGAATATTAAACATTTCACGCATTGTGGGGGAGTAACGAAAAAGAGTGGACCTATACAAGTTGAGATAAAAAACTGCAACAAACTCAAACGCCATAATTTTTACATTTTTTTAATTTTATTGAATGAAAGCAAAAAATGTCGGAAATGGCATTAAATTTTAGAATAAGTTCAGATTTGTTCGAATTGGTCATCTTTGACACGAATTATGGCTTGCAAACGGCCAATGAAACCGTCACACGCTGCCCGAACCTTGCTCTGCGGTTTTTTGGCCGATTTTCGACGAAGCTCTTGCTTGAGGTTATCGACACTTTGGCAATTTTTAGTGCTAACCTTGCTTTCAAAAAAATTCCAGACACACTGGTCCAACGGACTGGCATCCGCACTTGTTGGTGGCCATTGTGCGCGAAGAAATGAAGCGAGGAACCTCATTTTGTAACCATTCTTGGATGGCGCGTGCTGAGGGCAATGGGGCTGAGTTCTGTTGGGAAAGTTCAAAGTTTGCGGCCAAAATGTTTGCGTGCCCAAGGTTTTAATACACTCTCCAGAATATTTTCGCGACAATATTCGGCATTTATCCTGATGCAACGGTCGGAGAGTGACCATCAGCTGTTATGGCGGCCCACACCATCACCATGGTCGGCGCTTGAGTTCTGGTGGCCAACGAGTGGTTTAAAAATAATAAGGTTGGTTGCAGTTTTTCATCTCCACCTGTATATCCTATCTTCACAGCAGATCTTGAGCTAGTAGAAAAAATGGGATGTGTGAAATAGGAAGAGAACCGGATGCTTGTTCCGGATTTTATAATCGTTTTGGATATTCAAAACGTTGACCTTTTGTGGAGGAGGTACCAGAATGGGTGTTCCGATCTCTACATTCTTTATAACAGATCTTTTGTTGATGAAAATAAAGAGGTGTGTCAAGTCTGAATGGAATCGAATGTTAATTTCGCGTTTATAAGCTGGATGGATGTTCAAAACTTTGTCCCTGTGTGGGAGAGTTACCAGAGGAAATGCACCTATATATCCCATCTTCACAGCAGATCTTGTGTCAGTAGAAGTAATGGGATGTGCGAAATATGAAGATAACTGTATGCTTATTTCGGATTTTATAATCGTTTTTGATGAAAATATTGAGATGTGCCAAATCTGGATAATCGAATATTATTTTCGAATTTTTATGAGCTTCATGGATATTCAAAATGTTGACCCTTTATGGGTGAGGCACCAGAGGAAAAGGACCGATATATTCCATCTCCACACCAGACCTTGGGTTAATAAAAATATTGTGTAATTTGAAGGCAATGGAACTCTTACATCACATTATATAATGTTTACCCTTTGTGGGGAAGGTTGTGATGGAGAGGACCGATATTGTCCATTTTCGCACCTGACCTAGCACTGATGCAAATATAAGAATTTGCAAAGTTGGTGCAAAATCTCTTTCTGTGCAAATTTATTTATTTATTTATTTATTTTTTTTTTTTTTTTTTTGAAAATTTTTACCTTTGTGGGGGAGGTACCAGAAGGAGTGAACCGATATAGTTCATCTTAACGCCAGACTTTGGGATAATAAAAATATTGGGATGTGTGAAATTAAGAGACATAATTATTCAAAATGTTGACCCTTTGTGGGGGAGGTACTCGGTGGAGTGGGCGGATATTGTCAATTTTGGGACCTGGCCTGGCACTAATGCACATATTAGTATTTGTAAGGTCGGAGCAAAATCGGATTGTCCTTTTTCTTCCTTCCCCCGTTTTCCAATTTCGACCTTTTGTTGGAGAGATACCAGAAGGAGTGAACCGATTTTGCCCATCTCCGAATTTGATTTAAATTTGATAATAATATTACGATGTGTCAAGTTTAGAAAAAATCGGATACTTCCTTCGAGAGTTATCGTGCGCAACAGCCAGTCAGACAGATGGACGGACCGACGTACGGACATCGCTAGATCGGCTCCAAATCTACTGAAACGGATTTAGTCTAAAGAAACCTAGGGTCTAAAACCGTTATTTCGATGAGGCACGTTTTGGCCGTATGAAATAATATACACCCTCTCCAGGAATATGACTGAGGGTATAAAAATCATAATATGGAGTGTTTTCCCCCTTTTTTATGTTTTCATAGAATTGAGAGCTGGAAACTACAACTTAAATACAAATTTGTTGGAAATATCCACTTGGCGATGTTATGAATATAAACATTTGTGTTTTTTTTTTTTTTTTTTTTTTGAATATAAACATATGTGGTGGTGGCATATACCGTATATAATCAAATACTCGTATGCATGTATCCACAGCCAAAAAAATTATTCTTTTTTTATCGGGGATGAACCCCATTCAAAAATACAAATTAAAAAGATACTTCCCATTTTTTTCGAAACATTTCCATTGAATAAATCATTTCATCAAAAGATCTGAAGAAAGCTGTCACAACAGCGTCAGAAATGCATTCGATGACTCATCGGATCTGCAATTAAAATTCTAAACACAACAATTGATTGATTTATTTACTTTATTTATTTATGCGCACATTTCTTAGAAGAATTGAAACAGCCAACAATAACAACAACAACAACAAAGCGCAGAAGAATGTCCACACTTTGACACAATCACCAATTGTCAGCCAAATATAAAAGAGAATTAAAACAATGCATTTCTTAAAAAAAAAAAAACAATAAATAAATAACTCAATAATTTGATAGATTAATTGACGACAATTGCAAAAGAGAATAAAAATATTTTCTGAATTCCAAAACAAAGTCAATAATAAAATCGTATATGGCATCGAACTTATCATGTTATACCCTACTCAACTGCAGATGTGTCAGAGAAAAGCTACTTTTTTGGTAACGCAAATAAGTATTTGTTAATCAATCAGCGATCAGCAGTACCATTACATGATTAAACCAGTAAAGAAAGGATGAATTCGGTCGGGCCGATATTATCATCACACCTCTATATCCGTAACGAATAAGAGTTTATATTGGAAAATTATGTAACGTAAATCTTACCATCTGTGCGTGCTCAATGCTCATTACGACTTTATAAGGGATAAACTTCAAAATCGGATACCTAATACAGAGTGAGATAAAAAACCTGCAAAAAAGTTAAACGCCACATTTTTAAATTTTTTTAATATTTAAATTTTTTTAATATTATTTTTAATTTTTTTTAATATTATTGAATGAAAGCAAAAAATGTCGGAAATATCATCAAATTTTAGAATAAGTTTAGATTTGTTCAAATTGGTCCCCTTTGCTAGGAATTATGGCCTTCAAACGGCCAATGAAACCGTCACACGCTGCACGAATGTTGCTCTGCGATATTTAAAAATATTTTTCTAGACTCTTCCAAAACCTCCCCCTAGGCTCCCCAGGCCTCAAGGCATGATTTTTTTTATTTTATTTCTAGAGCCATCTAGGGCCTCAAGGCCTGGGTTTTTTAAGGTTTTTTTCTAGACCCGTCCAAGGCCTCAGGGCCTGGATTTTTTAAGGTTTTTTTTTTTTCAAGACCCATCTAAGGCCTCAAGGCCTGGTTTTTTTAAGATTTTTTTCAAGACCCATCCAGGCCTCAAGCTGTGAATTTTTTTTAAGATTCTTTTTAGACCCATCCATGGCCTCAAGGCGTGAAGTTTTTTAAATTTTTTTTCTAGACCCATTCAAGGCCTCAAAGCGTTGAATTTTTGAGGGATTTTTCTAGAAAATTAAAAAAAATAGAGTTTTTTTTTTTTTTTTTTTTTTTTTTTTTTGACAATTTTAAAGATTTTTTTTCTGGACTCCTGCAAAACTTTACCCAAGGTTCCAAAGAGTAGATTTTTTAGAAAGTTTTAAATATATATTTTTTAGACTCCTACAAAACCTCATCCAAGGTTCCAAAACGCGGATTTTTTAAGGAGTTTTTTAGATAATTTTAAAGATATTTCTAGACCCCCTCCAAGGTTCTAAGGCGTGGATTTTTTTAAGGATTTTGCTAGACAATTTAAAACATTGTTTCTAGACTCCTCCAAAACCTCATCCAAGGTTCGAAGGCGTGGAATTTTTTAAGGATTTTGCTAGACAATTTAAAACATTGTTTCTAGACTCCTCCTAGGCGGTGATCGAAACTTTGCTATTTTTTAGTCCCAACCAAAATACTCCAAGACACAATAGTCCAACGGATTGTTATCTGCAGATTTTGGTAGCCAACGTGCGCTGAGTTCTGTTGGAATGTCCAAGGTCTGCGACCAAATTGTTTGCGTGTCCAAGGCTTTAATACAACCTCCAGAATATCTTTGCGATAATATATGGCATTTATTCTGATGCCACGGTCGATTAATACGAGCGAAGAGGGACCATCGGCTGTTATGGCTGCCCACACCATCACCATGGCCGGCGCTTGAATTCTGGTGGCCAACAGAAGTGCACTTTTTCAGCTGACCTCTTCGGCAAGTAAACACGATCATTTTGTTTGTTTACAAACTGCTGGACAACGAATGTTTTCTCATCGGAGAAAACCTAATTCGGTAGTTCACCACTTTTAAGTCTATTTTCTCTCTGTTGCAGTGTAAGTTCTTGAACTTTTTGGAATTTCAATGGCTTTACCCCCAACGCATTTTTCAATATTTGCCGAATGGAATATTGCGATATGTTAAGCTCACGAGCCATTTTTCGCCCGCTGCGAAGCGGGTTTTGATCAAGTCGCTTCTTTACTTTTCGAACCGTTTCTGCTGATGTTGCTGTTTTGTTCCGTCCACTTCCTTGATGATGGGCTACGCTACCAGTATCACGGCACAAGACACAAAACATTTATTCACATTTAAATCCTGGAGTGCTCTAAAGATAGCCCCTTTGGGGTTTTCCAGCCAAATATAAAGAAATCACACTATCACGCTTGAATTCCATCACGAATAACATTTTTTCTGGAAAATTCTCACCAAAATGCTTTTGTGCGCTTGTAAGTAATATTATGAGCTGTCACTGTAATAATTTTAACAGCTGTCGGCTTCAAAATGACAGCAGTCTGAAGTTGGTTGCAGTTTTTTCATCTCATCCTGTATATATCTACATACATTTCTTTGAAAAGTCACCAAATTTTAAAACATATTTCCAAAGTAATTTGACACTAGTTTTAAGTTTTGGTGACCCTTCAAAGAAAATGTATTCAGATACGCGGAGAACCCATATAAAGGTACCTTCGATTGGTTTTGGATTTTAGTTTCTTAAATTGTCTTTCCCTGCCAAACCAAAAATGCCTAATTAAAGCATATTTGGTTTTTAAAACCCTAAAAATCAGTAGGTACCTTATTTGGTTATCGTAAATGTTCAGTCTAGTATCTTTTTTGTCATATACTATTCAATACGCCAGATGGTAGATATCACTTAATACCCAAAAATGTTCCCAATCGAAATAAATGTTTACGTCATTTGGAGTCGATCTAGCCATTTTTGTCTCTTACTCTGTCTGTCCGACTTGTGCTAACAATGATGCATAGAAATATTTTTATCAAACTTAAATCGAGTTCCAAGATGGGCTATATCGGTTCATTTCCTCTTGTACCTTCCCCAAAAAAGTTTGAAAAATATAAAAATCTCATATTGAGGGTGTCTAAACTTGGCACATTCTAATATTTAGATAAGATCTTAATTTTCTCACAACCTAATATTTTTGTCGATATTAAGGCATGTAGGAAAATGTAATATACTCACGCCACTTGGTGCACTTTTTCATGTACCTCCCCCACAAAAAGTATTTTATTTTCAAACTTAGGTTAGGAGTGAATATGGAAAATAATGACTCGCTGTTTCTTCCCTTCCAAAGTAGTCACAATTTAGAAAGGAAATATGGAATTGGTGTCCAAGCCTTTTCAAGACTTGCATATCCCAATTATATGAAAACAAGTTTTCGCAAGGGGGAAACATTTTTAATTATCATTACAAGTGGAGAGAGATGAAAATGTTTTAAAATTTAGAAGAATTTTCCAAAAGAATTTTAGTTTTATTTAATTCTTTGGTTCCTCTTCTATTGAGTTTACGATCTCGTCACTTGGGTAAATTTTTTTTCATAGAAGTTATTTTTAAAATAACTTCTGGGGAGAATATCCCAGACAAAAAACAAGGCAACTGATGAGGATTGGTGGCTCTTTCCGAAATCTAGGTATTACCTGCCTTACCCCCTGGTAAACATTACCATCGTTCTCCACTAATAAACAAACGTTGTTTTTATAAAAACAACATTAAAGGGATTAAGCCTGACCAATTTTACCACTACAAAATACTATGGTATCCCGAACAAACAAGCCAACACTGTTCTATTATCATTACTTTTATACAATTCTAAATTATTAACCAACTCTCTCATTTGCATCATGGCCGGACAGAGAGTCGCACTTTATGTTCTCCCAATTTTGTTTGCTATCTTAATTTGCTTGGTCATGTATTACACTTTCGTCGATTTGGATCCTTCAAACTACGGCGAGAAAGATTTCAAGCCACAGCATATCTAAAAAAGTTAATTTGCATTTTCAAATTTGAAAATGGTATTAAGCAATTTTCAGATTAATGCTCATTTTTATGATAAATTGTTTTTTTTTTTTTTTTTTTTGTAAAAAATTAAATAAAACAGCTCTGGCAACATGTTAAATTTGAACGAAATCCAACAATTACTGGCATGTGACTAAATCACAATTTCTTGCAAAAAAACGACAACAACAACAAACATAAAACTGTTGAATTAAATATATACATGTATAAACGATTTTTATTTATAATTTTAGCGTCACCGCAACATTTAAATGAATTCGAAATTAAAACAAAAAATAACAAATCTTGAAATAGAATTTCAATTAAGTCATACCGTAGTGATTGTTCAATGAGAACTGTAGCCAACAAAGATCCGCATGACATTGGCAATGAAAATGCAATGAATTTGGTTAAAAATTTGGCACCTTCCGAATCTGGTATACCCTTAATTGCAGGGCGTTTGTAATTGAAAAGGAATTTAATTTTTTTTAATTAATGATGGTTAGAGAAAATATTTGTGGTATGATTATAAAAATTCAAAAGTATTTTAAACCAGTAAAGAAAGTCTTAAAGTCGGGCGGTGCCAACTTTATGATACCATACACAACTTTGCTAATTTAGTAGATCTCCACATAACAATTAAATGTTTTTATGGGAGAATTCAATCATACACGCTATGATTATAATAATAATTTAAAGTTCAAAGGGCTAAACATGCCGAAACACTTGTATCTTTTAAATTCGGAGGTGTATTGCCCATTTGGTGTACAATTAATTTGAAATCAGATAAAGATATGTATGGGAGCTATATCCAAATTTGAACCGATCTCGATAAAATATGGCAAAGATACTTCTGAGCTGTATTTGATATATTGCCCTGAATATCGTTGTTACATAGTGCATAATACAGCAGTGGGTAGCAAATACAACAAATCGGATGAACAGTATATATGGGAGCTATAGCTATATCTGGACCGATCCTCACCAAATTTGACATACTTGCTTCCAGACTCAATTCGGTCGTAAGAGGCAAATTTCATCCCATTTGGTGCACAATAAAAGGTAAATCGGACGAAGTTATGTATGGGAGATATATCCAAATCCGAACCGATCTCGATAAAAATTAGCAGAAATATTTCTGAGCTGTATTTGAAATATTTCCCCAAATATTGTTGTTACAGAGTGAATATTATGGCTGCGGAGGACAAAAATAACAAATCGGATGAACAATATATATGGAAGCTATAGTTATATGTGAACCGATTTGGATCAAATTTGGCATACTTATGCATATTACGGGTGTGGGTAGTAAATACAACATATCGTATGAAAAATATATATGGGAGCTATAGCTATATCTGAACCGATCTTCACCAAATTTGACATACTAGCTTCTGGACACAATTCGGTCGTATGTGCCAAATTCTATCCCATTTGGACAAATATTAGACATTTGATGCACAATAAAAGGTAAATCGGACGAAGTTATATATGTGGGAGCTATATTCAAATCTGAACCGATCTCGATAAAATTTAGCAAACGTATTTCTGAGCTGTATTTGATATATTTCTCCAAATATTGTTGTTACAGAGTGCATATTACGTCTGCGGAGGACAAAAATAACAAATCGGATGAACAATATATATGGGAGCTATAGCTATATCTAAACCAATTTCGATCAAATTTGGCATACTTATTTTCAGGTCTAATTGGGTTGTATGTGCAAAATATCATACCATTCGGGCTTATATTACACATTTGATGCACAATAAAAGGCAAATCGGACGAAGATATATGTGGGAGCTATATCTAAATTTTGACCGATTATATCCAATTTGAATAGAGTTCGTCCTTGGGCCAAACAAATGATTTGTGCAAAATTTCATCTGGATATGGCTATAAATGCGAACTGTACTTTATTCACAAAAATACATGGACAGACGGACGGACATACATAAATCGGCTCAGAATGTGATTCTATGCAGATCATCAAAAGGAACTATGGGTCTATCTCGTTTCCCTTTGCCTGTTACAAACAAATGCACAAACACATAATATCCTGACCACCTTATGGTGTAGGGTATAAAAATCGTAGGGTCGCACATGTCATATACTAATCTCTTTCTCTCTCTCTCTCTCTCTTACTCTTATTTTTGTTCCCTAATTTCCCCTCATGACTCACTCAATAACTTCAAAATATCAATCAGGGAAAAGTAGGAAATAAATTTTAAAAATAACAAACATCAACATCTCCGAATAACAATGTTACTCTTAGTAGTTTTTTTTTTTTACAAATTCAACCATCACCTTAACTGTTTAACAAATACCCCGATAATTTATTTATATTTACCTTATATTCTTAACAGATAAATTAGCATTTATTAACTATACAGGCATTAATTAACATTGTGTGTGAAACAATGTATCAAGCCAATTAATTAATTGAGTCTGGAAGAAGTTTTTTTCTGCTACAAAATATGGAAATGTTTTATTATTTTTTTTTTTTAATAAACCACATTATTCCATATATATAACACGTGCAATACAATTATGTCAGAGCTAAATAATATTTAAAAATACTTTTTTTATAAACACTTTTTTTCTGGTACACGTTTTTTTGTAATGGAAAAAATGTTCCTTTTTATTTCCAGCTCTCTGCGACTGGCGTTAAACAACTGGATTAGCCTTTAATTGATTTAATTGCAAGTAAGTACAAAATAAATAAATATTTTCTTAGTTTTTACATTTTTAATTAAAGGTAATTTACAATAAATTATTTGTATTGATAATTACATAGGCATATAGGTTTGCTGAAATTAGAAATTCTATTAGAAAGAAAATTACTCTGGGTCTAAATGGGCCGTTTTATTATCTTCACCATTATTAACATTTAAAACGTTGAATATAACAATAACAGTGGGCTACAAAATTCAAATTGTTCAATAATTACGGAGAAAATCCAGCAGACTATGAAAGTGGAGATAACACTAGAAGATAGGTATATCGTGTTCGCGGAAGAAATTGTATGCACCGTTTTACTTTTGTTACTACACTGTTTTTATTCATTTAAAATAATTCTTAAGTTCTACTTATGATAATTTTTCTTAACCTAGTCTAGCATAAAGTGTAAGAGAAAGAGAGAGAGAAATAGAGAGATACAAATCTACACATGCCTGTGCACCATGCCGCCATAAATTCTAGGGGAGGTCATAAAACATGCGTAGCTATCTCACTTGTGGCAAGCAAACATGCTGCACTTCCTTATCAGTATGAGTTAAGATTTCATCCAGTAATCTAACTCAAACATACCACATGCAGCAATTGAATTATTTATTTCTAACTCAAATGTCTATTCACCACATTTTCTTATCTTATATAATATGGACTGTATTAAAAAGATCCCTGTTTAACAAATCCCTATCATCTACACTAGTTAGCCCCGCTATTCTCTTTTATTATAAAAACATGTTCACTTATCCGTGAACATATCGATATTTTGAAAGTTTACATCGAAAAGTAACCAAAATAGTGGGCAAGTTCCCCCATCTTCCACACTTTTGGAAATTTTCCGATGAGAATCCTTGGAATCTTAAATTTTGTCCTCAGCTATATTGCAGATAAAAATTCGAGGAATATTACCCTTCGGAACATTTCCAAAAGTATGGTGTGGGGTCAAGTTCTTTCTTTTTCTTCTTTTTTATATCCTGCACCATACGTAGTATGGAGGGTATATTGACTAATATTCTGCCAATCCATTCCACTGGAAACTATGGGTAAAAACGTCAAAATATCGAAATCATTGTCAAAATATGGAACCATTGACAAAACATTGACCTATCTAGACCATGTTCTGCTACAGAAAATAGAATCCATTATGAACTCGAAAAAAATAGATTTTAAATTATTGCAATAAAAACTGTTGCTAAAATCATTAAAATGTCGAATATAAGGAGGTACAAAGGTATAAGAAAGGCTATGAAAAAACATAGACATATATAGGTCATATTCAGCCACGATAGGTAGAACCCATTACAAATGTGACTTTAACCCCTTTACTTTGGCAAATGAGGCTAAATAGACAATATTCTGCCAAAGGAGGTGAAATCGATGATAAACTCTAAATGGCGAGTTTAAAACGATTCCGTTAGAAAATGTGGATAATATCGTCCTGCAGCCAAAAAAAGGTATTACAACAGGGCTAAATCGACTTTGAGGATGGTATGAAAATCTACATCAGATCTCCTAAAACGGATTTAATCCGCCCTATGGCGGACTACACACAAAAAGAAAGGATAATCTGATTCTACTCCAACTTTGCAAATCCTAATATTTTCATCAGTGCTAAAAAATGTGATGTAAGTGTCCGATTGTCTTCAAATTACACACATCGCAAAATTTTTAATAACCCGAGGACGGGTGTGAAGATGGAATATATCGGTCAACTCCTTCCCCACGAAGGGAAAAAAATTTTGAATATTCACGAAGCTCATAAAACTCGAAATTAACATTCGATTCTATTCAGACTTGCCAAATCTGAATGTTTCTATCAACACAAGATCTGTTATAAAGATAGTAGAGGTCAGACCATTCCCTCTGGTACCTCCCCCACAAAGGGTCAAAGTTTTAAATAACGAAAACGATAATAAAATCCGAAATCTTCAAATTTCGCATATCCAAATATTTTTGCTAACGCAAAATCTGTTATGAAGATGATGTATATCTGTGAACCCCTTCTGGTACCTTTACCCACAAAGGGTCACAATTTCCAATACTTATATCTGTCATAACTTGCGATTCTTTACAACTTGCTATATTTAAATATTTCTCTTAACCAGAAATCTGATATGAATATATTTTTATTGAAATTAAAAATTCCACATAAAATTGGATATAAATGTTCGATTTTCTTAAAATTTTGCACATACCAATATTTTTATCTGTATTAGTTGAAGTACCTAACGCATATTTCCACATTTTTCAAAAATTTTCACATACCTCATATAAAGTATAGGAAGCGTCGATATAATCCAAATTATTTATAATATATATATATATATATATATATATATATATATATATATATATATATATATATATATATATATATATATATATATATATATATATATATATATATATATATATATATATATTTATTTATTTATTTATTTATTTATATAATCCAAATTTATCTGTCTTAGGTCTAATAAGAATTGATCAATATTGGCCAACTGCTTCGGAACAACACCCCCCTCCCCCTCCGTAGAGGTCAACAGTTAGAATAATCATAATTCATGACTGGGGGTATTCATCTTTCGGCAAAACCGACTGATACTATTTTACTTTACAAGAATCAAGGGTTTAAGGTAAGTTCGATATTTGAAGGTGGTTTTCAAAATATGTCTATATTTATTATGTTATGTTGTTATGAATAACAACAACTTTGACGTATGTGATAATATCGCAAAAAAGTTAGAAGAATCACATATACTTCCACCTTTCTTGTGACACACATCAATGATTGACAGACATGTCACGACAACCACCCATATCGAAATAGTTTCAAATCACAACAGGGTTAACGAACTTAAAATATAACAATATTTGCATTCGAATTAAATAGAAAAGCAGTTGCTTAGATACTACAACCAAAAATTTGTACAAAGAATACAAAAAAAAAACAAGTAAAAAGCCGTAAAGGGCCGAACTTTCAATACCCTTCACGATTTGGAACAAATTTGGCACTTTTAAAAAAAAAAAATAAATAAATAAATAAATAAATAAAATCCGTTAAAAACTCTGTTAAAACCTTAAAAATGCCGAATGTGGCTATTATATTAAGGTCTATAAGACGAAATGAACCTGCGCAGGTAACATGTGCCATAAGCTATTACAATATTCAAATGGGAAGCTTAAAAAAATCGGTTATATTGTCGATAAAATCAAAATACCGAAAATCGGGAGGTACCGTTATATGGGGTTTATACGAAGACGTGGACCTGCACAGACAATTTTCTGTGGTAGGCTGTAGTATCCATTACGAACTTCAAATACTAAATTTGAAAAAAAAAAATTCTGGTAAATAATGTCGCTAAGATCATCAAACTGCCGAGTATCAGGAGGTACTGTTATATGGGGGCTATACGAAGGCGTGGGCCTACACAAACAATTTTCTGTCATAAGATGTAGTATCCGTTACGAACTTCAAATGCGAGATTTGAAATAATTCCGGTAAATAACGTCGCTAAAATCATCACAATACTGAATATCGGGAGGTACCGCTACATGGGGGCTATACGAAGACCTGGACCTACATGGTTCATTTTCTGTTTTAGTCTGTTATATTCATTGCGAACTTTAAATGCCAAATTTCAAACAATTCCGGTAAATAATGGCGCTAAAATCATCAAAATACCGAATATCAGGAGATACCGCTATATGGGGGCTATGTGAAGACATGAACCTACATGGCTCATTTCCTGTGTTAGGCTGTAGTTCTATTACGAACTTCAAATGCCAAATTTGAAAGAATTGCGGTGAATAATGTCGCTAAAATCAACAAAGTACAGAATATCGGGGGTACCATTACATGGGGGATGTACGAAGACGTGGACCTACACAAACAATGTTCTGTCATAGGATGTAGTATCCATTACGAACTTCAAAAACAAATTTGAAACATTTGCTGTGAATAATGTCGGTTAAATCACCAAAATACCGAAAAAAGGTACCATTATATGGGGGCTATACCAAAACGTGGACCTACATCACCCATTTTCAATACCAAAAGTCCTGCAGACATAATACACATTTGAGTAAAATTTTATCAATCTACTTCAATTCGTTCGGAAGCTAGAGTGATTTCCACAGACGGATAGAGGGACGGACGGACGGACATCGCTAAATCGACATAGAATTTTATGCTGATCAAGAATATTTACACTTTGTGGGGTCTAAAAATGGATATTTCGAGGTGTTACAAACGGAATGACAAACTTAATATATTCTCCATACTATGGTGGAGGGTATAACAATGCAAGCATATGGGAAAAGTCTTAAGGAGGAGAGGACGACTGATATTTCACCCCATAGGTACAAGGAAATATCTTTACAATGGGTGTAAAAAATATGGTTTTATAAAAATAGTAAAGAGGTTAACAATGGCATATTTTACCATTTTTAACATCATCGCCATTACACCAAATAAGACCAGTTTACATATATGGAAATAACAAACCCAATATTATATTGTTTTTTTTCCCAACTTATATTTCACACACACAATCAATATTCAAAACACTAATTCAATCACATGACACTCGGCTAATCCTTAATTAAATGTCAAATGATGACGATTCGGATTCCACTTTCAGTTTTTCCTCTTTCCATTGCAGACGATTATTTTCCAGTCATTTGAACGGTTTAATTGTTTATTTTGTCATTTGACACGAATAACAATTATTCGATCATAAAACTAAGTGAATTGTTGTAGTTGGAGATATTTTTCTCTTTTTGTTCACTCGAATTGAAAACGTAAACAAAATTTCCAACTATTTCATGTAATTTAAATAATAATTATTGTCAATTCGATAGAAATGTAAAGGTTTTTTTTTATATATGGCGGAAATGTGAGGGAGTTTTATTTTTGTGGGTTTAAAACAGAATTATAATTCTGTGAAAAAAACTGCATAGTTTTGCGATAAGTAATTAAAAGGGTATTTTTAGAATAATAAAGAATATGACTATTATTTATTGAATGTTGAAAAAAATATATATTTTTTATATGGGCTATTCCATGAAAATGTGAAATAAATACTTTCCTAAAGAAAAACAAGTTAAAAAGCAGTAAGTTCGACCGGGCCGAACTTTGAATACCCTCCACCATTTGGAACAAATTTGGAAATTTTCAAAAAATAAAGCCCTTAAAAATTCTGTGAAAATTTTAAAAATACCGAATATAGCCGGTTTATTGGGGTCTATACGACGTGAACACTACTACATAGGCATTGTTTGTCATAAGCCATTACCATATGCAAATTCGAAACTTGAAATAAACGGTGAATAATGTAGCTAAAATCATCAAAATATCGAATATAGAGGGGTAACGTAACATCGGAGCTGTGCGAAGACCTGGACCAGAATAGGCAATTTTCTCTCACAGGCTGTAGCATCTATTACGAACTTCAAATACGACATCTCAAACAATTTCGGTGGGTATTGTACCTAAACTCGTCGAAATACCGAATATAGGGAGGTACTGACTGACATAGACTGTAGTTCCCATTACGAACTGTAAATAAGTAATATGAAACAATTTCGGTGAATAATGACGCTAAAATCATCAAAATACCGAATATTAGGAGGTACTGATATATGGGGCCTATACGAAGACCTGGACCTGCATTGACAATTTTTTGTCTTAGGCTGTAGTATTCATTACGAACTTCAAATACCAAATTTGAAACAATTCCGGTGAATAATGTTTCTAAAATCATCAAAATACCGAATATCGGGAGGTACCGCTATATGGGGTGCTATACCAAAACGTAAACCTACATGGCCCATTTTTAATACCAAAAGTTCTGCAGACATTATATACATTTGGGTAAGATTTTATCAATCTACCTCATTTCGTTCGGAAGCTAGAGTGATAGACGGGCACAGACGGATAGACGGCCGGACATCGCTAAATCGACATAGAATTTTTTTTAGGGTTTGTAGGGTCTAAAATGTACATTTCGAGGTGTTACAAATTTAATATACCCTCCATACTATGGTTAAGGGTATAAAAATCAACATTTGGCCAAATTAAATGGAAAACATGACCAAAACTTAAAAAAAAACATCTAGAAATAGGACTTATCTTCCTTTTACACCTTTCACCTAAATCTAATTTTTATGAAACTTTCAGGCAAAAAGAAAGATTTGCCGGGGAAAATTTTATCAAAAAATTAAGAAATATTTTCGGTTTTATTTATTTTTTTATTTTTTTGGAACCTTTATGCAAATATATTTTGGCATATAAATGGGGACCTATACTAAAATTTGATGAAGAATATGTCATCCCCCTAGAATGATGCTTTATGGCGGATTTTTTCACAAATCCACAAAAGGTACGGCTGTAATCCTAAAATATGTTCTTAATATAAATAGATTCATGGCGTTTAGGTAAGATTTATACCCCCTGATGTGTTCTAGGACCTATAGTAAATTTTATGACAAATAATTTTATTAAATATTATAACTTGCTCCGATCCCGTTTAATGGTGTTTTTAACCACATTTAAAAAAGGACCAAAAACCCCCCTTTCGACTCGATGGTTAAAATTTCTGGCAAAAATATTCCTCCTTTTTTATCTGCAATATGGCTGAAGACACTATTTTGGGTTGCACAGTGTAATTTTTAACATATCTGCTACTAAGCTCCTCAAAGATTACTCCTACAGTCAAAATGTTGCTCTCCCAAAACTTTTTCAGCCATTCACTAATCTATTTAAAAATAAAATTCTATATCCAAAAATTAAATAAATTTTTAATTACAACTTAACACTTTCAAAGTTTCAAACCTTTTTTTCTGACTAATTAATAAAATATCAACACATTTATTAATTTTTACGGGGTCTATTTTTGTGTCAAAATAAAGTTTTCGATGTATATCTTTGCAGATTAAAAATACAGTCCGACATGGCTTCGCTGAGTCCATAAGATTTCATTTATACCTATTGTTTATTGTTAAAATAAACAAATCTTAGATGGCATAAATATTTACAAAAAACCTGTGTTTCACAACTTATCCCAGGAGTGTGCGAATATTTGTTTTTGAACCACAAACCCACATTCAACACAAAATTATGCCACATTGTGGTAATCAGATGCAGAAAAATCAATCAGCTTATTTCGAAATAAGTTTCCAGGAATAGTCGGCCTATGTGGGAGAAAAGTAAGAACTTTTTCAGTCACTGCCACATAAACACAGTTTTGAAAAAAAGGTTTCCATGATAAATTGTATCGAAGCGGAGACTAGACCAAAGAAATATTATTTTCACAATGTTTAACTTTTCATAACCACAAAATGGGACTCCCATCCAAACCAAATGTCTACCTCAAGGGATGTGTAAATAACGACCTATATCCTTCAATCTGGTGATAGTTACATACAAGACTATTGAAAAATATGAATAAATTTCTAAACCAAACAAAGACCTGACAAAAAAATTAAAAACTTGATAATTCAATCAAAACAAAGGATTGAATCAACGTTTTGCCAAATAGTCAAGGATATGGATCCTTACGGAATCTATTTATGAATCATGCAATGGGTTGTAACGAACATGGAATGAAAACACAGGAAAACTGATATAGAAGAGTGGGTAACACACAGGAAACCTCTGAAGATAGAACCTTTAAAATTGGCATGGTGTGGTGGGAAGAGATAATTCTGGCTTTGTGGAAATCCGAACTAAAAGAGTAGAAAAAGTACTAAAATGTACTTAATGAAACCTGTTCCCTAGTACTTAAGTAACAGAAAATCTTTGAAAGGTACAAAATGGAACGAGATCAAGGACCATAAGCATCTGGTATGACAAGTTTTTAGAAAATATTTTCTCAACGAGTTTTCAAGGATATTTTTCATAAAATCCAAGGACTTATCTATAAATGTGGGGTTTGTAAGAATACTTTCCAAGAATCACCAGGACTATAAAATTGGCGGTTTTAAGAATAATTTTCAAGAACCGCCTTGGCTACAAACATGAAATCTTGAAAGTTACATTTTAAAGGATCAGCGGAATATTTTTTTCAAGGACCATAAACATCTGGAATGAGGAGTTTTTAAAAAATATTTGCTTCATAAATTTTCAAGAATATTTTTTTATGGAATCCAAGGACAAATAAGAATTTTTTTCAAGAGCCATAAGGACTTGATAATATTAGTATTTTTTAGAATATTTTCCAAGGACCAGTAGGGCTATAGATATGCCGTTTTTGAAAAATTTTGCAATGAACACAAGGACCTGTTTTAAATATTATTTTAAAGTGTCACTAGGGTTATAACCCGGGAGTTGTTAAGGAAATTTTTGAAGGATCAAGTATATTTTTCATGGGATCTAAGGACTTATAAGAATTTTTCAAAGAGCCACAAGGACTTCAAAATGTAAGTATTTTTCAGACTATTTTTCAAGAACCGATAGGGTTGTAGACGTGGAATTTTTAGAAAAATTTCCAATGAATGCAAGGAGCTGTTTTTAGAATTAATTTAAAGAATCGCTAGATTTATAACCCAGGAGTTGTTAAGGATATTTTTGAAAGAAACCAGGGCTATGGTTTTTTTAAGACTATTTTTTCAAGGACCATCAGAGATATAAACGAGGAAATATAAAATATTATTTAAGGACAATCCAAATCTTTGACTGTGCAGTATTTAAAAATAATTTTTAAGGATCATCAGGACTATAAAATTGGCTGTTTTAAGAATATTTTTCAAAGAATAATATTTTTCAAGGATAAGCGAAATATTTTTAAGGACCATAAGCATCTGGAATTAGGAGTGTTAAAACAAAATATTTTCTCAATGAGTTTTCAGAAATGTTTTTCATGGAATCTAAGGACTTATAAGAAATTTTTAATTCAATTAATTTTATTTTTCAGACTATTTTTCTAGAACCAGTAGGGTTATAGACGTGGAATTTTTAGAAAAAATTTGCAATGAATATAAGGTCCTGTTTTTAGAATTGTTTTAAAGAATCACCATAATCTATAAACCAGCAGTTTTTCGGAATATTTTTGAAGGATCACCAGGGTCATAGACGTGGGGTTTTTTAGAATATTTTCCCCAAGGACCACCAGTGCTATAAAACATACGTTCAAAGACCATAAGAACCTATGAACGTGAAGTTTTTTAAAATATTTGGTCAAGGATCACGAGGACCGGTAGTTTTAAGAATATTTATGAAGGATCTGTTAATGTGGGGTTTTTAAGAATACTTTTCAAGGATCTGTTAAGTTAGGGTGTTTTAGAATATTGTTTTGAAGGACCATCAGAGCTATAAATGTGAAAATTTATAACACATTTTTTAAGGACCATAAGAACCTACGAAGTGCATTTTCAAAAAATATTTGTCAAGGATCAGCAGGACTATAAACATGTAATTTTAAGAATATTTGTGAAGGATCTGTTAATGTGGGGTTTTTAAGAAAATTTTTCAAGGGATCACGAGGTCAGAATAACAATGTATTTTTCAAGGACCATAAGGACATGTAAAGGCATAGTTATTGAGATTATTTTTCAAGGATCAACAGATGTATAAACTTGGCGTTTGAAGGAACGTATTTCAGGGTTCACCAGGTCAATTAGGCTGGAATTTTTGTTTTCAGAATATCATAAGGACATCTAAAGGTGTATTTATTCAGAATTTTTTTAAGAGTCACCGGAACTATTAACTTGGCTTTTCGAAGAATTTTTTTTTTTCGATGATCATAAGGACTATAACTTTACGTTTTTAAGTGTTTTAAGGATCTTCAAATATGGAGTATTTAGGAAATCTTATTCAAGATCAATGGGACTAAGAACGTTATGTTTATAAACTTTTTTCAAGGACCATAAGGACTTTTACACTTGGAGAATTGTTTTAAAGAATCAACTGGGCTATAAACCAAAAATTTTTATGGATAGGGAAGGATCACTATAAAAGTGAGATTTTTTTAAAAATATTTTAAGGATCATCAAATCTATAAATGTGGAAGTTTGAAAAATATTTTTAAGCACCATCAGTTCTTAAAATTTTTTACAAGGATCACGAGAATATTTTTTAAGGATCTGTTAATGTGAGATTTTTACGAATATTTTTCAAGGATCAAAAGATGTATAAACCTGGTGTTTTTCAGAATGTATTATAGGCACCACCCTGTCTATAAGGCGGATTTTTTTCAGAATATTTTTCAAGAACCATAAGGAAATGTAAATGTGTAGTTATTGAGAATATTTTTTAGGGATCACCGGGGCGTTTTAAACAATGTTTTTTGAGGAGCATAAGGTCTTGAAAATGTGTCCTTTTTAAGAAAAACAAGTTAAAAAGTATCAGTCGGTTTTACCTGCAGATGTATACCCTCAGCCAATGTTCGATTAATTAAATACATTTTGACTTCTGTTATGATTATTGATGGCCTTCTACGGAGTAGATTCCAAGGAAATGGACCAATATTGTCCATTTCGTTTTGGGCCTAAATAGATATGATATAAACAATGAAACGAGCCAGGTTTGGGCTATATTGGTAACTTTCTTCACTTTATATGAAAAATGAGAAATGATAATTTTTAGGAAATGTTAGATTGTGCGCAAGGTATTGGATATAGTGGACCAAAGTATTCCACTTTCATACTTGATCTAATACAGATAAAAATATTGGTACGGGTAAAATTACAAGAAAATCGAAAATTTATATCCAGTTTTATGCCAAGTCGTAAATTCCATATTCATCTTCAATTGAATGCTTATTTCGCTTTCTTTAAGCGTAATTTTTTTTTCACCAGACGAATTGGTCCGATTTGTGTTAATGGAAATATGGAGATGCACCATGGCTGAATGGAATCGGATGTTAATTTCGATTTTTAAGAGCTTCAAGGATATTCAAAATGTTGACCCTTTGTGTGGGGAGGTACCGATAAATTCCATCTTCACAGTAGATCTTGTATTAATAGAAATAATGGGATGTGTGAAAAATGAGGAGATCCGGATGCTTATTTCGGATGTTATGATCGTGTTGGGTATTAAGAGGGAATAGTCTGACCTCTACCATATTTATGACAGATCTTGTGTTGATAAAAATATTAAGATGTGCCAAGTCTGAATGCAATCGGATGTTAATTTTGCGTTTTATGAGCTTAATGGATATTCAAAATTTTGACCCTTTGTGTGTGAGGTACCAGAAGGAGTGGACCGATATTATCGATCTTCACACCAGACCTTAGGTTGACAAAAATGTGCAATTTGAAGATAATCTGACTCTTCCATCATAAGAGTTATATTTATCCAAAATGTTGACCCTCTGTTGGGAAGGTACTTGATGAAGAGGATCGATATTGGCCTCTTTCGCACCTTACCTAGCACTGACACAAATATTTGGATTTGCAAAGTTGGAGCAAAATTGGATTATTCAGTGCAGTAAAATATTTTTTTTTTTTTTAAATTTCGAACTTTTGTGAGGGAAGTACCAGAAGGAGTGCACCGATAGTACCCATCTCCGAACTCGATCTAAGTTCAATAATAGTAATATTACAATGTACCAAATTTGGACCAAATCCGATACTCCCTTTGAGGTGAGGACGGACATCGCTAGATCGACTCCAAATATCGTGAAACGGATTTGATCCAAGGAGACCTAGGGTCTAAAACCGTTATTTCTATGAGCCACCTTTTGGTCGTATCAACTGATGTTTATCCTCTCTAGCCATATGGTTGAGGGTATAAGAATTTAAAGAATCATCAGGGCTCTAACTTTACGTTTTTGAGATTTTTTAAGGCCTTTTAAAGGATATGTTGAGTTTTTAGGTAATCTTATGCAAGATCACCAGTTTAAAAGATTATTTTCAAGGACCATAAGAACTGGCGTCCTTGGAATTTTAAAGAATCCTTTTTTCAGACTTGGATTTTTTGAGGATATAAATAATGGGCTAACAGAGTAACCAAAGTGGATTTTTGGTATTTTTTTTAAGACCACCAGAGTTTTGACCGTTTTTACAATTTGTCAAGAATGTATCACAACGTTCCGCAAACGTAGAGATTTTGATTTTTTTTTTTTTCAAGGAGGGAGTAATACGTGTAGCTTTTGGGAATATTTTGCAGTGACTACAGCGACCTGTAGATTTGGAAAAGATAAGAGTATTTTCTGAGGAACATTTTGTAAAGCCTGTAAGAACTCTAGATTTAAAAAAATAGCATTCAAGGACCAGCAGATCACCAAAATTTGATTTTTTGAGGCCAGCAGACCAAAAACGTGGATTTTTGAGATTATTTTTCAAGACAACTAGATCTTTAAAAGGGAAGGTTTTAAAGAATATTTTTTTACAGATCATCAAGATTTGTATACGGATCATCAAGACCTGTAAACCTAAACTATTTCTTCTGTACCTCACCCCAAATATCGCAATAATGACTATTATAAAATGCGAAATTATTCCATATTTTTTATTAATATTTCTATCGATCTACTTCTCATTCCATGTTTTATGTAAACGATTTAGGTTCAAATATTTACAAATTTGCTGTTTCAACCCAATACCCATTCATTCAAATGCCATAACACAGCAGTAAATCTGGCACAAAAAACGATACCACATTGTCAAAATCAAAAAAAAGAAATCAAATTCTGAAAAAAAAAGATTCTTTAACATGGAAAAATGCTAAAACTATTTCAGAGAATACCAAGTGTTGAAATGGTTGTTGCAAAGAAACTTTTCTCTTTTCTTCTTTTATTTCTCAGAAAAGAAAAAACCAAAAAACCATAGCCCAGATGATTTTCGTGTTTATTTCTGAATATTTCTATTCCATTTTTTCTATAACATATTTTTTTCTTCTTCGAAAAAAAAATTGTTTTTTCTCTCCCTTCTCTGTTTTGTTTTTTCTCTCCCTTCTCCAACTTGAGTTGAAAGGCGAACAACTACAAAGTAAATCGTATTTCACTTACAAATATCCATATCTAAATTTATGTGTGTTTTATATTTGTTCACATAAAATATATGAAAATGGAAAGAAAAACTAGTACCAAAACCATGTATCAAATATACAAAGAGAATATATAGTAGTTGTGTGTGTGTGCCAGAGCAACAGCATGTTGGAAAACGAATGAACCCTGCTGTTTGGATGCATGAACTGCATTTCAAACAATTCTTTGATTTTTGCCATTGTTGTTGTCCATAATATCCCTATTTCGTTCTACTTTTGCATGCAACGGTGTGTGTGTGTCTGTATTGTGAAACTAAATCAACTCACTTGTTCCGAGAGTGGTACCTGTCGCCAGGTTACTAATTGTGTCAATAAAGAATTATCATACGTCAGGATAAATCAGTGGTCCCTGCCTGTGACGAATATCAAAACTTCAATGTTTTAATATTTAAAATACCATATGGCTACAGTGAGAATATATCATTTGATACAGCCAACACCTATCTTATCGAAATAGCCTAGTGTCTAGCTCTCTCTGGACGAAAATCCGTTTCAGCACATTTGGAGTTGATCTAAGGGTGTCCGTCCGTCTGGCTGACAATTACTCTCAAAGGGAGTATCCGATTTGATTCAAACATGATACATGGTAATGTTATTATCAAACTTAGATCGATTTAGGAGAAGGGTAACTTCGGTCCAATCTTTCTGGTATCTGCCCCACAAAAGTTCAAAATTTCCAAAAAAAAAAAAAAAAAAAAAAAAAAAAAAAAAAATATATATATATATATATATATATATATATATATATTTTTTTTTTTTTTTTTGTGCGCATTAATATATATATATATATATATATATATATATATATATATATATATATATATATATATATATATATATATATATATATATATATATATATATTAATGCGCACAAAAAGAAAGGCAACGTAATAGTTGCATCAGTACTTGGTCAGGTGTGAAAATGAACAATATTGGACTACTCCATCAAAATGTGATGTAAGAGTCCAATTGTCCCAAAAATTACTTAATACTGGTCTGGTGTGAAGATGGAATATATCGGTCTACTCCTTCTGGCACCTCCCCCACAATGACTCAAAATATTGCATAACCAGAACGATTTTAAAATCGAAGTAAGCATCCGGTTCTCTTCATATTTCACACATTTCATTATTTCTACTAAATCAAGATCAGCTGTGAAGATGGAATATATACAGGGTGAGATAAAAAAAACTGCAACAAATTCAAACGCCATAATTTTTACATTTTTTTTTTTTTAATTTTATTGAATGAAAAAATATCGGAAATAACATAAAATTTTAGAATAAGTTTAGATTTGTTTGAAATGGGAACCTTTGGCACGAATTATGACCTTCAAACGGCCAATGAAACCTCACACGCTGCCCGAATGTTGCCCTGCCGTATTTTGGACCATTCCCGGCGAAGCGCTTGCTTGAGGTGATCGATACTTTGGTATTTTTTAGTGCCAACCTTGCATTCCAAAATACTCCAGACACAATAGTCCAACGGATTGGTATCCAGAGATTTTGGTGGTCATTGTGCGCGGGAAATGAAGCGAGGAACCTCTTTTTTTGCGCGTGCTGAGTGCGATGGTGCTGAGTCCTGTTGGAATGTCCAAGGTCTGCTGCCAAAATGTGTGCATGCACAAGGCATTAATACACCCTCCAGAATATTTTCACGATAATATTCGGCATTTATTTTGATGCCACGGTCGATTAATACGAGCGGAAAGCGATCACCATGGCCGCCGCTTGAGTTCTGGTGGCTAACCGAAGGTGGTAACGAGCGATGGTACGGGACACAAAAGTTTATTCATATTTAAATGCTGTAGTGCTCTAACGATAGCCACTTCCAGCCAAATATAAAGAAATGACACTATCGCGCTTGAATTCCATCACGAATAACTTTTTTTCTGGAAAATTCTTACCAAAATGTTTTTTTTTTTGTACACAATATAATGAGCTGTTATTGTAAAAATTTTAACAGCTGTCGGACGAGTGGCTCATGAATGAAAGCAGTCTAAAGTTGGTTGCAGTTTTTTCATCTCACCGTGTAGAGCTCAGAAATTCCTTTGCTAATTTTATCAAGAACGGTTAAGATTTGGATATGGCTCTCATATATATCCTTAATCCGATTTCAGGTTTATTGTGCAAATAGTGGATAATATCAGCTCAAATGGTATGAATTTCGGGACATACGTATCAATTTTGTTATGTTATTTGGTAGATCAAATTTAGTGAAAATCGATTCAGAATTAGAAATGCCTCCCATATGTTAGTTCCCTCTGAAATCAAATTATAACTGCTCTGATGCCAATAGTGGTATGATCTTCTTCAAATAAATTATTTTTTTACGGGATCTCTGCTAAATATGCGTTGTTGTATAGGGTATCATATAGTCGGTCCGGTCTAATTTTGACTTTTTCTTACTCGTTTTTTTTTATATCCCCAGACCTTCTGTTTCAGACAAGGACTTCAACGATAACCTTGTTTTATTTAAGCCCTCATATGATGTAGGACCTTGAGTATTTTGAAGTACTTAATTTTCGATAGCTAACATTTTTGGATTTCATATGCTAGGGATTGAAAATGAAAAATTATTATTGTTTAACCGTTCTCACTTTTTTAATTTTGAATCCACTTTGCTTTTATTAATCTAGATCGGAAAAAGATAAAATTAAGGGTGCAGTGTATTGAAGTCCTGAAACTGCCAACAAGTTCCATGTTCTAACTGCAAAAATGTTACATACCCATACATACATAAATTTAGCTACAGATGTCGATGTTTATGTTGTAGTTCTTGTGCTTTTCTACAATAGTGGATTTGTACTCACAATTTTCCAATTTCCAATCCATATATATGAACGGAAAAGCAAATCAACTGGCAGGAGTCATTTTATAAAAATAAAAAAGGGTCTTGTGAAAAGGTGTTTTGATTTCGTCTAAAGCAGCCTATGGTCTAAAATCGGCAGTCAGATGAGACACAATTTGACCGCATGTAATAATTGCCATTTTAGCTGAGGATATAAATATAATGATTTTATAAATAAATGATTTTTTACACAAGGCAAATTGTGATTCTTTGTGTGTGCTGTACCAGAAGATTTTGGCAGATATCTACTATCTTCACAACAGATCTTGATATAGCAAAAATGTTTGTATGTGTGCAATCAAAGAGAGTTGGAGAGTTTTTCAAAATCTTGAACCCTATGTGGGGGAGGTACCAGAAGAAATGATCCGATCTCTGCCATCCTTATCACAGATATTGTGTTGATGAATATATTGAGATGCACTAAGTCTGAATCGATTCGGATGTTAAGTTCGCGTTTTACAAGGTTATTAAATATTTTGACCCTTTGTGGTAGAGATACCAGAAGAAGTGGACCGATCTATCCCATCTTCATAGAAGATTAATAAATAGATATAATGGGATGTGTCAAACATGAAGAGAACAGGATGCTTATTTCGGATTTTATGCTCGTTTTGGTTATTCAAAAGTTTAGCCCTTTGAGGCGTAGGTACAATGATACGATTTCTTCCATTTTTGCAACAGATATTGTGTTGATATATTTATTTAGATGTGCCAAGTCTGAATGGAATCGGATGCTGATTTCGCGTTTTATGAGCTTCATGGATATTCAAAATAATATAGGGAAGGTACCAAAAGGAGTGATATATTCCATCTTCACGCCAGCCCTTGGGTTATTAAAACTTTTGTAATGTGTGTAATTTGATGACAATAGAACACTTACATCACATTTTATAAGATTTATAATTATTCAAAATGTTGACCCTTTGTGAGGGAGGTACTTGATAGAGTGGATCGATATTGTCCACCTGACCTAGCACTGATGCGAATATTAGGTTTTACAAAGGTAGAACAAAATCGGATCACCCTTTCTCCTTCTGTGCAGCAAAATATTTTCTTTGAAAATTTCGACCTTTTTTGAACTCGATCTAAGTTTGAGAAAAATATTACGATATACTAATTTTTGACCAAAGCGGATACTACCATCTTCACTGCGAGAGTTATCGTGCGCACCAGCCAGACAGACAGACAGACGGACGGACATCGCTAGATCGACTCCAAATGTCCTAAAACGGATTTCGTACAAAGAGGGTCTAAAACCGATATTTCGATTAGGCATAATTTGGCCGGATCAAATAATATACAGGGTGAGATGAAAAAACTGCAAACAAATTCAGACTGCTGTCATTCCTAGGCCACTCGTCCGACAGCTGTTAAAATTATTCCAGTGACAGCTCATTATATTGTTTACAAGCGTGCAAAAGAATTTTGGTGAGAATTTTCCAAAAAAAGTTATTCGTAATGGAATTCAAGCGTGATAGTGTGATTTCTTTATATTTGGCTGCGAAACCACTAGTGGCTATCGTTAGAGCACTCCTGCATTTAAATGTGAATAAATCTTTTGTGTCTCGTACCATCGCTCGTTACCGTGGTGCTGGTAGCGTAGCCCGGCGTCAAGGAAGTGGGACGGAAGAAAACAGCAACATCAGCAGAAATGGTTCGAAAAGTAAAGAAGCGACTTGATCGAAGCCCGCATCGCAGTGGCTGGAAAATGGCTCGTGAGCTGAACATATCGCAATATTCCATTCAGCAAATATTGAAAAATGGGCTCAGGACAAAGCCATTGAAATTCCAAAAAGTGCAAGAACTTACACCGCAACAGAAAGAAAATAGTCTCAAAAGAGCTTAAGAGTTGCTTTGCTTGGCCGAAAGTGGTGAACTGCCGAATTTGGTTTTCTCCGATGAGAAAACATTCATTGTCCAGCAGTTTGTAAACAAACAAAATAATCGTGTTTACTTGCCAAAGAGGTCAGCTGAAAATGTGCACCTTCGGTTGGCCACCAGAACTCAAGCGCCGGCTATGGTGATGGTGTGGGCCGCTATAACAGCCGATGGTCGCTCCTCGCTCTGTTAATTGACCGTGGCGTCGGAATAAATGCCCAATATTATCGCGAAAATATTCCGGAGGGTGTATTAAAGCCTTGGCGACGCAAACATTTTGGCCGCAGACCTTGGACATTCCCACAGGACTCAACACCATCGCATTCAGCACGCGCCATCCTAGAATGGTTACAAAATGAGGTTCCTTGCTTCATTTCCAGTGCACAATGGCCACTAAAATCTACGGATACCAATCCGTTGGACTATTGTGTCTAGAGTATTTTGGAAAGCTAGGTTGGCACTAAGAAATTCCAAAGTGTCGATCACCTCAAGCAAGCGCTTCGTACAGGAATGGGCCAAAATACCGCAGAGCAACATTCGGGCAGCGTGTGACGGTTTCATTGTCCATTTGAAGGTCATAATTCGTGCCAAAGGTGACCAATTCGAACAAATCTACACTTATTCTAAAATTGGATGATATTTCCGACATTTTTTGCTTTCATTCAATAAAATTAAAAAAGATATGGCGTTTGACTTTGTTGCAGTTTTTTTATCTCACCCTGTAGATACTATAAATAATCTAAAAATCAAATTTCACAATTGTATCGATATCCCTTCACCCAGTACTCAATTTAATACCACTTAGTACATTTAGGACAATTACAGTACACATTTCCAAAACCATCTCCATATCTTAACCACAGACGCCTAGGTCCATTTACGATCTTAGCCTGCCATGTGGATGTTGACAATATTGGATCACTCCTTCGGAACAATAAATACATGTAAATAAGAGACCATGAGCTGTCTTATATGTATACCCTAATGTCGGCCAAATCGACTGACACATAACACGTAAGGAAGTTTTACCTTGGTACAAAATCATTGACAAAAGACTCCTTAAAGGTTGTCAAGCCCCGTCGCTGCAAAAAATGTTGTTCAATACGAAATTGTTGCAGTTTCCTCATTTCAATTATCGATCATTCCCCCATGTCACACCCTTCATAACGTGACCAAAAATATTGATATTGGTTGTTATGAACACAGTGGGAACAAATAAGCCAAGGTAGAGAGCAACAAACGAGAAAAAATAACGAATCTATTTCACAACAATGTCCAATACGTACCTTTATGGATGGATGCAGATGCATGTCTGTCAGAGGGGGGGAGGGGGATACTAGACAACAATGAGCAGCCAAAGGATGGTCTCCTTTGAATTTTTGGGTTTTTCGATTTATTGGTTATGTTGAGCATATAATTTACATGTACTCGGAGTTGAGTTATTCTAGCAAACGCAGAGCCAGTTGTTGTACATTTTCGCTTCCTGTTCTTCTTCTTCTTCCTCTATCATCACAACTTTTGGGTTAACCGAATTTCATTTTGCTTTGCGCTTTGTTCCATTTTTCAAATACCTGTGACGATGTATTCGATTTACATTTTTTTTTTTGGGGGGGGGGCAGAAAGGATTTCGGTATTTTTCTTTTGTGCCCCGGTTTATAGATGATTGCTCGTAAATTAAGGGAATTCAAATGGTTTTAAACTCTCAGCATGTCGGAGTGTGGGTGGTAGTGTCCGTGTGTGTTGAGTTTGTGTCTGGAATGCCTGTGAAAAAGCTATTCCTTTGTATGCATTTTTTGGGGTTTATTTTATGGGTTTTTTTTCATTTTCATTCACCAACTTCTGGTT
The DNA here is from genome assembly GCF_030504385.1 of Musca domestica. Taxonomy (NCBI): domain Eukaryota; kingdom Metazoa; phylum Arthropoda; class Insecta; order Diptera; family Muscidae; genus Musca; species Musca domestica. The sequence goes on from NW_026712312.1 coordinate 1,514,463, forward strand.
CGGTTAATGTTTACCTTCTTGTGGTTGTAATCAATTTTCAACTAAAAGTGTATTCACTTTTCATAGCTGGAGTTTAACTGCCATGAACTCAAGTTGGTCAATGAAAACAAATAAAAAGCCATTGCAATCATTACCTAAAAATGTTCAGCTGTGTGTTTATTCAATTTCAGTTTTAAGTAAAATTTTTGAGAGGTCTTCAATGGACAAATATGTGTTTTTGGATTTTTTTAAATCCAATATAATACCAATGTTATGTTAGCCAAGAGAATCAAATATTTGATGGAATTTCAGTGTTCTGAACTTTAATTAAATGTAGTTGGAATACAGTTTTAAATATTTTCAAACAACCACTACACTCTAGTGTATTTTATGGGAAATGTTGTGAGGAAAATTTTTATATTCATCAGTGGGAACTAATTTCTTGTTATGGGTAAAAGACAGGTGGAAAGAATAATACAATAAAAATTATAATTAGGCCTTATTCCAATACAGCTTCTATACAGAGATACACCCAATTTAAAGTATTTCGTACATTTCGGCTTCAGTCATCGACATTTTTTTAATTTAGCATTTTTTTTCTGATAAAGGTCAGATATATTTTCGAAAAAATTTAGTCTGTTCCAGAACTGCAAGAATGTAAAAGCTTTTGCTATGATAACCGATTTTCCCTTTATGATATCGAAAAAAATGCCAAAATAATAAATGATTGCTGAGCAAATTTAAACAGCTGAGATATATTTTTTTTTTTTTTAAACGCATAGTTTTTTATACCCTCAGTCATATGCCTAAAGAGGGTATACATCATTTAATACGGACAAAACGTGCCTCATCGAAATAACGATTATATACCCTAGGTCCCTTTGGACCAAATCTGTTTCAGAACATTTAGAGTCGATTCAGCGTTAACTCTCGTAGAAAGTATCCGATTTGACCCAAACTTGGTCCATCGTAATATTATTGTCAAACTTAGATCGAGTGTGGAGATGGACAATATTGGGGCAATATTTTCAAAGAACATAATTTATTGCACATCCTAATATTTGCATCAGTTCTAGATAAGGTTCGGAAAAAACAATATTGGTCTACTCCATCTAGTACCTTTCCCATAGAGAGGCAAGAATTTGAATAATTGTAATATGATATAATTTTTGTAATATTTTCATCAATTACACATATCACAATATTGTTATTAACCCAATGACTGGTGTGAAGATAGGATATATCAGTCTACACCTTCTGGTACCTCCCCCACAAAAAGGTCAACATTTTCAGTATCCATGAAGCTCATAAAACGCAAAATTAACATCCAATTCCATTCAGACTTGGCACATCTCAACCACTCCTTTTGGTACCTCCTCCACATGGGGTCAAAGTTTTCAATGACCAAAGCGATCCCAAAATCCGAAATAACCATCTGCTTCTCTTTATTTTTCACACATTCCATTATTTCTACTAACACAGAATCTACTGTGAAGATGGAATATATCGATATCTCTCCCATAAAAGGGTCAACATTTAGAATACTCATGGATTTAGAATACTCTGGAATCGGCACACCGCAATATTTTCATCAACACAAGATCTGCTATAAAGGTGGTAAAGATCGGACCAAACCTTCTGGTCCCTACCCCCTAAGGGTCAACGTTTCTAATAACCAAAACGCTCAAAGAAGGGGAAATAAATATCTGACTCTTTTCAGATTTCACACATACAAATATTTTTGCTAACACAAGATCTGTTTTCAAGATACTATATAGGGTGCGATAAAAAAAACTGCAACAAAGTCGAACGCCATAATTTATACATATATTTTTTTTTAAATTTTATTGACTGAAAGCAAAAATATCGAAACAAGCATCAAATTTTAGAATAAGTCTAGATTTGTTTGAATTTGGTCACCTTTGGCAAGAATTATAGCCTTCAAACGGACTCTGAAACCGTCACACGCTGCCCGAATGTTGCTCTGCGGTATTTTGGCCCATTCCCGACGAAGCGCTTGCTTGAGGTGATGGACACTTTGGTATCTTTTAGTGCCAACTTTGCTTTCCAAAATACTTCAGACACTATAGTCCAACGGATTGGTATCCGGAGATTTTGGTGGCCATTGTGCACTGGAAATGAAGCGAGGAACCTCATTTTGTAACCAATCTTACGTGGCGCGTGCTGAGTCCTCTTGGAATGTCAAAGGCTGCGGTCAAAATGTTTGCATGCCCAAGGCTGTAATACACCCTCCAGAATATTTTCGCGATAATATTCCGCATTTATTCTGATGCCACGGTCGATTAATACGAGCGGAGAGCGACCATCGACTGTTATGGCGGCCCAGACCATCACCATGGCCGGCGTTTGAGTTCTGGTGGCTACCCGAAGGTGCACATTCTCAGCTGACCTCTTTGGCGAGTAAACACGATCATTTTGTTTTTTACGTTTACAAACTGCTGGACAACGAATGTTTTCTCATCGGAAAAATCCGAATTCGGCAGTTCACCACTTTCGTCCAAGCGAAGAAACTCCCTAGAAATCTAACATGTTCAACCAAAAATTCTTCGTATTTTTGTCTGCATTACTGATGAAGACATTATATTCCTAAAATGTACGGATTTCGAGGAATTTTAATTCGAAAATGTCTAAAGTTAAGTAAGAGGTGGGAACATGACGCCTCTGTTGAAAAACTTTTAAAATGCCGATACATGTATTTTCTATATTTAGCTTAAATTTCATAATCTGTCGGATTTTTTCTGTAATTATTTATTTATTTTTTAATTTTTTCCTTTTTTGTTTTGGATCAGAAGAGCAAAACTCTATACTGAATTTCTTTACAAATCTTTGATTCCGTGGGACTTTACATACATAATTTATATCATCAATAATGGAAATTTTAGGAAAAACATTTCTCGTGCATATTTATGAAAACTTGTTTGTTTTAAGTCCAATCAAAAGTTTTAAACCTTCCCCTCAATTTTTGACCAAAAAAACTGCAAAGAATTTTATAATAAAATATATTTTTTCAAACCCTCAGAGTCTATACATTTTTCACCTCCCGTCTCTGCAATAAAATCACAAATCAATCAAGTCAATCACCCTTTCACATCATCTTAGCATTTAATTATTTTCTCTCAGTGTAAGACAAGCAATCTGATTAAAGCACTTTGTCATAACGAAAACAGCAGCAGTAGCAGCTAAACAATGAAAATAGATTGATGTGGTTTCCATTATTCAGACGAAACGACAGATGTTTCCATGAAAACATGAATAAAGAAAATTTATACCCTATTTAAATTGTTGTCGTTGTCGTTGTTACTGTTGTTGTATCAATTTCACATGAGTAAACTTCATGATATCAATTCATCAGATATCTGTCGTCTGTTGTTTATTTGCTTAAATCCAGATTGGATAGATAAAACAAGGGAAGGTGTGTGTGGGAGGGTACAATATGATGAGCTTATGACCGACTTATTTTGAATATGGCAAAAAAAGTTCAATGTTTTCTTTTTGGGTATGACAAATGCAGAATTTCAAGTCAATTTAGACATAAGTATTTGTCTAATCGTTTGTTAGTCTCTCTCTCTAGGATTTATTTGGTCTATTTCGAAAATGAATTGTGATAACTGGCTGCAATTTTGGACTCACTTTCGTATGTGAACACAGGCGAGAGCAATGAATACGTTTTGCAAGCCAACACAACTTCTATAGAATACAGATATTTTTTTCAGTACTTCCGAACGTAAATAGTCAACATTTTACAAATTCAGGCATATTCTGACGTATTATAGACAGTAAGCTCTAAATAAAAAATCAATTAAAAAAAAAAAAACAGTAAATAAAGTCCTAAAGTCGGGCGGGGCCTACTTTATGATACCCACACCACTTTGCTAATTTAGTAGAGCTCCACATAACAATTAAAAGTTTTTATGGGAGAATCCAATCATACACGCTATGATTATAATTTAAAGTTCAAAGGACTAAATATGCCGAAGCATTTGTATCTTTTAAATTCGGACTTGTATTGCCCATTTGGTGCACAATTAATTTGAAATCGGATAAATATATATATGGGAGCTATATCCAAATCGGAACCGATCTCGATAAAATTTGACAAAGATATTTCTGGGCTGCATTTGATATATATTCCCCGAATATCGTTATTACGGACGGCAGATTACGGTTGTGGGTAACAAATATAACAAATCGGATGAACAGTATATATGGGAGTTATAGCTATATCTGAACCGATCTTCACCAAATCTGACACTTCTAGACTCAATTCGGTTGTAAGTGCCAAATTTCATCCCATTTGGGCAAATATTAAACGTTTGGTGCACAATGAAAGGCAAATCGGACGAAGTTATATATGGGAGCTATATCCAAATCTGAACCGATTACGATAAAAATTAGCAAATGTATTTCTGAGCTTCATTTGATACATTTCCCCAAATATTGTTGTTACAGAGTGCATATTAAGGCTGGGGGTTACAAATATAACAAATCGGATGAACAGTATATATGGGAGCTATAGCCATATCTGGACCGATAATCACCAAATTTGACATACTTGCTTTTAGACTTAATTCGGTCGTAAGTGCCAAATTTCACCTCATTTGGACAATTATTAGACGTTTGGTGCACAATAATAAGTAAATCGGACGAAGTTATATATGTGAGCTATATCCAAATCTGAACCGATCTCGATAAAATTTAGCAAAGGTATTTCTGAGCTGCATTTGATATATTTCCCCAAATATTGTTGCTGCGGGGGAAAAAAAAGGACGAATCGGATGAACAATATATATGGGAGATATAGCTATATCTGAACCGATTTCGATCAAATTTGGCGTACTTATTTTCAGGCCTAATTTGGTTGTATGCGCAAAATTTCATACTATTCGGGCTGATATTACACGTTTGGTGCACAATAAAATGCAAATCGGACGAAGATATATATGGGAGCTATATATAAATTTTTACCGATTATCTCCAATTTCGATCGGGTTCGTCCTTGGGCCAAACAAATGACTTGTGCAAAATTTCATCTTAATTGGATAATAAATGCGACCTGCATTTTGTTCAGAAGAATACATGGACAGACGGTCGGACGGACAGAAGGACTGACATGCATAAATCAACTCAGAAGTTGATTCTATGGAGATCCTCAAAAGTAACTATGGGTCTATCTCGTTTTCTTTTGCCTGTTACAAACAAATGTACAAAGACATAATACCCTTACCACTATGTGGTGTAGAGTATAAAAATTCAAACATATTTACCAAAGAATGGATAATGGCGCCCAAACAAATTATAGTTCTTCCACAAATCTAGGCATTCTTCCTTGATTATATATTTCAATTCCCATGCACTCGCATTCCACCCACCCAAAATTTAACAAAAATTAAAAATATTTACCAAAGGTCAGAGAAGTTAAAATGGCGCCCAAACAAATTCTGGTACTTCCGCAAATCCAGACATTTTTCACGGTTTCTCTTTTCTAATTTCCATCTACTCGCATTGCCCACCCATCCAGAATATTAGTCCACATTGGCATCTTAATTTGTAATTTACTCTCAAAGTCCACACTAGCATGGAGCAATTACATATGTACTGCATCTAGTAGATGTAATCACCGTTATGGGTGGTGGAGGCAAGTGAGAGCATATGTGAGTGTGTGTGTGCTACGACCATCAAGGGATGCATCGCAGCAAGATACAGCAATAATTTATAATGATCGTAATTAAAAACGTCACATTGCATTGTTTGAAATACAAAACTCGTATAAACGTCATTTCACGTTTAAGTGTTGCCTTTAAAAAGAGTGACATTGTAAAACTGCAATATACCCCCTCGGTAAAATGTTTTCTTTTATGACAAGTGCGATATGAAGAAAAAAAAAGTTAAAAGCCAAGGGAAAAAGGGTGAATTTTATGGGAGTGATAAAAAATTAAGGGAATGTCAAAGGCATATTATTCTTCTGAAATAAAACCATAATCCATTATTTGTCATCTATAGAAGAACCTTTGGTTTTCTAATGGAAGACCCTTTGGTTTTCATATAAAAGACCCTTTGGTCTTCTTATAGAATACCTTTCGTCATCTATAGAAAACCCTCTGGCCTTCCTTTGGAAGATCCTTTGATCTTATCTTAAGGAGACCCTCTGGCCTTCTTGTGAAAGACCTTTGGTCTTATCTTAAGGAGACCCTTTAGTCTTCTTTTAGAATACCCTTCTGTCATCTATAAAATACCCTTGAGTCATCTATAGAAGGCCCTTTGGTCATCTATAGAAAACCCTCTGGCCTTCCTTTGGAAGATCCTTTAATCTTATCTTAAGGAGACCCTCTCGTCTTCTTGTAGAAGACCCTTGTGTCATCTATATAAGACCCTTTGGTCATCTATAGAACATATAGTCATATATAGGGTCCATTGGTCATCTTATAGTAGACCCTTTGGTCATCTTATAGACGACCCTTTGGTCTTTTTATGGAAGACACTTTGGACAACTATGGAAGGCTCATTGTGGATTTATAGAAGACCCTTTGGTCAACTACAGAAGACCTGTTGGTCATCTTTATAAGACATTTTGGTCTTAAGATAGGAAATTAAAATTTTGCAAATTTGTTAGAAAATGGGCGATATCGATCCACGATATCGGGTATGCCCCATTTAACGGCACATCCCGATATTCGGTATTTTGACGATTTTACCCACATTTCCAATGAAATTGTAGGAAATTCTACACTAGGAGTTCCTTTTGAGTACTTTATCCCCTGGAAGAGAATTATATGTATATATAGGTCCACGAAATCATATAGTCCCCATACAAAGGTAACCCCCGATATTCGGTATGTTGGTGATTTTTGAGACATTATTCACCGGAATTGTTTCAAATTTGATATTTGAAGTTCCAAAGGGATATTACAGCCTAAGACAGAAAATGTACTGTGCCACGTCTTCGTATAGCCCCTATATAACGGTACCTCCCTATATTCGGTATTTTAATGATTTTATCGTCATTGTTCACCAGAATTGTTACGTTTTTAGAATTTACGTTTTAAGAATTCGTAATGCGATCTACAGTCTGTGACAGAAAATTGTCTATGCTGGTCCAGGTCTTCGTATAGGCCGCATATGTTAGTTCCTCCCTACATTCTGTATTTTGACGATTTTAGGTACAATACTCATACTAGATGCTACAGCCTATGACAGAAAATTGTCTTTGCAGGTCCAGGTCTTCGTATAGCTCCGATATAACGATACCTCCCTATATACGGTATTTTCATGATTTTAGCTACATTATTCACCGTTTATTTCAAGTTCCGAATTTGAATATGGTATGGCTTATGACAAACAATGCCCATGTAGACCCCAATATTACGGCTATATTCGGTATTTTTAAGGGTTTAACAGAATTTTTAACAGATTATATTTTTTGAAAATTTCCAAATTCGTTCCAAATGGTGGAGGGTGTTCAAAGTTCGGCCCAGCCGAATTTACTGCTTTTTAACTTGTTTTTTTTTTTTTTTTTTTTGTACATTTTTTTAAATGGAAGCAAAAAATGTCGGAAATAACATTAAATTTTAGAATAAGTTTAGTTTTGTTCGAATAGTCCAACGGCACTGAAAATGAAGCGAGGAACCTCATTTTGCAACCATTCTTGGGTGGCGCGTTCTGAGTGCCATGGTGCTGAGTCCTGTTGGAATGTCCAAGGTCTGCGGCCAAAATGTTTGTGTGCCCAAGGCTTTAATAAACCCCTCCAGAATATTTTCGCGATAATATTCGACATTTATTCTAATGCCACGGTCGATTAATACGATCGGAGAGCGACCATCGGCTGTTATGGCGGCCCACACCATCACCATGGCCGGCGCTTGAGTTCTGGTCGCCAAACGAAGGTGCACATTTTCAGCTGTCCTCTTTGGCAAGTAAACACGATCATTTTGTTTGTTTACAAACTGCTGGACAGCGAATGTGTTTTCAAATTCGACAGTTCACCACTTTCGACCAAGCGAAGCATCTTCTTAGCTCTGTTGAATCTTTTTATACCCTACACCACATTTGTTTGTAACAGGCAAAATTGGAAATAATCGGTCAAAATTTTGATATAGCTCCCATATATATCTTCATCCGATTTGCCTTTTTTGTGCACCAAACTTGTAATATCAGCCCGAATAGTATGGAATTTTGCATATACAACAAAATTAGGCCTGAAAATAAGTATGCCCAATTTGATCGAAATCGGTTGAGATATAGCTATAGCTCCCATATATATATATATATTGTTCATCCGATTTGTTATTTTTGTCCTCCGCAACTGTAATATGCACTCTGTAACAACAATATTTGGGGAAATATACTAAATACAGCTCAGAAATACATTTGCTAAATTTTATCGAGATCGGTTCAGATTTGGATATAGCTCACACATATAACTTCGTCCGATTTTCCTTTTATTGTGCACCAAACGTATAGTATATGTCCAAATGGGATGACATTTGGCACTTACGACCGAATTGAGACTAGAAGCTAGTATGTCAAATTTGGTGAAGATCGGTTCAGATATAGCTATAGCTCCCATATATATTGTTCATCCGATTTGTTATATTGGTTACCCACAGCCGTAATATGCACTCCGTAACAACGATATTCAGGGAAATATATGAAATACAGCTCAGAAATATCTTTGCCAAATTTTGTGGAGATCGGCTTCGATTTGGATATAGTTCCCATAAATATTTTTATCCGATTTCAAATTAATTTCGCACCAAATGAGAAATACAAGTCCGAATTTAAAAGACACAAATGCTTCGGCATATTTAGTCCTTTTAACTTTAAATTATAATTTTAATCATAGGGTGTAGGATTGAATTCTCCCATAAAAATTTTTAATTGTTATATGGAGATCTACTAAATTAGCAAAGTGGTGTGGGGTATCATAAAGTCGGCCCGCCCGACTTTAGGACTTTCTTTACTGTTTTTTTTTTTTTTATAGGGAAAATGGAATACTCCGGTCGACTGTGTCTGGTACCTCATGGACATTTTAACATTTTCTAAAAACGATTGCATATCTCACATAAAGTGAAGGAAGTAACCAATATATTCCAAACCTGATACGTCGCAATATTCATTTCATATTTATTTAGGTCCGATATGAAATGGAAAATATTGGTCCATTCCTACGGAAATTATTCCATATAGGGTTAGCAATTTCAATAATCATAATAAAAGCCAAATATGTTTAAATTATCGAACATTGGCTGAGGCAAAACCGACCGATACTTTTTTACTTGTTATTAATAATTTTGTCAAAGACACTATATGACCCAAATTTCAAGATTCCAAGAAATCTTTATACGAAGGTTTTAAAAAATGTGGAAGAGGACGAACTTGCCCCATCCATTTGCTTTGCAAAACACCGATACACGTGCATTTCTTGCTCTATACAATTAACAAAATTACCTCCCTAGCATTTGGTATGCTTTATCTGAAAATTTTGTTTTATCACTCCAAAATGAATTTTGAATTTTAATGCCCCACATACATTTATGTACAGATATATATTTAATATAACATAAGAATGCACTGGCAGCTAACTGAGTAATGTATGACGATACGTTTTTGCTGTGTAGTGGCGCATATAGATTTTCAGTTGAAAAATATTAATGTTTTCTTTGGCACCCTCACAACTAGGGATTGGACAGCTCTGGTGAAGCATTGCAGTGTAACGCAATGTTAATTAACATTTAGTTACATATCACTACACATAATTACTAGATCGTACTTTTCGATCCACATGATCGCCTCTTCAACCGTTTGATCTCGTTGTTGTGAGATTCTAGTCTATAGTTTTTTTTTGTTTTGTTTGTTTGCTTTGTTACGTTTCTATTGGTTCATTACATTGATGTAATGCCATTTTTCCCTTAATGCATTCCATTAAATCTATAATGCTGTTCGCGATCGCATGTTGATCTTACTTAGCTGAACCGACTTCGAGATGTGTTATAGCTCAGTGGAAGAGCTTCTGCCTATGGACCGGGGGAACCAGGTTCAAATCCCAGCCCCGACATTATTATTATTTTTTTTGTCTTTTTAATTTTTTTTATTTTCTTAATGGTAATTAAATTCATTTTGAAACATAAAATTTAATTTCAACAAATTATAGCAGATTGAAGTTCACCTTCACTTCTGAATGCTATAATATGCCATAAGGGGAAATGCTATAATTTTTTTTGATGATAGTGGTGAAACTTTCTTTAACCTTTTTTTTTTGGTATGTTCTTATTTCATACATTTGTACATGCACAACACCTCAACTGAGTGCTTTTACCATGTCTTTGTGCTAGAAAAGTCGCCATAATTGTTTTTGGAAATTTAAGATAGTATTGGTTATTCAGCCGTTTTTGATTGGTTTTAGCCGAGGATACAAAAGGGGGTAACTGAGGAGACATTTTGATCATTTTATCTTAACCTCGAAGCTGTTCACCTGCAAAGTTATTTGAAAGTTTGAAAAGAAAAGTTTATTTTTTTGCAGTTTTGCAAGTCATAACCAAAAATTTTTAATCAAAAAAAAAAAAACTTTGAAGTTTTCCTAATTGTTTGTAAAACAGCCAGCCAGTTTTCAAGCGTGGTTGTAATTGTTGGTGAAATAATTTTCTTTTGCCTGTTTCCACGATTGTTGGAATAAATTCTTGCCGGAGCAAGGAACTCTAAAAAAAACTTGCAATACTGAAACTTAACTGGTGGCCCAGATACATCTTTTTATTGGATTCTTTGGAGTTCCTGTTTTTTTTACTTGGCAGCAGTACCATATATGCTCCATGTCGTTGTTTTCACTTGGTAAGATCCTCTATAGGAGATGTTTCTCTTTTGCCATAGTTTTAATTTTGTCATTCCTCTTTGGTTTAAGGATTCCCCCTCATTTCCCTGCCTTGATACACCGATGCCGTCCACAAGCTGTTATGTCTGCCAAACTTCTTCAACAACTTTCAGTGTTTAGTGGTTTCGTAGGCTTTAAAGCGATCGGTAGTTTTTTTTTGGAAATCTTATAATTATTAATATTTGAGTGCGGGTATACCAAGTGAAGAAAAAAAAAACAAAAATTTAAATATTACGCCATATTGGTAGTTTATCCCGTCAAAATTATTATTAATACCCATATATTTTTTATTGGTTGCATTAGTTTTCTAAAAAAAAAGAAAGAAAAAATGTAAAAAAAATCAGAAACATTCGGCATTGAAACGAAAGTGAGTGTTTGTGTGGTTAACCAAATTGAAGGCCAGAGAACAAAATAAGAAAAGTACAGATCAAAGTGAAGATCATTCTCTGTTAAAAGTTCATATGATAAGTGTTTTGTTTGAGAAGAGAGAACAGATCCAACGACTGTTAAATTGGTTAATTTGCGGGAGTTTGCTGTTGTAAATATCAACCAACCCATTCTGGAAGGCCTTTCAACGTGGGAGCTCCGACATATTCAAAGTAAGTTAACTCTCTTTAACTTCCATCAAACCACCATCAACCAACCAATCGATCTATTGTACAGAGAGTAAGCGGGTGAACCGTTATTGCTCTCACGTTCCACAAAATATTTGCATTGATATTTTTAAATTTGCAAATATTTTGCTGATATTATAAAATGATCATAAAAATTTTTAAATGGCTTTAAAATTACTTGTTTTGCAATTAAAATATTTCTAAAGGATACGGATGTTGATGGTTGTTTGAATTTTACTCGCTATGCAAAAAAATGTACAAGTGTTGGATGTGTTAATGTTAAGTATTGGGTTAACAGGCAGCACGCTGTTGCGAACAATTGGCGCTGTTAATTATGTTGTTGAGAGAACATAGTTTGAAAAGCACTGCTTTAATGTATTCTTTGATAATGATTTTCTTTCTTATTTTAAATTAATTTTATTTTGTTTTGCTTTCAATAACGAATCCAACATTGTATATTTATTGAAACCCACTTGCTTTACATATGAATTTATTTTTGGGGAATGATCTTTAAATAATTTAACTTGAAATGAAAATATAAAAAAATCTCCGATTGCAATAATTTGTGCTTGTGTTGATGATGGCTGTAAAAGGTCAATGTACTTAACAGCTGTTCACATGAAGGAAACAGAAACACACAAACATATACAGAACTGATTAAAGATTCTTTTTTTTTTTCAATTTAACATCTAACGTTCAAGCCCGAATTTGGTTTCTGAATTTTGAAATTCTACTTTTTTTGAAAAATTTAAAAATTTTAACTTATGTTTTTCAATAATATAATTTTATAGATATACATTTAGTATAATTTGATACGTAATTATTTAGCTATTTTTAGTTTTTCTGATTTTTTTGTGGAAATTATTAGTAATTGGTCAAGTATTTGATATCGGTGATAAATATGATAGTTTCAAAAATATTGAATTTTAAAATCTTTATAAATTTAGGATTTTCAACATTTATCTGAATTGTTTCTTTTTGAGTAGTTATAATGAATTTTATTTTCAATAAATTTTTGGTATTGTTAACCATGAGCTAAACGAATGTTCTATGTTTAATTTGAAACAGGGGTCAGAAAAGTAACATAGGGTAAACAAATATGGGTTTGCCATATGTGTTAAACAATTTATTTTTGTTTTTTGGATTTTCATGGCAAACAGGATGGGAGGGCTAACCATGCATCTACAGCTAAGCATGGCATTATCAAATTATGAAGGAAATAGACTCCTATTTTCGATATTTTGCTTTGGACTATAGATATCCTTCTTCATATATCTCTTTCCTTCTTGTACTTCTTTCTATCATTTATGCACGCATTATAATTAAATAGACTGGTAGTTGGCATAATTTCTTGATGAATTTAGGCAAGATCCCACCCCAACGACGAGCAATAAGGCTGGTGAACTATGCGTGCCAGGCCATATGATTCATCTGAAAATATCTACAGGAAAATTGTAATCGATTTAACCCATGCATGCTACAGTTATTTTGGCGCCCAACGTGGGGCCCGAGTGATGAGTATATTTTAGATTTTTAGACACAAAACGACTTGATATAGTTTATATCATAGTTTTATCACTCAGGTCCTTTCTTCTTTTAATCCTTTCATTTCCCTTCTTCATTTTTCATACGTCTTGTTAACAAACTTTCTTTGGAATTTATAAATTTGATATGCAGTTGTGCTTAAGTTTATAACCAGAAGTTCTGTTGACTTGTTCTCTTTATATTCTTTGTAGAAGGTTCTTTCTGGTATTAGGTTTGAATGAATGCAGATTTTGGAGGTTGGTCTAATTCTGACTTCAATTCTAAGGCCTTATAAGAAGCTTCTACTTCTATCAATTTTTGCGACTTGGAATTTAAAAACGTTAAAGATTATGTTTTTAACCATCGAAAATGAAAGTCTATAGTCCTTTCTATTTCTATATCTTTCTTGCTTCTTTCTCTTTCCTGCTATTTCCTTAAATTTTGATTATTTATTTTTTTAATTCATTACCCTATGTAACTACTGATCCCCTGAACAAATTAAACTTGTAAAAAAATAATTATTTTCCTATTTAGTATTTTTCATTTTGCTTAATAATTTAATTATTAAATTTAGGATATTTCTTAATTTGTTACCATTCACTTGTTGTCCTTTTGATTTTGAGATTTTTTGTTAATAATGCCTCTTGAAAGGAGTTCTGATGATATGGCTTCTGGTGGTCCAGTCGTAGTGGATAATTGTCTAATATGTAAAATATGCAGTTCTGCGATTCAGAGTCCCTCAGTTTTGTCTGAGACTATATGCAGACATTCGTTTCATAAGATTTGTATTAACAGTTACATAAAAACTCATTCGGATTGCCCGGTTTGTGGTGTTAAAATTATTAAGGATATTAAATCGTCCAATTCTTCAGCTTCTCAGAAATCAACTTCCACAATTACAACAAGATCATCATCTAAAGCCAGGAATTTTGATGCAAGCAGGACAGAAGAAATTCCTCAACAGGATATAGCTTCTACCTCGAATCCTTCAGCGGGAACATCAACCTCTCAGGCAAATTTAAATTTAGATGCCGTCAGAGAAATGGTAGCTTCACTCATGAGTAGTCAACAGGCAACAATAATTGAAAGTATTTCAAGTCAGATTTCTTCTTTAGTAGAAAAAAGTGTTGAAGCGAGTCTGGCTCGTTTAAATATCAACTCTGTCCCTCAAATTTATAATGCTTCCTCTCCTGTGGAGATTAGGAATAATCAAGGCATACAAAATGTTTGTGAGGTTGAACAGAGAACCTTGGAGCAACTTTTGGGATTGCCTTCCAACAATGTTAACAATGTTATCAATGGTGGATTTGGCCAAGCTAATAACGAGGTAAATTTGAATAGGTCTCGTTTAAGCTTTCCTACCTCTAGTCGTGATTTGTCCTCAAGACCTGATAAAGTTAGCCAGATTATCACTAACTGGAAAATCAAGTTTAATGGCAGTTCTACTAGTTTACCCGTCGATAACTTTATTTATCGTGTTGAAGCCCTTACAAAGCAGACGCTCAACGGCGATTTTGATATTTTATGTCGTAGTGCCAGTTCGTTGTTTGAAGGAAAGGCAAGTGACTGGTATTGGAGGTTTCATCGCACGGTACCAGTTGTCATTTGGAGAGATCTTTGTAAAGCTTTACGCCAGCAATACCGAGATTCTAGAACAGATATCGACTTTAGAGAATTGATTAGAGATAGAAAGCAAAAGCCAAACGAACCATTTGACACCTTTTATGATTCGGTTATTGATTTAGTCGATAGGTTAGATAAACCGTTAGATGATAAAACCCTGGTAAAAATCTTGCGCCGTAATTTGCAACCAGATATACAGCACGAGATTTTGAATATGTCCATAAATTCTGTTGGTCAGCTTCGGGAAATTTGTCGTAGACGGGAATTTTTCATGCAAGATATCAGTCGAAAACAAGGTTTTGGTGGCAATAGACAAAATAAGTTTGCAAGCAGAGTTACTGAATTAGATTACAATGATGGTACAGATCCAGAGTTGCTGGAATTCGAAGAATTATCTGAAGTTTCATTGGTATGTTGGAACTGTAGAAAATCTGGCCACAGATACCAGGAGTGCTTAGCTGATCGAACAATATTTTGTTATGGTTGTGGTACGCCACAAGTATATAAGCCCAACTGTAGAAAATGCAACAATTCAAAAAACTTGCGTATTCCTGCACTGAAAAGTGCACACAAACCGACAACATGTCAGCAGTCCTCGCAGACGATGTGAAAAATATTCTTTATTCCACTTTTTGTCCAGATACCATTAAAAATCAATCATTTCAGGAAGTGATACACAAAGAACCTTTGAGTGTGTCAAACCAAGACCCAAATCATGTTACAATTTTATCTCGGAGTTCTTCTTCTTCTCAGATAGGTCCTAGACCGATTATTCCTTTTCATGTCAGGTTAAGTAATTATAATAAAATCAGAGAACGTATCTTCAATGAAGACCCTAAAATTACTCGGTCTAATGCGAGAATGCGAAATTTTTGGAAAAATGTTAAATTATTCAGGAAGAATTTTAATATCTCTATATTAGAGCGGCCAGGAGATGTTAGACCTTATGCCGAGGTTCGTCTATTAGGCAAGAGTATGATGGGGTTGTTAGATACTGGAGCTTCTGTGACCTGTTTGGGTTCTCAAGCTGCTATCGACTTTCTGTCCTCTCAAACACCATACAAAAAATTAAATACCAAGGTTAATACGGCTGATGGTAAGCCTCAAAACATAGTTGGAGTTTTCACAACCGAAATAGTTTTTAGAGAGAAAAGTCTGCCTATGACGATTTATATTGTTCCTAGCTTATCTCAGAATTTAATATTGGGTATAGATTTTTGGAGGTTAAACAATCTTCTTCCATCGTCCTTAATAAATAATGTTTCGAGCCTTGGAATGTCCTTTAACATCGATAATCTCTTAGATCAGAAAAATCTGACATTAGAACAAAAATTTCACCTACAAAGCGTCATAGATATATTTCCATCATTTGCGAAAGAGGGCCTGGGAAAAACCAACCTAATATACCACACAATAAATACAGGTGACGCAACACCAATCAAACAAAGGCATTTCCCTGTCTCTCCGGCAATTGAGAAATTAATCTATGAAGAGCTTGATAGAATGCAAGCTATGGGGGTTATAGAAGAATCATCCAGTGCGTGGTCTTCTCCCATTGTTCTACATAGGAAACCAGGGAAGAATCGCCTATGCTTAGATAGCAGAAAACTTAATTCCGTAACAGAAGGGGACGCTTATCCGCTTCCTCACATCGAAGGAATTTTGAGCCGTCTGCCTAAGGCAGAGTACATATCGAGCATTGACCTTAAAGACGCTTTTTGGCAGATACCTCTTGATGATTCGTCGAAAGGTAAGACTGCATTCACGGTTCCTGGGAGACCACTCTACCATTTTAAGGTTATGCCATTCGGCTTATGCAACGCCCCTCAAACGATGTGTAGGTTGATGGATAGAGTAGTACCAGCGTCTCTCAGAACTGAAGTGTTGGTCTACCTGGACGATCTTCTGGTGGTATCTCCTAACTTTGAGAGGCATATCGAAGTGCTCCGGGAATTGGCTAAGTGCCTTCGACAGGCAGGGTTAACGATTAACGTGGGAAAAAGTAAATTTTGTATGAGCGAAGTTCGGTATTTGGGTCATGTAATCGGTAATGGCACCATTCGAACGGATCCTGACAAAATTTCGGCTATCATGGAATTTCCTAAGCCCAGATCTGTCAAACAGGTGCGTCGATTTCTGGGAATGTCAGGTTGGTACCGAAAGTTCATTAGGAACTATGCTGCGCTTTCGAGTCCCTTAACCGACTTGTTAAAAACTAATAGAAGGTTTATTTGGACCGATGAAGCCCAGTTATCCTTTGAAAAATTAAAGTCCATTCTTTGCACAGCCCCTGTTTTGCACAGTCCTGACTTCTCACAGCCGTTCTTCATACACTGTGATGCAAGCAAAACAGGAATAGGAGGAGTTTTGGTGCAAAAGAATGCGGAGGGTGATGAGTTTCCAATCGCATTTATGTCGAAGAAACTAAACCAAGCCCAACGCAACTATAGTGTCACCGAACAAGAGTGCTTGGCAGCAATGCTATGCATTAAAAAATTTAGGGCTTATGTCGAGGGACATGAGTTTACGGTGATAACAGACCACGCTTCTCTTAAATGGCTCATGTCCCAAACCGACTTAAGTTCACGGCTGGCAAGGTGGGCTTTAAAACTTCAGGGATACAGGTTCAAAATAGAGCATAGAAAGGGGTCTCAAAACATAGTTCCTGATGCGCTCTCGCGTACCAACACTGATGATTTGTCGGGGATCTGCTGTTTATCTGGCATTGATAATGAACGTGGAGTATTCGTGGATTTAGCGTGCAGTCATTTTTCTTCGGACGAATACAAGGATCTTTTGAAGAAGGTTGAGAGAAATTTAGATTCGACTCCAGATTTAAAGATTATAGATGGTTATCTCTATAGAAGAACAGAGCATTCTGTAGGAGAACAGGTTACTGACGATATGTCATGGAAGTTATGGATCCCTAAAGCAATGGTACCAGAACTTCTTCAAAAACATCACGATGATCCATTGTCTTCTCACAGTGGTATTAACAAAACATTAGAAAGACTTCGTAGATATTATTACTGGCCAAATCTAGTTTGCGATGTTAAAAATTACATTAACTCGTGTGAAGTATGTAAAAGTACCAAACATCCAAACGTTATCATGAGACCACCTATGGGCGATACAGGTATAACACAGAGATTTTTCCAGCGTCTGTATGTGGACTTTATTGGACCCTACCCGAGGTCCAGGTCAGGAAATATAGGGATTTTTATAGTTTTAGATCATTTTTCTAAATTTTCATTTCTCCGACCAGTAAAAAAATTCACGGCTGATGTTGTAATCAAATACATGGAAGAAGAGTTATTCCACATTTTCGGGGTACCAGAATGTGTCATCTCAGATAATGGGACACAATTTAAAGCAAAAAAGTTTAACGATCTCTTGAATTCCTACAAAATTAGACATATTTATACTGCAGTGCACTCGCCACAGGCGAATGCATCTGAAAGAGTTAACAGATCGGTCATTTCAGCAATCAAGGCTTATGTAAAACCAGACCAAAAAGATTGGGACGAAAAGCTAAGTCACATAGCTTGCGCTTTACGTTCAACTGTCCATAGTGCAATAGGAACTTCTCCTTACTTTATGGCGTTTGGCCAACATATGGTCACAAACGGTTCCACTTACCAAATATTGAGGAACTTGAACCTTTTAGAAGATAGATCAATCAATTTCAATAGATCAGACACATTCGACATCGTTAGGTCAAAAGCGGTAAGGGTAATGCAAAAACAACAACAACGTAATGAAAAACATTATAATCTAAGATCACGACAAGTCTCCTATGAGGTTGGCCAAGAGATATATAGGCGAAACTTCAGTCAAAGTAATTTTGAGAAAGGGTATAATGCGAAACTAGCGCCAACATTTATTAAAAGCAGAGTTCGTCGGAAGCTTGGTAATAGCTATTATGAACTGGAGGACCTTCAAGGTAAATTACTTGGTACATATCATGCGAAAGATTTGAGACAGTAGTGAAAATCTACATGCGGGATCATCCTTGTTGTCCATTTTAATCCCACAAGTCTGATTTTGGCGGGGGGTATTTGTAGTGGCGCATATAGATTTTCAGTTGAAAAATATTAATGTTTTCTTTGGCACCCTCACAACTAGGGATTGGACAGCTCTGGTGAAGCATTGCAGTGTAACGCAATGTTAATTAACATTTAGTTACATATCACTACACATAATTACTAGATCGTACTTTTCGATCCACATGATCGCCTCTTCAACCGTTTGATCTCGTTGTTGTGAGATTCTAGTCTATAGTTTTTTTTTGTTTTGTTTGTTTGCTTTGTTACGTTTCTATTGGTTCATTACATTGATGTAATGCCATTTTTCCCTTAATGCATTCCATTAAATCTATAATGCTGTTCGCGATCGCATGTTGATCTTACTTAGCTGAACCGACTTCGAGATGTGTTATAGCTCAGTGGAAGAGCTTCTGCCTATGGACCGGGAGAACCAGGTTCAAATCCCAGCCCCGACATTATTATTATTTTTTTTGTCTTTTTAATTTTTTTTATTTTCTTAATGGTAATTAAATTCATTTTGAAACATAAAATTTAATTTCAACAAATTATAGCAGATTGAAGTTCACCTTCACTTCTGAATGCTATAATATGCCATAAGGGGAAATGCTATAATTTTTTTTGATGATAGTGGTGAAACTTTCTTTAACCTTTTTTTTTGGTATGTTCTTATTTCATACATTTGTACATGCACAACACCTCAACTGAGTGCTTTTACCATGTCTTTGTGCTAGAAAAGTCGCCATAATTGTTTTTGGAAATTTAAGATAGTATTGGTTATTCAGCCGTTTTTGATTGGTTTTAGCCGAGGATACAAAAGGGGGTAACTGAGGAGACATTTTGATCATTTTATCTTAACCTCGAAGCTGTTCACCTGCAAAGTTATTTGAAAGTTTGAAAAGAAAAGTTTATTTTTTTGCAGTTTTGCAAGTCATAACCAAAAATTTTTAATCAAAAAAAAAAAAACTTTGAAGTTTTCCTAATTGTTTGTAAAACAGCCAGCCAGTTTTCAAGCGTGGTTGTAATTGTTGGTGAAATAATTTTCTTTTGCCTGTTTCCACGATTGTTGGAATAAATTCTTGCCGGAGCAAGGAACTCTAAAAAAAACTTGCAATACTGAAACTTAACTGGTGGCCCAGATACATCTTTTTATTGGATTCTTTGGAGTTCCTGTTTTTTTTACTTGGCAGCAGTACCATATATGCTCCATGTCGTTGTTTTCACTTGGTAAGATCCTCTATAGGAGATGTTTCTCTTTTGCCATAGTTTTAATTTTGTCATTCCTCTTTGGTTTAAGGATTCCCCCTCATTTCCCTGCCTTGATACACCGATGCCGTCCACAAGCTGTTATGTCTGCCAAACTTCTTCAACAACTTTCAGTGTTTAGTGGTTTCGTAGGCTTTAAAGCGATCGGTAGTTTTTTTTTGGAAATCTTATAATTATTAATATTTGAGTGCGGGTATACCAAGTGAAGAAAAAAAAAACCAAAAATTTAAATATTACGCCATATTGGTAGTTTATCCCGTCAAAATTATTATTAATACCCATATATTTTTTATTGGTTGCATTAGTTTTCTAAAAAAAAAGAAAGAAAAAATGTAAAAAAAATCAGAAACATTCGGCATTGAAACGAAAGTGAGTGTTTGTGTGGTTAACCAAATTGAAGGCCAGAGAACAAAATAAGAAAAGTACAGATCAAAGTGAAGATCATTCTCTGTTAAAAGTTCATATGATAAGTGTTTTGTTTGAGAAGAGAGAACAGATCCAACGACTGTTAAATTGGTTAATTTGCGGGAGTTTGCTGTTGTAAATATCAACCAACCCATTCTGGAAGGCCTTTCAACGTGGGAGCTCCGACATATTCAAAGTAAGTTAACTCTCTTTAACTTCCATCAAACCACCATCAACCAACCAATCGATCTATTGTACAGAGAGTAAGCGGGTGAACCGTTATTGCTCTCACGTTCCACAAAATATTTGCATTGATATTTTTAAATTTGCAAATATTTTGCTGATATTATAAAATGATCATAAAAATTTTTAAATGGCTTTAAAATTACTTGTTTTGCAATTAAAATATTTCTAAAGGATACGGATGTTGATGGTTGTTTGAATTTTACTCGCTATGCAAAAAAATGTACAAGTGTTGGATGTGTTAATGTTAAGTATTGGGTTAACAGGCAGCACGCTGTTGCGAACAATTGGCGCTGTTAATTATGTTGTTGAGAGAACATAGTTTGAAAAGCACTGCTTTAATGTATTCTTTGATAATGATTTTCTTTCTTATTTTAAATTAATTTTATTTTGTTTTGCTTTCAATAACGAATCCAACATTGTATATTTATTGAAACCCACTTGCTTTACATATGAATTTATTTTTGGGGAATGATCTTTAAATAATTTAACTTGAAATGAAAATATAAAAAAATCTCCGATTGCAATAATTTGTGCTTGTGTTGATGATGGCTGTAAAAGGTCAATGTACTTAACAGCTGTTCACATGAAGGAAACAGAAACACACAAACATATACAGAACTGATTAAAGATTCTTTTTTTTTTTCAATTTAACATCTAACGTTCAAGCCCGAATTTGGTTTCTGAATTTTGAAATTCTACTTTTTTTGAAAAATTTAAAAATTTTAACTTATGTTTTTCAATAATATAATTTTATAGATATACATTTAGTATAATTTGATACGTAATTATTTAGCTATTTTTAGTTTTTCTGATTTTTTTGTGGAAATTATTAGTAATTGGTCAAGTATTTGATATCGGTGATAAATATGATAGTTTCAAAAATATTGAATTTTAAAATCTTTATAAATTTAGGATTTTCAACATTTATCTGAATTGTTTCTTTTTGAGTAGTTATAATGAATTTTATTTTCAATAAATTTTTGGTATTGTTAACCATGAGCTAAACGAATGTTCTATGTTTAATTTGAAACAGGGGTCAGAAAAGTAACATAGGGTAAACAAATATGGGTTTGCCATATGTGTTAAACAATTTATTTTTGTTTTTTGGATTTTCATGGCAAACAGGATGGGAGGGCTAACCATGCATCTACAGCTAAGCATGGCATTATCAAATTATGAAGGAAATAGACTCCTATTTTCGATATTTTGCTTTGGACTATAGATATCCTTCTTCATATATCTCTTTCCTTCTTGTACTTCTTTCTATCATTTATGCACGCATTATAATTAAATAGACTGGTAGTTGGCATAATTTCTTGATGAATTTAGGCAAGATCCCACCCCAACGACGAGCAATAAGGCTGGTGAACTATGCGTGCCAGGCCATATGATTCATCTGAAAATATCTACAGGAAAATTGTAATCGATTTAACCCATGCATGCTACAGCTGCCATTGCAATTATACAATAAATTTCGTTTGTTGTTTTTTTTTTTCTCACTTTCTTTTCCATTCTGTTTTATTGTGACAGGGTATTGCCACACAACATTTTATTCTTTGCCACAAGTTTATTAAAGAAACGAAAAAAAAATTCAGAAATTGTGATACAGAAGGAATAAAAACAACAAACTTTGAGTGACACTTTTTCTACGATTATTAAAAACCATATGCTACCCAAATAATGTTACGAAGGGGGTTTCTGTAATGGCCATGGGTTTTGGATGTAGACAATTTGTCTTTAACCGCACATCGGAATGTTTTTTTTTTAGTTTTTTGTTTTGGTATGGTCAAAGGAATCACAAATATTAATCATAGTTATGGTTAGATGGAAGAAAAACAGGAAATCTCAAAGTGAATTAAGGGATTAATGGGGCAACACATGTTAGTTTTTTTTTTTTTTTGTAAAGAAAAAGGGTTTTTAAATTTTTTGATGTTAAAATTGAGACATAGGTTTGTAATTCTTTACAAGTTAGGCAATGTCCCTGGGAAAAATCGTCTTATCGTAGAAAAAGTAAAGTAAATATAAAACAAGTAAGCAAAGGCTATAGTCGTGCGGGTCCGACCATGTAATACACTACAACACTACAATATGTTAGAAGCCCCCCTATGTCCAAATCCATTTCGGAAGATTTCGCTTTTGAAATTATATCACGGACCACTGCCAATTCATGCGAGATTTCGTGTCCTTTGGTTTCGATTTGTGGCCTTTATAACGACTGCAAAATCAGGAACATTTTTAGATGTTGGTCCATTTCAATCCATTTTTGAAAAAACATGTCTAGCCCTTCTGA
This sequence comes from Musca domestica, assembly GCF_030504385.1. Classification (NCBI taxonomy): domain Eukaryota; kingdom Metazoa; phylum Arthropoda; class Insecta; order Diptera; family Muscidae; genus Musca; species Musca domestica. The sequence goes on from NW_026712312.1 coordinate 1,537,335, forward strand.
GCCTAACCCTATGCTTGTGAAAATTTGCGTGTGTATCGGACGATAATTGCAATCTGTATATAATTACCCCAACCTGTGTTGTAAGGTGAAAAAATATTACAAAATATACAGTTCAATATTATAAGTCAAATTTTATCGCATGCGATAAAAAATATGGAAAAAAAATATAATGTCACAAAATTCTACAAAATCTATATCAACGTCATTATTGGCATATTTTATGCATTTTTTTAGATTTTATATAATTTTTTATAATTTGCAAAATTTGTTAAAATCGGTTCAGCCATTCTTGAGATATAACCATTCTTGCTAACATCCATTTCCTTTGTATATAGACATTGTATATATTTCGCTATATATGCCCGATATATTTACTATCGGCATCTAAGTAACGGTCAGAATTGGCCTGTTCGTCTATTAGTGACTTTTATTTAACAAAAATGTTATGGTCTATTTTAGCCACTAAATATTGTCCGAAGACCATCAAAATTGGAAAGCTTCTGCCCAGCTCTAAGCTCTAGCCACATGCTAACTTCCGCATCGATTGGTCTATAATTGCGACCTATAGAGTAACTACAAAATCAGGAAATTTTTCAGTTTTGGTCCATTTCAACCCCTAAATATTATGCGAACATCTCCAAAGCAATAGGCTTTTATTCTAGCTCTAGCCCCACCTCCATTCTAAATTTCGTAAAGACCGGGCCATAATTGCGACCTGCAGAGTGATTACAAATTAACATGGACAGGCGGACGGACATCAGCTTGGCGAGATAGGAAGATTCATATATATTTTTTCTTATGTGGTGTTACATAATTTTTGGCCCAATCAAACTTATAATACCCCCAACACATAGTGCTGTGGGTATAAAAATTGGATAAAATTTATTGGAATCATAATTGTATTGAATCTGAATAAAAAAGAAAGGATACGAAATCGAGAAAGAATTTATTTTTGTAAATAGCAATTTTTTGGGAACTTTTACGAATACGCAAACAAATAAAAACGCAGGACGAACTTTGAATTCCCTCAACCATTTAAAAAGAATTTGGAAATTTTCAAAAAAAAAGAAAGAAATTAAAATATCAGTCGGGTTTACTGACACATGTATACCATTGGCCAATGTTCGATTGTTCAAATATATTTTGACTTCTGATATGATTATTAAAATTGTTGAACCTCTATGGAGTAGATTCCGATTATCCAATATTGTCCACTTCGTATCGGACTTAAATAAATATGATATAAATACGGCGAAGTGCCAGGTTCGGACTATATTGGTTGCTTCCTTCACTTTATATGCGATAAAAAATTTTAAAATGTGCGGCCGGGTCGAACTTTTATACCCTCCACCTTAGGGTAAAGAAACATTAGAACCCATTATGACCCACATATTCATGGGAAAATGTGGCAAAAATCATGAAAATACCAAATATCGGAAGATTCCGCCATATAGGGCTATACAGAAACATAAAATGTATCGCCACCGGAACTGGAACCCATTCTCGCCAACAAATACCAATTTTTTAGACAAATCCGTGAAAAAATGTGGCAAAAATCATCCAAATATCGAATATTGGGAGGTATCGTTATATGGGGGTAATACTAAAGCGTGGACCTTTGCGTACAATGTTTCGCCACACGAACACCCATTATGACCTACAAATACCAATTTTCAGATAAATCCGTGAAAAAATGTGCCAAAAATTATCAAAATACCGAAAATTATCAAAGTACCGTTATATGGGGACTATACCAAAAAGTGGACCGATATATCTCATTATACCCTCAGCCATATGGCTACAGAGGGTATATATCATTAGATACGTCCAAAATGTGCCCTATAGAAACAACGGCTTTAGGTCTCTTTGGACCAAATCCGTTTCAGGGCATTTAAAGTCGATCTAGCGATGTCCGTCCGCCTGTCTATCTGACTGGCTGTCTGGTGCGCACTATAACTCTCGAAGGGAGTATCTGATTTGATCCAAACTTGGTACATCGTAATATTATTGTCAAACTTAGATAGAGTTCGGTGACGGCAATATCAAGACGGCAAGAAAATAATTTACCTCGCAGAAATAGAAAAACTTAATCCGATTTTGCTCTAACTTTACAAATCCACCTGACCTAGCTCCAGTGCTTGGTCAGGTGCGAAAATGGACAATATCGGTCCGCTCTATCAAAAAACTCCCCCACAAAAGGGAAAATTAGGAATAATTTTATCTCTTAAAAATGTAAGAGTCCGATTTTTTTCAAATTACACACATCACTATATTTTTATTAATCCAATTATCTGGTGTGAAAATGAAATATATAGGTTGACCCCTTCTGGTACCTCCCCCATAAATTGCCAAAATTTTTAATATTCATTAAGCTTACAAAACACGGAGTTAACATCCAAATCCATTCAGACTTGGCGCATCTCAATATTTCCATCAACACAACGTCTATTATAAAGATGGTAAAGATCGGACCATTCCATCTCGTACGTCCCCCACAAAATCCGAAATAAGCATCCGGTTCTCTTCGCTAGATTTAATGTGAAGATATTTAATGTGAAGATATATAACGTCCACTCCTTCTGGTTACTCCCCCACAAATAGTCAAAATGTGGAATATTCATGAAGCTCATAAAACACGAAATTAACATCCGATTCCATTCAAACATGGCACATGTCAATATTTCCGTAAACATAAGATCTGTTATAAAGATTTTTATTAACTCAAGGTCTGGTGTGAAGATCGGATATATTGGTGCACTCCTTCGGGTATCTCCCCCACAAAGATTCAAAATTTTGAGTATCCATGAAGCTCATAAAACGCCCGATTCCATTTATCTCAATATTTTCATCAACATCTCAATATTCTCATCAACAGAAAATCTGTTATAAAGATGGTAGAGATCGCACCATTCCTTTTAATTTTTTTCTTTCTGGTACCTCCCCCAAATTGGGCTCATGATGTTGAACAACAAAACACTCAAAGAAACTCTTCAAATTTCACATACCCAAATATTTTTGCTAACGCAGGATCTGTTGTGAAGATGATATACATCTGCCAATCCCTTCTGGGATGATCGTGTTTACTTGTCAAAGAGGTCAGCTGAAAATGTGCACATTCGGTTTGCCACCAGAACTCAAGCGCCCACCATGGTGATGGTGTGGGACGCCATAACAGCCGATGATCGCCCTCCGCTCGTATTAATCGTCCGTGGCATCAGAATAAATGCCGAATATTATCGCGAAAATATTCTGGAGGGCAAAAATTTTAGCCTCAGACCTTGGACATTTCAACAAGACTCAGCACCATCGCATTCAGCACGCGCCACCCAGAAATGTTTACAAAATGAGGTTCCTCGCTTAATTTCCGGTGCACAATGACCACCAAAATATCCGGATACCAATCCGTTGTCAGGAGTATTTTAAAAAGCAAGGTTGGCACTATAAAATACCAAAGTGTCCTTCACCTCAAGCAAGCGCTTCGCCGGGAATGTGCCAAAATACCGCAGAGTAATATTCGGGCAGCGTGTGACGGTTTCATTGGCCGTTTAAAGGCCATAATTCGTGCCAAAGGTGACAAATTCGAACAAATCTAAACTTATTCTAAAATTTGATGCTATTTCCGACATTTTTTGCTTTCATTGAATAAAATTAAAACAAAAAGTTAAAAATATGGTGTTTGACTTTGTTGCAGTTTCTTTTATCTCAACCTGTAGTTGTTATTAAATAGTGTTTTGCCGGATCGAAACAGAATTTTTATTATCTATATAAACTATTAAAATTAAATCCATATTTGAAGGCCTATTTCTGGTTTCAAAACAATTTTTATAAACAACAAATATCCGCTAACCATAAATATATATCAAAAAACTAATTAAACACAGTGTGCCTAGAAACCGCTGGGGGTCTCTTAGAAACCCAATAGCAATCAAATAAATGGCCGCGAAAAAAATGTGTGTAGTATTAAAAAAAAAACATTCGATTATTGTTTGCTTTAAAAAAAGCGAAAAACAAAACAACAGGGTTGCCATTTATGTTTCAGTCTGTGAGATTGATATTAAAATAGAATCTCAACCCACTACTCATGGACTGGAGGTTTTTTTTCACTTTTTTATACAAATAAATATCGAATGTTTTTAAACACAACACACATTTTCTTCATGGCCACTTATTTTTCCATATTCTTAAAAATCTAGAATATCGGTGCAAGGCTTTATTGCTTGAATTCAGCATGTAAAACAGCATATTTTTAACAGTAGTTATTATGGCATTAGTCACTTCAATACTCTTTTTTTAAATTTCAAACCTTCTCCTAGAATAAAAAATAATACATTTTTGTCAATGAAAAAATATTTAATTTCCCCCTAATATTTGCATTTGAATCCGAAACGTTAACCCTGCCTTTGAATTTAAACATTTGTTTTTAAGTTTTTAATAATACATTTGAAATATGACGCTTAGTAAATAATAACAACATAAACACGTGTATCCCCAGGGGATTACTAATTATAGGAAATATTTATTTGATTAAAGAACATAATAAATTTTCCAATTAATTTGGAAAACAAATATTAGAAATGAATAAACATAAATGTATTTCCTTGTGTGTTTGGGGGATACCCCTCCATCGGATGTTGCATTTAGATTTTCGATATTTGAAAAATAACTTTTCTAAGCGTGTTTCGAAAATTCCAAGAAAATACAATTAATAATGCAGTTAGCCATAAATAAACATTTATACGGAAACAGAAAATTTGAGACAGAACCCAAAGTAGAATTGATTTAATAACCTATCCAAATACTATTAAAAAGATTCTAAAAAAAGAACATTATTATGACTTAAAGGTGGGAGTACATAAAGCGCTCATGTGGCTGCCTTAAGTCGTCGGCTGGCTTCTTCGTTAAGGAGCAAAGCAATTTTAGGCTGACTTAGTTCAATTTTGGCCCTAGGTTCCTTTTTTCATTTCCGAAGAAGCCAGCCGATGACTTAAGCCAGCCAAACAAGCGATTTATGTATTCCCACCTTAAGATCTGATTCATGATGCGAAATGATGTTAAATTCGGTCGGGCCGAACTTTGAATACCCTCCACCTTTTGGAAAAAATTTGGAGATTTTCAAAAAAAAAAATAAATAAAAATTCTGTTAAAATCTTAAAAATACCGAATATAGGAGGTCGCCGCCGTTATTTTGGAGTCTATACGAAGACGTCGACTTGTATAGGCAACTTTTTGTCATAGGCCATTACAATATTCAAATACGAAACTTGAAAAAATCCAGTGAATATTGTAGCTAAAATAATCAAAATACGGAATATAGGGAGGTACCGTTTTATGGGGGCTATGTGAAAAATGTACCTGCATAGTAATTTGCTGTCACTGACTGTAGTACCCATTACGAACTTCAACTACAAAATTTGAAACGATTCATATGAAAAACGTGGCTAAATTAATCAAAATATCGAATATCGGTAGGTACTTTTATATAAGGCCTATACGAAGACGTGGACCTGCACAATTTTCTGTCATAGGCTGACGTATCCATTACGAAATTCAAAAGGTAATTTTGAAACAATTCTGTTGCTAAAATCGTCAAAATACCGAATATAGGGAGGTGCCGTTATATGGAGGCTAAACGAAGACCTCGACCTACATAGACAATTTTCTGTCCTAGGGAGTAGCACCTATTACGAACTTAAAATATAAATTTTGGAACGATTCCGTTAAATAATATAGCCATAATCATCAAAATACCGAATATCGGGAGGTACCGTTATATGGTACCTATTCGAAGACGTGGACCTACACAGGCTGTAGTACCCATTACGAACTTCAACTACGAAATTTGAAACGATTTCGGTAAATAATGTCGCTAGAATCATTAAAATGCCAAATCTAGGGAGTTACTGTTATTTGGGGGCTTTACGACATCGTGAACCTATACAGGCTGAGATAAAAAGCTGCTACAAAGTCAAACGCCATAATTTTTATATTTTTTTAAAATTTTATTGAATGAAAGCTAAAAATATCGGAAATAGCATCAAATTTTAGAATAAGTTTAGATTTGTTCGAATTGGACACCTCTGGCACGAATTATGGCCTTCAAACGGCCAATGAAACCGTCACACGCTGCCCGAATGTTTCTCTGCGGTATTTTGGTCCGTACCCGGCGAAGCGCTTGCTTGAGGTGATCGACACTTTGGTAGTTTTTAGTGCAAACTATGCTTTCCAAAATACTCCAGACACAATAGTCCAATGGATTGGTAACCGGAGATTTTGGTGACCGTTATGCGCTGGAAATGAAGCGAGGAACCTCATTTTGTAACCATCCTTGTACGATGGTGCTGAATCCTGTTGAAATGTCGAAGGTCTGCGGCCAAAATATTTGCGTGCCCAAGGCTTTAATACATCCTCTAGAATATTTTCGCGATAATATTCCGCATTTATTCTGATGTCACGGTCGATTAATAGAGCGGAGAGCGACCATCGGCTGTTATGGCGGCCCACACCATGGCCGGCACTTGAGTTCTGGTGGCCAACCAAAGGTGCACATTTTCAGCTGACCTCTTTGGCAAGTGAATACGATCATTTTGTTTGCTTACAAACTGCGGAAAACGAATGTTTTCTCATCGGAGACGGAGAAAATCAAATGGAATTTAAATGGCTTTACCCCGAGCTCCTTTTTCAATATTTTCCGAATGGAATATTGCGATATGTTCAGTTCACGAGTCATTTTTCGGTCACTGCAACGCGGGTTTCGATCAAGTCGCTTCTTAACTTTTCTAACGATTTCTGCTGATGTTGCTGTTTTCTTCCATCCACTTCCTTGACGACGGGAATGACTTTTTTTGGAAAATTCTCACCAAAATGCTTTTGTTCACGTATAAACAGTATAATGAGCTATCACTGGAATAATTTTAACAGCTGTCGGACAGGTGGCTTAGAAATGACAGCAGTCTAAAGTTGGTTGCAGTTTTTTCATCTCACACTGCATATACTTTGTTAGGTCTAAAACTATTATTCCGATGAGTTACAAACAGAATGACGAACTTTATGTACCCTGAATGTATGGTGGAGGGTATAAAAATAGTTGACTACTACAAGGATTTTATTAAGTGTTCCTATGGGAGCAAAATTAGACACCTTTCTAACTTGACCGGTACCATACAATATGAATGGAATCGACTAGATATATAGCATCCAAAATATTCATTTTTTTATTTTTTTTAATTAATTAATTAATTATTATTATTATTGTTATTATTATTATTATTATTTTTTTTTTTTTTTTTTTGAAAATTTTAGTTTATCTAAAAGCTAAGTCCTATTTCAAAACATCCATATATTTCAAACATTCCTGTTTTAATCTAATTTCTCTCAGAATATTCATAGCCCTGTCACAACAATTGACATTTTAGAATATTTTGCAGATAAAATACACATTTTTCCCCTACGAATTTATTCATTGCCATGACTTTGCTTTAACTATTGCTTCGTGTTTGCTCATCGATGGTTGGCAAAGTGTTTGTTTTTTTTAGATAAACAAATCTGAAAAAAAGTCAAACAACAATGCAATATTATCAAAGCAAAACAATAGTTGAAACTGAAAAAGCAATTAGTCAACGAGGAAACAGTGTGCATCTCACTTAAAATAACATTATGACAACTTCCAATGTAATGTGGCTGGCTGGTCGTCGACTGCATTTCTCAGTGATAGCTTGGGAGCAGTTTAGTCTGTTTGATAAATGTTTGAAAATGACATTTGAAAACAGTCATCAACGAACTAAGGGTTAAACGATGTGAGGTACCAGATATAGTCGACCGAAGTCTTCTATTTTCACACATCATCTGATACAGATAAAAATATTGGTATGGGCCAAATTACAAGAAAATCGAACGTTTGAAGAGATTTGGATGCTTATTGCGTGTTTGTTTTTCAAATTTTGAACTCTATGTGGGGAGGTCTCAGATGAAATGGTCCGACCTCTACCATCTTTATAACAGATCTTGTGTTGATCGAAATATTGAGATATGCCAAGTCTGAATGGAATCGGATATTCATGGATATTCAAAATTTTAACACCAGAAGATACTAGAATGGGTGGACCTATATGTATATATATCCCATCTTCACAGCAGATCTTGTGTTAGTACAAATAATGGGATATGTGAAATGTGAAGAGGACGGGATGCTTATTTCGGATTTTGGTTATTCAAAACTTTGGCTGTTTATGGGGAAGGTACCACAAGGAATGGTCCGATATGTACCTTCTTTGTAACAGAATGCAATCGGATGTTAATTTCGTGTTTTATAAGCTTCATGGATATTCAAAATTGTGACCCTTTGTGGGGATGGTACCAGAAGGAGTGAACATATTTATTCCCTACTCCTACCAGAGTTATAATTATTCAAAATTATTACCATTTGTGGGGATGGACCGATATTGTCCATTTTCACACCTGACCTAGCACTAATGGAAATATTAGGATTTGCAGAGTTGGAGCAAAAGCAATGAATTATTTCCATTGAAAATGTTGATATTGATGTACCAGAAAATGTTGAGGGATTTTCCAGAAGGAGTAGACCGGAGTAGATATTACAAAGTACCATGTTTGGATTAAATCTGATACTCCCTTCAAGAGTTTTCGCGCACCATCCAGTCAGACAGACAGACGGATGGATATCGCTAGATCGACTTCAAGTGTCCTAAAACGGTTTTTGTCTAAAGAGACCTAGGCTCCAAAACAGTTATTTCAATGTGGCATGTTTTGGCCGTATCAAATGATATATACCCTAGGACTGAGTACCATTGCACTCAGCACGCTCCATCCAAGAATAGTTACAGAATGAGGTTCCTCTCTTCATTTCCGTTGGACTTTTGTGTCTGGAGTATTTTTGAAAGCAAGGTTGGCACTAAAAAATACCAAAGTCGCGATCACCTCAAACAAGCGCTTCGCCGGGAATGGGCCAAAATACCGCACAGCAACATTCGGGCAGCGTGTAACGGTTTCATTGGCCGTTGGAAGGCCATAATTCGTGTCAAAGGTGGCCAATTCGAACAAATCTAATTATAAAATTTGATGCTATTTCCGATATTTTTGTGCTTTCTTTCAATAAAATTAAAAATAAAATAAAATTATGCCTTTTTTTGCATTTGCAATTTTTGATCTCACCCTGTATTGAGCATAGAAACCAATATGTCAAATTGGGTTCTTCCATATACACTGGTGGCCAAAACTAAAGCAACTAAAATCATAAAGACAATAAATGTCCTGTAACTTTTACAAAAATAAACAAATCGTAATTATTTTTCCAGTTTTAAATGAGAGGTTTAATTCACTTTTAAGAAACTAAAAATAAAAATACAAAAATAATTTGTAACGAAAAATAATATGTGGAAAACTAAAGTTACCCAATTTTTGCTTGGTCAAAACTAAAGCAACTTTTGATTTTTTATTTTAAAATAATTAAAGTTTGGCTAGTAGTCGATAGCATAACCATTATTTTTGATAGCAGCTGCACACCTACGAGACATTTAATCTATAACACGTTCAATTTGATCCTTGGGCACGCTTTCCCAGGCACCCCGAATTCTTTAGAAAATGTTGTGCTTATTTATTTCCGGATCTCGCTTGATCTTCCTATCTACGTTACTCCAAAGGTTTTCTATGGAGTTTAGGTCAGGTGATTGTGCCGGCCATGACAAAACATAAATTTTTGACTCCCGCAACCAATATTTGACAAGTTTTGATGCAAGTTTGGGATCATTGAATATTTTACTACTTACTAAGGGAACAACGTGATGTCCAACACATCTTTGTAAACAAACCGATCCATAACTTCCTTTATTTCATGGATAGGCCCAAGTCCATAGAAAGAAAAACAGCGCCACACCATTTTTGACCCTCCCTCATGCTTCACTGTACCTTTGCAACACTGCGGCTTGAGTCCTTCATTTTTTGGTCTTCTCACCGTAAAATTTTTCACGTCTGAGCCTTTAATATTAAACGTAGACTCATCCAAGAAATAACGTTTTTATTGAGCTTGATTCCACTTAATATTACCGTTTCCGAAAGCCTTTTTGATTTTTTCAGATGTAAATGGTTTTTTGATGTCTTACGGACATGCAGACCAGCTGCCACTACTCGTCTACGCACTGATCTCGAGCTTATATCCAATGATTGCTCTCTCACCAATCCAATTGAACTCTTAAATAGTTGTTTTTTATTTCTCTCACAATTTATGGATCAGTACGGGCTGAAGTTTTTCAAGGCCTTCATCCGTTATAGACTGTTACTACTGATCCAGTTTCATGAAACCGACTTAGTGCACAGACATAATTATGAAATCACATAAATATTTATGAAATATTTCTCGGAAATCATTTTCTGTGATATGTTGTTTTGATAATCACTGATAATTTGCTGTTTTATTCAGGTACAGTATTTGCTTCTAGCCATTTTTAAATTTTTTTGGTAGTACTTAAAAAACGAAAAGAAAAACACATACTGTTGTAAAAAACTTCTCAAAAAGGATTTATGACAAGCGAAATTGTCGAAGGAAGCAAAAAGCGATAAATATCACAGTAAAAACCACTGAAATTGCAGCGTTATATGAATGTACAACAGAGTTGCTTTTGTTTTGTCCAAGCCAAAATCGGGTTAATTGACTTTACCAAACATAATTTTTTATATAAAAATGAATTTTGGTTTTATGTTTTAGGTTTTTAAAAAGTGAATAAAGTACCTAATTTAAAACAAGAAAAACTTTCTCATTTTCGTAATTTTTGAAAAAGTTACAGGGCATTCATTCTCCTTGTAATTTCAGTTGCTTTAGTTTTGGCCACCAGTGTATATATATATATATATATATATATATGTTTCATCCGATTTGGTGTTTAAATCTCCAACTTTAGGAATATGCACTCTACCATAGTCATATTTTGTACCAGATATCTCATAGAGCTTAGAAATGCCCAATATAAACCTTTCTTTTATGAGAGCTCTTCTAAATATGCATAGTGGTGTAGGGTATCATATAGTCGGCCCCGCCCGACTTTTGAGCTTTCTTTACTGGTATAAATTTGTTATATGAAGCTCTAGTAAAAATGTATGTAAAGGGGTAGGTGTTGGGTATGATAAAGTCAGCCCGCTCGACTTTTAAACCTTCTTTACAGTTTTTTTTTGTTTTGCCAAAAATTCATTGAAAAATATCTTTTAAAAATCCACTGTGGAAAAATCATTTTTCGAAAATCCTGAAGAAAGTTCCTCGAAAAAATCCTTTTTTAAGGAGGTACTTTATCAAGTCCTCCGATTTTTGAAGAGGAGAACCTTCTAAGTTTATTTGAATTAACTCAATTTTAGTAAAAGCTCTTGGAATTTCTTTACATAGGTAGGTATTTGCACCATGGTTACGGAAAAGCATTTTTTCGTGGAGGTCGGACCCGGTTGCGGATATTTGATTCGAAAGTACTGGTCCAAGGCCCGGATCTATTAAAATTATAGTATAATTTTAAAGTTAATGAAAATACCTATCCAACTAGTGATACAACTCCCAAGCAGATTTGAATCATTTAAAACGGTTCGGTTTAATAATTTAAAATTTTTGGACCCAGATTTTTTTTTTTTTTTTTTCAAAAAATCCCCCAAAATTCGTAAAAGGCCCCATTTTTGGAATCCACAAAATTTGTGCCAATATTATGGTTGATACCATAACCTTTGCTACAATATATGTTAATATCTTCCTTTGATCCAGAGATATGGGTTTTTGAACCAGTTGTAAAAACCTTACCTATTTTAACCAAGCCGGTGAAAAAATACGGCTCATTCGGAAGTTTTGAAAGTGTTTGCCCTTTATTTTCGGGTTTCATCAAATTTCTTTAGGTATATTCAGATGTGTGAAGTTTTGTTATATGCGGAACCTGTGATGAGGGTTGTGAATGTCAACCACTTCGAATCTCTGTGAGAAATGAACCTAAGGAAAGGAGATAATATTTTTTATTTCACAATGAAATTTCATAGTTTTCAGATGACTGAGGCAATAATCACGGAACAAACTAGATTAAGTAAATTCAGAACTTTTTCTAGGATTTAGTTTATCGAAATGATAATTTCAAGTTTCAAATTAACCTTCGTTTCTTAAAAACCCTAAAAAATTAATAAGAATTAAATAAAAAATAATTACTTTATCTTCGCTTTGTTTTAAATGTTTACAGTTACTCGAAGCAATCAGTTTCGAAGAAATTGTTTGACGAAATAAATGCTGCCGCCGTCGAAGTCAAACATCTGTTCGGCTGTGCCAACACAAATATTTAACCAATTTATTTTACTCAAACACACACACACACACACATAATGTGTCGGTGTGTCTGTCAGTCAGTTTGACTTGGCAATGCAGGCCGTTTCGAACACACGATTTGCATACATTATTTCATTCAGCTGTAGTTCTGTTTGATTTATTTGTGGGAAATTATCATTTTTAACTATTTGTAAATATTTGTTCGGCTGTTTTTTTTTTTCAAATCCCCAACAACAAAAACAATAACGAGTAAATGAATGAATAAACAAACAAATTGCAATTCATTACTAAACGACAATCGTTTTGTTCTAATCATTTTTCATATTTTTTTTCCTCTTTGCAGGAGCAGCAGAACCAGAAGCTCTTTGACAAACACCAAAGTGTATGAAAAAAAAAATTCAAATTAAAAAGAAAAGGAAAAGTACCCATTCGCACACACATTCACACACACGCCACCCGGCAATTAATTAATTTGCTCAGCGTGTAGAGTGGCTCGGTCGGCTTAAAGTGACGTTTGCCGCTGCCTGTTCCGCGAACAACACACATGTGGGGTTCATTATGATTCTATTAACTTGATAAACAGTTAAGACAATCCCGCATTATAAATGACAAACTCTTTGCCGCCGGACGCCGACATCATCGAAGTTCACCGGAACTGCGGGATAAACACATGTTAGCAACGCAACCAGATCCGCCGCCATAATAACATTTATAAACCCAAAACAGACATTTAACCAGGCCGGTGAAATAAGCCAACCAGCCAGACAGCCCTTATCCACTCATCAGCCACCAACCAACCAAGCAACGAACCAGCCACCAGGCAGTAATAACAAATCTAATGAGTGCGCCGGTACCCAGCTAAAGCTGTTCGTGTGTTTGTGCCAACGCGTTGTCAGTCGACAACAAGAAGAGTGTGAATAAAAAAATAACAAAAAAAACAATCAATTATTCTGACAAAAGGCGGCTTCTAGAGGCGTTGAAAGCATCTACGCCACAATTTCAAAAAAAAATTAACATAAATTAATTAATTACCATCGACACAGCCTCCTATAGCCTCAGCTACATAGCTTCCCTGGATACAAACAGTTCCTGTTTGTTCCTCCCCTCCATTAACCGTTAGAAGGAATTGTAATTATAATAAAGGTGAGTACAACAAGATAATTCCATGTTGAGTGTTTAAGGACATTATGAAGAGTAGTAGTGCCTAATTACTGTTATGACCACCATGAGATGTTTGGGGATAGAGGTGTGTGTAACTTGTGCGTGGGTTATATGGAAATTCGCCTAAATATCACGATTATGAGTTCATTTAATATTAAAAAAAAGTTATATAGAAAATGTATTTATGATCAAGGACTTGATACCAGTCAGATGTTTTCATAATTCTTTATATAATATTCCGCCTATTATATAAAAAAATGAGAGGCAATGCGGAATGATGCCAAAAGCTCAAAAATAACCTTTGGCAATGAAGTAATGACAATTGTTTTTTTTTTTTTCGAATTAAAAATTTATTTTATTTCTTATTTGTTTTAATCAAATTTTGAAAATTCAGAACCCTTAAAACTGATTTTAAGACAAGTATAACTGACGTATGGATTCTGTACTCAAACAGAAAATTTTGCTAAAATTTTCCTGCAAATACAAATTCGTACGAAAAGCGATATCAAACTCTGCTACCAGGATTAAATAAAACAATTTAAGAAGCCTCAGTCAATGTTCGATTAATTAAATATATTTTCACTTCTGTTATGATTATTCATATTGTCGACCCTCTATGAAATAGGTTCCGAAGGTATGTGCCAATATTGTCTTTTTCGTATCGGACCTAAATAAATGTGATATACATTTTTGGTTCGGTTTGATTTCTTCCTTCCCTTTATATGAGATATGCGAAAATATAGTCAGATATAGTCAGACCGAAGTATTCCAAGTTCATACTTCATTGTGTGAACCTGTGTGGGTGAGGTATCACAAGGGGTTGGCAGATATACATTATCTTCGCAAGAGATCTTGTGTTAACAAATATGCTTTTATGTATGAAATTTAAACGCCATGTAGGGGGAGGTACCAAAAGAAATTTTCCCATATCCACCATATTTAAACAGATCCTGTGTTGACGTACCAAGTCTGAATGGAATCGGACGTTGATTTCGCGTTTTATGAGCTTCATTGATATTCAAACTTTTGACCCTTTGTAGGGGAAGATACCAAAAGGAGTGGATCGATATCAAAATTCACAGCAGATCTTGAGTTGGTAGAAATAATCGGATGTGTGAAATTTTGAAGACAATCGGACTCTTACATCACGTTTTATATGAGTTATAATTATTCAAAATTTTGACCCTTTGTGGGAGAGAAACTTGATGGAGGGAACCAATATTATTCATATTCGCACCTGACCTAGTACTAATGCAAATATTAAAATTTGCAAAGTTAGAGCAAAATCGGATTATCTTCGCTCTTTCTATGCAGTATTTTTTTATTTTTTGAAAATTTTGGGCGTTTGTGGGGGAGGTACCAGAAGGTGTGGACCGAACTCAATCTAAGTTTGACAATAATATTACGATGTGTACAAATTTTGCATCACTTCAAATAATAGTGCGCACCAACCAGATAGCCAGACGGACACCGCCACATCGACTCCAAATGTTCTGAAACGGATCTGGGACCTAGGACCCAACACCGTTATTTTAATGAGGCACGTTTTGGACGTATCAAATGATACATATCCTCTGTAGCCATGTAAAAACTATTTAGTACTTTTCTTGCGGTTCCGAAACCACCTTTTTATCACAAACCTACCACAAATAGAGATCTGAATATCAAATTTCGCAATTCCAGCTCTATATTTTCAGTCAATACCCAATTTAGTACCATTTAGTACTTTTCGAACACTTATAGAACCCAACATTGGCATTTATGTCACATTTCAGAATTCCAGCTTTTACTTTCACCCAATACCAAATTTAGTACTTTTCGTACAAATATAGGACACATCTCAAAACCCACCTCCAACTATTAACCTCAGATATCATCTGTAGTCTAAATATTCAATTTCAGAATTTTATCCCTCAATATCCCCAATATAGTACCATTCTGTACTTTTACATATGAACATCGACGCTAATATCAAATTTCAGATTTCAAGCACCATCTGTTCACCCAATACCAAATTATAACAAATATACCTCTTTATCAAAACGTTGCCACAAACAGAGTCTTCAAAACCAAATATCGAGATTCCAGCTTTAACCCTACAGCCAAAACCCAACATTGGTTCTTTTCGAAGAATTATAGTACGCGTTTCTATAACAACCTCCATATCCTAACCACACCCAGCTTCAGTGACATCTATATCTCATTTCAGGGTTTAAGCTCTATTCCTTCACTCAACGTCATCAGAACGGATTTTCCAAAGTTACTACATAACCCTTATCCTACACTTTCACAATAATCCCAATTCCAAATTTCAGCATTCCATCTCTATCTGTTCACTCACCATTTAGTGCATATAAGTACAAATTTCCGAATCTACCTACATAATACGGTTTAAAAAATGCTAAAGAAATCTTGTTTGCAAATTGGTTTTAGTACCATTTAGTACTTTTCGTGTAAATAAGAAAATATTTCGTAAACTACCTCCATAACGCAATCCCATGCTTCGATAGAATACTTTATTTCAATTTCAGAATTCCTGCTTCATTCGTTCACCCTAAACAAAACTGTTCCACATTTAGTACCACTTAGTTGCACACTTAGTTCCCATTTCCAAAAACACCTTCATGTATCAAACATACATTCCAACTTTGATTCTCATACCAAATGACAAGTTCTTAGCTTTATCCGTTCACATAATAATACCAATTGGCACCATTTTAGAACTTTTTCGAATTTTCAAAAACCCTTTCATATCTATCTATCCGACAATCAATTAGTGACGCTACTTCTCAGAATTCTAGCTCATTCCATTTGTCCAACACAAAGTATTTAAATTTTTTAATTTTATAGTACATTTTAGTACTTTTCCTACCCTTTTAGTCCTTTTTATACCATCCACCATACTTTGTCATTCCGTTTGTAACTCCTCGAAATACTTATGTCAGACCCAACAAAGTATGTATATTCTTGATCAGCGATCTCCGTCTGTCTGCCCCCATATAACGGTACCTCCCTACATTCGGTATTTTGATGATTTTAGCGTCATTGTTCACCGGAATTGTTTCAAATATGGTATCTGAAGTTCGAAATGGACACTACAGCCTATATGCAGGTTCACGTCTTCGTATAACCCCTATATAAAGGTACCTCCCGATATTCGGTATTTTGATGATTTTAGCGACATTATTTACCGGAACTATTTCAAATTTGGTATTTTAAGTTCGTAATGGATGCTAGAGCCTACGACATAAAATTGTCGGTACAATTCCACGTCTTCGTATAGCCCCCATATTACGGTACACCACCCCCCCCCCACGATATTCGGTATTTTGATGATTTTAGCGACATTATTTACCGGAACTATTTCAAATTTCGCATTTGAAGTTCGTAATGGATATTACAGCCTATGACAGAAAATTGCCTGTGCAGATCCACGATTTATAACCACCATGGTACCTCTCTATATTCGGAATTTTGATGATTTTAGCTACATTATAAACATATATTGAATAATGTAATAGCTTGTGACAAAAGTTGCCTATGCAGGTCCACTTCATCGTATAGACCCTAATATACGGCTACATTAGGTATTTTCAAGATTTTAACAGAATTTTTAACGGATTTTATTTTTTTGAAAATTGTTAAATTTGTACCAAATGGTGGAGGGTATTCAAAGTTCGGCCCAGCCGAACTTACAGCTTTTTTACTTGTTTTAATTTAAAAACATTCATTGAGTATTTTAAATAAACAATTGTGTTTTGACAGCAAAAAAGGGTGAGTAGCTGGCATTACCGCGTCACCATATAAATTCTCCATAATTATACCATTATCAAAATGGATGACGATAAATCCGTTTTCAATGAAATTCCACTTTCATGATAAATTACAGAATATGCAAGGTTAGACATTATTTTTAATTGTGGTTACCCTGTACCATGGGTTTATGGTAACATGAGTGACATTTAAATACTGAATATCTTTGTGAGTTAAAAATTACGGGTCATTCGTTAAAAAGTTCGTTCGCATATTCTAAACCATAAAATTCCGTAATATTTGACTTCATTTTCTTGGCTTTTATGACATTCTTATAATATTTCACACCTTTGTAAATCATAAAAAATATTTATATAGCCCATTTACTGAAGTTACTTCAAATTTTCATATACTCGGTAATAATTTTTAGAGGAAAAAAATCACGGAAATCCACTTAAATACCTGAAATATATTTCTAACTGGATTTCCTGTTTTTTATAGATATTTATTTCAATAAATCTTAAATTCCCGCTAAATTTTGATAATTTTTAAAGCCTATTTCAAAAATAAGGTAAGACACACAAATTTTAATGTGTGTGTGTGAACGAAAAAAACAACACATCACAACTTCCAACCCCTGAACTCAATCTCGCATCCACCACACGTAACTTCACATCTAAAACAAGCAACGTAAAGACCAAAAGAAAAATAATTCTGCATTATTTTCTTTAACGTTAACAGAAATTTATTTGCATACTTTGTTTAAGGGCTTTACTTTTCTCGTTTGGCGTTCTCGTTTGCTTTGCTTTTTTCACGATTCTGTCATAATGTTTCTTTGCATTCAGCTAGGTTGCCAGGGGGATAGAGAGAGGTGCCGGTGCCAAAAAAACGGAATACCTAACCCGGATGACATATGGCGGTGTTCGTCCACAGTAGTTTGAGGGGGACGAATGGAAAATGCTTAATTCCAGGGATAAAATATAGCAAGGCCCCAGGATTGGGTCCAGTTTAGGGCAGTTTAGGAACAATATTGTTTCCCCAGAGTGAGTATATTATGATTACAGGGTGAGATGACAGGACTGCAACAAACTTCAGACTGCTGTCATTTCTAAGCCACTGGTCCGACAGCTGTAAAAATTATTCCAGTGACAGCTCATTATATTGTTTACAAGCGTACAAAAGCATTTTCGAGAGAATTCTCCAGAAAAAAAGTTATTCGTGATGGAATTCAAGCGTGACAGTGTGATTTTTTTATATTTGGCTGCAAAACCACAAGTGGCTATCGTTAGAGCACTCCAGCATTTAAATGTGAATAAATCTTTTGTGTCTCGTAACATCGCTCGTTACCGTGATACTGGTAGCGTAGCCAGTAACGACGTCAAGGAAGTAGACGGAAGAAAACAGCAACATCAGCAGAAATGGTTCGAAAAGTAAAGAAGCGACTTGATCGAAACCCGCGGCAAATATTGAAAAGCTGTAAGTTCGGCCGGGCCGAACTTT
Source organism: Musca domestica (assembly GCF_030504385.1). Classification (NCBI taxonomy): domain Eukaryota; kingdom Metazoa; phylum Arthropoda; class Insecta; order Diptera; family Muscidae; genus Musca; species Musca domestica. The sequence goes on from NW_026712312.1 coordinate 1,556,041, forward strand.
GAATACCCTTAACCATTTGAAACTAATTTGGCAATTCTTAAAAATACCGAGTGTAGCTATTACATTAAGGTATATACGACGACATGAACCTGCGTAGGTACATTTGTCATAAGCCATTACAATATTCAAATGCGAAACTTAAAAAAAAAAGGTTATAATGTCGACAAAATCAAAATACCGAATACCGTTATGTAGGGGGCTCTACGAAGACGTGGGCCTGCACATACAATTTTCTTTCTTAGGCTGTAGCATCCCTTATGAACTTCAAATACCAAATTTGAAACAATTCTGGTAAAAAATGTCCATAAAATCATTAAAATACCGAATATCGGAGGGGGCTCGTTATATGGAGGCTATACGAAGACGTGGACCTGCACAGATAATTTTCTGTCATAGGCTGTAGTATCCATTACGAACTTCAAATACCAAATTTGAAACAATTCTGGTAAATAATGTCGCTAAAATCATCAAAATACCGAATATCAGAAGTTACCGTTATATGGGTGCTATACCAAAACGTGGACCTACATGGCCTATTTTCAATACCAAAAGTCCTGCAGACATAACATACATTTGAGCAAAATTTTATCAATTTACTTCAATTCGTTCGGAAGCTAGAGTGATTTCTACAGACGAACAGACGGATAGACGGACATCGCTAAATCGACATAGAATTTTATGCTAATCAAGAATACATGTGGGGTCTAAAATATGTATTTCGAGGTGTTACAAACGGAATGACAAACTTAATATACCCTCCTGGTGGAGGGTATAAAAAGTGCAAGCAATTACACCGCAACAGAAAGAAAATAGACTCAAAAGAGCTAAAGAGTTGCTTCGCTCGGCTGAAAGTGGTGAACTGCCGAATTTGGTTTTCTCCGATGAGAAAACATTCGTTGTCCAGCAGTTTGTAAACAAACAAAATGATTGTGTTTACTTGCCAAAGAGGTCAGCTGAAAATGTGCACCTTCTGTGGACCACCAGAACTCAAGCGCCGGTCATGTTGAAGGTGTGGGCCGCCATAACAGCCGATCGTCGCTCTCCGCTCGTATTAATCGATCGTGGCATCAGAATAAATGCCGAAAATGATCGCGAAAATATTCTGGAGGGTGTATTAAAGCCTTGGGCACGCAAACATTTTGGCCGAAGACCTTGGACATTCCAACAGGACTCAGAACCATCGCACTCAGCACGTTCCACCCAAGAATGTTTACAAAGTGAGGTTCCTCACTTCATTTCCAGCGCACAATGGCCACCAAAATATGCGGATACCAAAACGTGCCAAAGGTGAGCAATTCGAACAAATCTGAACTTATTCCAAAATGTGATGCTATTTCCGACATTTTTCGCTTTCATTCAATAACATTTAAAAAAATGTAACAAGTTAAAGAGCAGTAAGTTCAGCCGGGTCGTACTTTGAATACCCTCCACCATTAAACGAATTTGGAAATTTTCAAAAAATAAAAACCTTAAAAAATTCTTGTAAAATTTTAAAAATACCGAATATAACTGTTATATTGGGGTCTATACGACTTGGACCTACATATGCATTGTTTGTCATAAGCCATAGCCATATTCAAATTCGAAATTTAAAATAAACGGTGAATAATGTAGACAAAGTCATCCAAATATCGTATATAGGCAGGTACCTTTATATCGGAGCTGTGCGAAGACCTGGACCAGCATAGACAATTTTCTGTCACAGGCTATAGCATTCATTACAAACCTCAAATACGACATCTCAAACAATTTCGGTGGGTATTGTACCTAAACTCGTCAAAATACCGAATATAGGGAGGTACTGGTATATGGGGCCTATACGAAGACCTGGACCTGCATAAACCATTTTCTGTCACAGACTGCAGTTCCTAATACGAACTCCAAATACGTAATTTGAAACAATTCTAGTGAATAATGACGCTAAAATTATCAATATATCGAATATTGGAAGGTACCGTTATATGGGGACTATACGAAGACGTGGACCTGCATAAACAATTTTCTGTCATAGGCGGTAGTATCCATTACGAATCTCAAATACCAAATTTGAAACAATTCCGGTGAATAATGTCGCTAAAATCATCAAAATACCGAATATCGGGAGGTACCGTTATATGGGGCCTATATGAAAACGTTGACCTACATGGCCCATTTACGAATTTAACCTGCCTACTGGAAAAATAAACACGTGTGCAAAATTTTAGCCTTCTATCTCAATACGTTCGAAAGATAGCGTGATTAAAACAGACAGACGGACAGACAGAGGGACATAGCTAAATCGACTTAGAGTTTTACGCTGATCAAGAATATATGTACTTTGTTGGGTCTGACATGAGTATTTCAAGGAGTTACAAACGGAATGTCAAAGTTAATGTGGAGGGTATAAAAATTGTGGGGTTTGACTTTGTTACAGTTGTTTATTTCACCCTGTATGTTCGATTAGTTTTAATAGTTCTACCCATATTCACTGTTGCACGCAACATATTGGTTTGGTGGTTTGATACAACTTTTCTCTTTCAAGCTTACAAATTGTACAATTCCACCTAAAAGAGTACACAAATAATATATTAACAACCACATATACCAAGAAAACCCACACACACACACACAGTCACAGGTACATTGAGAAATTATCAACTGTTGCCAAAAACAAAAATAACATCTTTGCCAGCCACAGTAGCCGAGGACACACAACAACAAACTGATGCAAACAAACACAACCCAACATTCGAAAAGTTTGAACATAAATTTTCATTAAACCAAAAATGAAACAAAATCCTTTCCAAAAAAAAAAAGAAAAGCTGAATGGAAATGTAAAGCAATTTTCTCGTCTCTGCTGTTCAGTTTTCAGTGTTTCAGATTTTTTAGTTGGCTGAATATTTGGCTGACTTCATTTGTCTTGTTATGCGTTTCAAAAAAAATTTGAATAAAAAAATGCAACCATGGCTGAGCTGGTGAGCGGACGAGCAGCTAAAACGAAACAAGTCTTCTAACAGAAGGAATTATTTATCCTTTGCAGGTGTAGAGATGGACGCGCGTGTGTGTGAGTGTGAGATGTGGTACAATTTAATTTTATGACTTTATAAGTACGTGTATCCTCTCGTAAGTCGTTTTAATGTAGCTGTAGATTTTAAATAACACGAGTTCTTTTTTTGGCCTCCAAAAAGGACAAGAGGCCAGTCAGCCAGCCAGGATGTCCACAACGTAGGAACCTAGCTCGATTCACAAAAAGCCAGTAACAAATTATTTAATGTTAAAGTAGCTGTAAGCAATTTACTTAAATAACCATATTTTTACATGGCACAGCAGGGGCGTAATTCTCACGTATATTCTCGTATTTTAGGGCCAAGTATATGATATTTCCAGGATTCTAGAAAAAGTCTTTAAAATTCTCTAGAAAAAATCCTTAAATTAAAAATGAATAAAATCCTTAAAAATCCAAGCCGTAGGTCCTGGAGGAGTCTCGGAAAAATCCATAAAACTGTCTGGAAAAAATCCCTAAAAGCCTTGAAAGATTCTGGAAAAGAACCTTAAAAATACGAGCCTTGAAATAGTCTAGAAAAATCCTTAAAAAATCCAAGCCTTGGAAGATTCTGAAAAAAATCCTTAAAAAATCCAAGCTCTGGAATAGTCTAAAAAATACAAGCCTTGGGAAAAGTCTTAAAAAATCCAAGCCTTGGAAAAATATACAAAAAATCCAAACCTTAGAAAATTCTAGAAAAATTCTTAAAAATGTTGATAAAAAAAATCCTTAAAAAATCCAAATTTGTCAATCATTAAAAAATCCACGACGTGGATCAATGAAAAAATACTTTACAAATCTAGGGTTTGGGGCCTTAAAGGAAATAAAAAAAATCTTAAAAAATCCACGCATTTGGGGCCTTTGAAAAATACTTTAAAATTGTCTAGAAAAAATTCTTAAAAAATCCACGACTTTGGGGCCTTGGAAAAATACCTTTAAATTGAGGCCTTGGAGGAGTCTTGAAAAAAATTCCTTTAAAAATCCACGCCTTTGGGGCCAAGGAAAAATACCTTAAAATTGTCTATAAAAAATGCCTTTAAAAACAAGTAAGCAAAGGCTACAGTCGATCGGGGCCAACCGTTGAATACCCTACAACACTATAATAAACGATACAGTTTATATAGGCGAGATACTCGAAAGAATTCCACCATCAGGTTCCGTTCTCTAATTTTCGAACAATAGCAACTTAAACTAATTTGCTCATTTCCAATTTATTGGTAGATGTTGCACGTAAATGGTCTTCCTAGATCTGGAACCAATATTTTCCAAAGACCTTTTCTGCCAAGAGGCCATTGTGAATTAATGAGAACTGTCGAAATCAGTTCAGCCGTTCTCGACATATAATAGATCTTTCAAGCATATCCTCTTTGATAGACATATATATCGCACATATTTTGCTATATATCCGATTTTTTGGTTGTTAACATCAATGTAAAGATCAGAAGAAGCTTTGTGATTTCGCCGGGACTTAAAATATTCGCGGTTTAATGAAAAATTTTGAATTTTTTCAACAAAAAGGATATGGTTTATTTTAGCCGCTAAATATTATCCGATGACCACCCAAATTGGCAGGCTTCTTCCCCGCCCTAAACTCTAGCTACATGCGAAATTCCGCGTCGATTGATCTATAATTGCGACCTGTATAGCTACTGCAAAATCCGACACTTTTTCAGTATTTGGTCCATTTCAACCCCTAAACATTTGGCGATAATCTCCAAAAGAAATAGGGTTCTATTCTGACCTTAACCCCACCTACATTTTAAATTTCGTGAAGATCGGGCCATAATTGCGACCTGTAGAGTGATTACAAATTAACATGGACAGACGGACAGACGGACGAACGGACATACATGGCTAGATCGACTCAGCTCGGCGAGCTAGGAAGATCCATATATACTTTCCTATATGGGAAACCAATATTTCGAGGTGTTACATAAATTCTGGCCCAATCAAAATTATAATACCCCCAACACATAGTGTTGTAGGGTATAAAAATTTACGCCTTGAGGCAGTCTAGAAAAAAATCTTAAAAGTTGAAAAAGTCCAAATTTTCAAAACTCTATAGAAAAAATCATTAAAAAATCCTTCAAATTGGCTAGAAAAAAATCCTTTAAAAATCCATGACCTAGAGACTTGGAAAAAATTTCAAAACTCTATAGAAAAAAATCCTTCAAATTGTCTAGAAAAAATCCTTAAAAAATCCACGCCTTAGAGACTTGGAAAAAAATGCAAAACTCTATAGAAAAATCCTTAAAAAAATCCATGCCTTAGAGACTTGGAAAAAATCTTTCTAAAATGTCCTTAAAAAATCTACTCCTTTGAGCCTTGGGTGAGATTTCTATAAAACGTTTAAGATCATCTTAAAAATTCATGCTTTTAAGACTTAGACTAGGCTTTGGAGGAGTCTGGAAAAAATGTTTAAAATTGTCTTAAAAAATCCTTAAAAATGCCATGCTTTAGAGATCTGGAAAATTCTTTTAAATCCTAGAAAAAAAGCGCTTACAAAATCCAATCCTTTGAGCCTGTGTGAGGCTTTGGAGGAGTCTAGAATAAATGTTTCAATCCTTAAATCTATACATTAGGGACATGGAGGTGTCTAGAAAAATGTTTAAAACTTTCTAAAAAATCCTCAATAAATCCGGGCCTTGCGGTCTTGGGGGAGGCTTTTGAGGAGTCTGGAAAAAATGTTTAAAATCGTCTAAAAAATCATTAATAAAAACACGCTTTGGAGCCTTTGATCCTCATCATGGCGAAATTTAGAAAAAATCGTTAAAATTTCCTAAAAACAAATCCTTAAAAAATACACGCCTTGAAACTTTGGATGAGGTTTTGGAGGAATCTAGAAAAAAATGTTTAACATTTTCTAAAGAAAATCCTTAAAAAATCCACGACTTGTTGCCTTGGATGAAGCTTTGGAGGAGTCTAAAAAATTGTGTAAAATTTTAAAAAAATCCTTAAAAATTAACGCCTTGGATGAGGTCTGGGAGAAGGATCTACTCCTTGAGGACTTGGATGGCCCTAGAATGTTTAAAATTGTTTAAAAAAGTTCTTTAAAAAATCCAGGCTTTTGAGCATTAGTTGATGCATTGGAGAAGTCTGGAAAAAAATTTTAAATTCTTTAATTAAATCAAAGCAAAAAATGTAAAAAATCATGCCCTGAGGCCTTGGTTGGTTCTAGAAAAAATTCTTAAAAAAATCACGACTTGAGGCCTTGGATGGGTCTAGGGAGCCTAGGGGGAGGTTTTTGAGGAGTGTAGAAAAAAAATGTTTAAAAAAATCTAAACAAAAAATCTTCAAAAAAATCACGCCTTGAGGCCTTTAATGGGTCTAGACAATAATTCTTAAAAAAATTCGCGCCTAGAGGCCTTGAATAGGTCTAGAAAAAATTAAAAAATAACGTACTTAAACTTTGGATGGCTCCAGAAAAAATCTTAGAAAAATCCACGCCTTAAGGTTCGGTTGGGTCTAGAAAAAATTTTAAAAAATCATGCCTTGAGGCCTTGGTTGGCTCTAGAAAAAAATGAACCCTTGAGGTCTTGGATGAGTCTAGGGAGCCTAGGGGGAGGTTTTGGAGAAGTCTAGAAAAAAATGTTTAAAATTGTCTAAAAAAATCCTTAAAAAATCTAGGCCTTTGAGCACTGGTTGATGCTTTGAAGGAGTCTGGAAATTTATTTTTAAATTCTTTAAATAAATCTAAACAAAAAATCTTTAAAAAAATCAAGCCTTGAGGCCTTGGATGGGTCTAGAATAAAATCTTAAAAAATTCCACGCCTTGAGGCCTGGGATTGGTCCAGAAAAAAATCGTAAAAAATCACGTCCTGAGACTTTGGATGGGTAAAGACAAAAATCTTAAGATAATCCAGGCCTTAAGGCCGTGGATGGTTCCTGAAAAACTTTAAAAAACCATGCCTTGAGGCTTTGAATGGCTCTAGAAAAAATCTTAAATAACACTCCTTAATGCCTTGGATGGGTCTGGGGAGCCTAGTGGAAAGTTTTGGAGGAGTCTAGAAAAAAATATTTAAACAAATCTAAACAAAAAAATCTTCAAAAAAACCCGTGTCTTGAGGCTTTGGATGGGTCTGGACAAAAATTCTTAACAAAATCCACGGCTAGAGGCCTTGGATGGGTCTAGGAATCCTAGGGGGAGGTTTTGGAGTCTAGAAAAAAGTTTAAAATTGTCTAAAAAAATCCTTAAAAAGTCCAGGTCTTTGAGCATTGGTTGATGCTTTGGTGGAGTCTGGAAAAAAAAGTTAAATTCTTTAAAAAAATCTACGAAAAAATCTTATAAAATTCCAGGCCTTGAGGCCGTGGATTGTTCCAGAAAAAATTAAAAAAAAAATCGTTCCTTGAGGCCTTGGTTGGCTCTAGAAAATAATCTTAAAAAAATCACTCTTTAATGCCTTGGATGGGTCTAGAATTTTCTTTTTTTTTAATCCACGCCTTGAGGCCTTGGATGGCTCTAGAAACAAATCTTAAAAAAATCCATGCCTTAAGGCCTTGAATGGCTCTAGAAAAAAATCCAAGCCTTGAGGCCTTGGTTGGCTCTAGAAAAAAATCTTAAGCAACAAATCTTAAAAAAATCCATGCTTGAGGCCTTTGATGGGTTTAAAAAAAATCTTAAAAAATCCATGCCTTGAAGCCTTGGATGGGTCTAGAAAAAAATATTTATTAAATCCACGACTTGGACCCTGTGATGAGTATGGAAAAATTCTTAAAAAAAAAAAAAAACATGACTTCGACATTTGGATGGATCTGGAAAACAATCTTTTTATAAATGCACGACCCTTGGCTACGTCCCTGCTAATGAGATGTTTCATGCAGCTTGTTTCAAATTTTAAGAATACATTTTGAAACATTCTCAGCAATGCCTTTTAAGCATTCGCATGAATAACAAGCCAAAAGAAAAGTAAAATTTAAATGAATGAATGTTTATTAAATAGCAATGTACGTCGTTGCTGTTATTGTTGTTGTTATATTTGCATTTCTTTTGCTTCCAAAATATTCATCTAAGTTATCCATATATTTATAAGAGAATTCCATGAAATGTTGCTTCCTTTCACCTGAATTCAGTTAGCATTTTTCCTTTGAATGCCTTGATGGCCTCCCAAAATAAAGTGAAGAGCAGCAGGCAAAAGAACCAAAACATTTTTTCTTTTTGGGGACTAGAGAGTCATATATTTTTGTTGTAACGAAAATCATAATTCAGTCACTTAACTGTCGTTGTCGTTGTTGCTGTTGTTGTTTACTGCCGTCGTCGCCTCCGTTGACTGCTCTTTCCAAGTAAACATACTCTGTTCGTCCTTAGTTAAGTGCATTTATAAAATGGCATGTGCCCTGCCACTGGTTTCCTTTTTTTTTCACTTTCCTACCCGGCTCCATGGGGGGAATGAGAAGATATAGAGGGGTGGCCATTTTGAGATGCTTTTTAATAAAGTACCCAAGTCATAAAAATACAAATGTAATAATTTTTGTTTGAATTTTTATGTAAAATTATGCACACGCTTCTCTACACCTCTTCCACCCACCTACACCCAGAGGTATGTGGGTGATGCGCCCAGCAAAGTTCAACGAAAACAAAATACCCAACGTTGGACAAATAAACAAACTAAGTGAGAAGAAAATACAGAAACATCAACAATAAGACCGGCGACTGTAGGTGTGGTTGTATGTGCGTGTGTGTGTGTGATGAGAGTGACTTTCATAATTTAAGACACATATACAGATTCATGACACAAATACTTTAACCAAGTTATTTTTAGAAGAGAAAACATTTTTCTCAGGAGATATAACTTTCTATGGCACATGTTATTCTTGAGGAGGAATAGATATGAGAAAAAATGTTTTTTCTGGATATTTGTAAGTAATTCTTTAAAAATCACATCTCGAAGGCTCTTCACAAAACATTCTTTAAAAAGTCCACGTCTAGAAGGCTCTTGAAAAAATATTCTTTAAAAAATCCGCATCTCGAAGGCTCTTGAAAAAATATTCTTTAAAAAAATACACATCTCGAAGATCCTCAAAAAAAATCTTTAAAATATCCGCATCTCGAAGGCTCTTCAAAAAATATTCTTTAAAAAAATACCATCTCAAAGGCTCTTGAAAAAATATTCTTTAAAAAACCAGGTCTCGAAAACTATTCTTTAAAAAATTCACGTCTCGAAGGCTCTTCAAAAAATATTCTTTAAAAAAATACCATTTCGAAGGCTCTTAAAAAAATATTCTTTAAAAAACCAGGTCTCGAAAAATATTCTTTAAAAAATCCACGTCTCGAAGGCTCTTCAAAAAATATTCTTTTTAAAAAAATCCACCTCTCAAAGGCCCTTTAAACAATATTCTTTAAAAATCCACGTCTTAAAGGATCTTCAAAAAATATTCTTTAAAAATCCACGTCTTAAAGAATCTTCAAAAAATATTCTTTAAAAATCCACGTCTTAAAGGATCTTCAAAAAATATTCTTTAAAAATCCACGTCTTAAAGGATCTTCAAAAAATATTCTTTAAAACAATCCACACCTCGAAGGCTCTTAAAAAAATGTTCTTTAAAAAATCCACGTCTCAAAAGCTCTTCAAAAAATATTCTTTCAAAAAAATATTCTTTAAAAAATCCACGTCTCAAAAGCTCTTCAAAAAATATTCTTTAAAAACTCCACGTCTCAAAGGCTCTTCAAAAAATATTCTTTAAAAAATCCACGTCTCGAAGGTTCTTCAAAAAATATTCTTTAAAAATTCCCGCTCAAAGGCTCATCAAAAAATATTCTTTCAAAAAAATATTCTTTCAAAAAAATATTCTTTAAAAAATCCACGTCTCGAAGGTTCTTCAAAAAATATTCTTTAAAAATTCCCGCTCAAAGGCTCATCAAAAAATATTCTTTCAAAAAAATATTCTTTCAAAAAAATATTCTTTAAAAAATCCACGTCTCAAAGGCTCTTCAAAAAATATTCTTTCAAAAAATATTCTTTAAAAAATCCACGTCTCAAAGGCTCTTCAAAAAATATTCTTTCAAAAAAATATTCTTTAAAAAATCCACGTCTCAAAGGCTCTTCAAATAATATTCTTTCAAAAAAATATTCTTTAAAAAATCCACGTCTCAAAGGCTCTTCAAAAAATATTCTTTCAAAAAAATATTCTTTAAAAAATCCACGTCTCAAAGGCTCTTCAAAAAATATTCTTTCAAAAAAATATTCTTTAAAAAATCCACGTCTCAAAGGCTCTTCAAAAAATATTCTTTCAAAAAAATATTCTTTAAAAAATCCACGTCTCAAAGGCTCTTCAAAAAATATTCTTTCAAAAAATCCACGTCTCGAAGGCTTTTCAAGAAAAATTCTTTAAAAAAATCCACATCTCGAAGGCTTTTCAAAATATATTCTTTAAAAAATCCACAACTCGAAGGCTCTTTAAAAAATATTCTTTAAAAAATCCACGTCTCAAAGGCTCTTCAAAATATATATTCTTTAAAAAATCTACATCACGAAGGCTCTCCAAAAAATATTCTTTATAAAATCCACATCTCGAAGGCTCTTAAAAATATTCTTCAAAAAAATCCACATCTCGAATGCTCTTTTCAAAATATTCTTTAAAAGTTCACGTCTCGAAGGCTCTGCAAAAAATATTCTTAAAAAACCACATCTCGAAGGCTCTTTAAAAAATATTCTTTAAAAAATCTCAAAGGTTCTTCAAAAATATTCTTAAAACAATACACGTTCTAAAGGTTCTCCAAAAAATATTCTTTAAAAAATCCATATTAAAAAAAAAACCCAAGTTTCGAATGCTCTCCAAAAATATTCTTAAAAAAATCTAGATCTCGAAGACTCTTCAAAAAATATTCCTTAACAAAATCCACATCTCGAAAGCTCTTCAAAAAATATTATCCAAAAAACCAAATCTCGAAAGCTCTTCGAAAAATATTAAAAAAATCAACGTCTCGAAGGCTCTTCAAAAAATATTCCTTAAAAATCCACGTCTCGAAGGCTCTGCAAAAACACATTCTTTAAAAAAATCCACGTCTCGAAAGCTCTTCAAAAAATAATCTATAAAAAATCCACGTCTCGAAGGCTCTTCTTCAAATCTTACCCAAACGCCAGGATTTTTAATAAAAATTTTTTAGGGTTAAAGTCGTACTATGTGGGAGTTAGAGGCATTGGATAGGTCTAGAAAAATATTAAAAAATCACGTCCTCAGACTTTGGATGGTTTTAAAAAAGAACTGAAAAGAATCCATAACTTGAGGCTTTAGATGGTTTCAGAAAAACTTAAAGAAACCGTGCCTTGAGGCCTTGGATGGCTCTAGAAAAAAATCTGTAAAAAATCACGCCTTGAGACCTTGGATGGGTTTAGGAACCCTAGGGGGAGGTTTTGAAGAAGTTTAAAATTGTCTAAAAAAAGTCCTTAAAAATCCAGGCCTTTGAGCATTGTTTGATGCTTCGGAGGAGTCTAGATTTTTTTAGTTCTTTTAACGAATCTAACCAAAAATCGTAAAAAAATCCACACCTTGAGAGATGGGTAGGTCTAAAAAAATCGTAAAAAAAAATCACAACTTAAGGCCTTGGATGGGTCTAGAAAAAATATTTATTAAATCCACGACTTGGACCCTGGGATGAATTTGAAAAACATCTTTAATAAATCCACGACATGGACCCTGGGATGAGTCTGGAAAAATCCTTTATTAAATCTACGATTTGAACACTTGAATGGGTCTGGAAAAATTCTTTAATAAATCCACGACTTGGACACTTGGAGGAGTCTTGAAAAAATCTTTAAAAACTCCACGACTTGGACCCTGGGATAAGTCTAGAAAAATCCTTAAAACCATGACTTGTACTCTTGGATGAGTCTGGAAAAAAATCCTTGAAAATTCCGCGACTTGCACCCTTAGATGGGTCTGGAAAAAATCTTTAGTAAATCCACGCCTTTGGATGTTGGAATAGTCTAGACAACTTTTGTACAAAAATCTCCAACAAAGTGTTATTTTAGAAGGATGATATCAAATACAAAAATATTCTACAACAAAATTTATTCTAAGTTACCAAGGAAAAAAAATCTATATTTCCACAGCATACCAAAAATATTTCCATCAATGTTCCAAAAAAAAATAATAAAAAAAATATTCCCAATTTTTTTACGCCTCAAAGTAAAATAGAATTTCATTTTAGACGATGAATATGGAAAAATTATTAGCTTCCTTAATATACCCATCGTCTACTGTATTTTTAGGAAACAAAATGAAAACACACATTTTTGCATTTCTATTCTCTTTGTTTTTTTTTTTCATATGAAACTTTATCTCCTTTTTTCACATTTCCATTGCTATGCCGAAGCTTAGATGAATATGTACATGAATTAGTGGAATTCTCTGATGTTAACGTCGTTGTAGCCGCTGCTGTTGTTTTTGTTGTCGGTTTGATGCGAACAAAATGTGTGAAGCAGGATTTCAAAAATTTGCAAATTAGCTGAAAAATGTGTGAAGCCAGCACGAAGAAGGGTTGCTTGGTCAACATAAATAAAAGAAGAATTTATTTACATATCAAAAAAGACAAAGACAAAAAAAGAAAATAAAAAATAGAAAGAAGAAGGAAAAAAATAAAATGTTGCTAAAAAATTCAACTGTAACCAAGAAGAGGACTAAGAATGGCATTTAGAATATGTTGACAGTATAATGGACAGACATTATTTATGAATCAGTTTGAAGATGTAGAAGCTGTAGCACAAACAGCACACATCATTCTCGGAATTGTCACTACATGTTAGTGGCACTTTTAAGGGCTTTCGGTGAATGTCAAATGACTAGCTTGGAGAAAAAAATAAAATAAAATGTAATTTTTTTAAGCGAAAAAAAACTCATGTAAGGATATATTTTTGGAGGATCAAATAAGCAGGCTTCATGGATTACAATCTACTCAAAATCAAATTAGGAGAATATTAAAGAGTACAAAATGTAGGTGTGGTCAATCGTTTACTTGGCCATTAATATTCTATGATCGAAAAATTATCTTAATATAAATTCATTCAATACAAATTCTTTTTCCGCATACGAAGTAGCGGACATTTAGTAGTACCATATAAATAAGTTTAATAATTTATTTTATTAAAATATAAATTCTATTAATCTTATGTCTAATATTTTTAAATAGAACATAATGCAATAGATGTGTCAGTGCGTGTTTGTCTGTATGTGTTTTTCATGCTCCTTGAAAACCTCTAGCGGTCTTCCATTACAAACTCACAACCACAATTTTCAATTCCAGTCAACTGTCAACTGTGGTATTTTTCAATTTTTCACTTATTTAAAAAAAAAAGAAAACTTTTTGCGGCTTATTTGTGGGTTTTTAAAATTCCCAAAAGTTATGGAAAATATTAATATTTTCTAAGTGATGAAGATACATTTTTATGTGAAGGAAGCTCAATAAAAATTAAAAAAAAAAAAAAAAATAAATAAAAAGTAAAGTCAGGTTTGCCAACACATGTATATATTATGACAAGCGTTATGATTATTCAAAATATTGACTATTTTTATTAAAGGTATCAGAAAGAGTAGAACATAGATTTTTTTGGGGATGAAAAACGCGAAATAATTTTAAAAATATTAAGATGTGCAAAAAATATTGAGATACACTAAGTTTGAAAAAATAATTATTCAAATATTTTCCCTTGGAGGTATCCAGGAAATGGGCCAATGATTTCCTCAATTTTGGGTTTAGTGAAACATCGATATGTACTTAGTATATCCCCTGAATTGTTTCGTAAGATTATGAGTACTCAAAAACTTAACTCTTTGTGTGGGAGGTACCAGAAGAAATTGGCAAATTGGTATATTGGCATATTTCTCATTTCCCCACCTGATACAAGTATTAATATTTGCAAAATTTAAAAAAAAATCGGATAACCCTTTCTAGTTCGATGAGATAAATGTTTTTCTGTGAACACTTTGGGCTTTTTGGGGGAGCTACCAAAAGGAGTGAACCGATATTACCCATCTCCGAACTCGATGTAAATTTAGTACAAATATTACTATGTACAAGGTATGGACCAAATCGGATACTTCCGTACTGGCAAAACATGTCCCATCGAAAAAAAAGGGTTTTGGATACTAAGTTTTTTTAGACGAAATAAATTCAGGTCATTTGGAGTATATCGAGGGGGTGTCCATACGTCCATCTGTATGGCTGATGCATACGATAACTCTCGATCGTAATATCCGATTTGAACCAAATTTGGAACATGCTAATATTACGTTGGACAGTACCAAAAATATATAAATTCCAAAAAGTGCAAGAACTTACATCACAACAGAAAGAAAATAGACTCAAAAGAGCTATAGAGTTGCTTCGCTTGGCCGAAAATGGTGTACTGTCGAATTTGGGTTTCTCCGCTCCGATAAGAAAACATTCGTTGTCCAGCAGTTTGTAAACAAACAAAATGTTTTCTTGCCAAAGAGGTCAGCCACGGTTGGCAACAGAACTCAAGCGCCGGCCTTGGTGATGGTGTGGGCCGCCATAACAGCCGGTGGTCGCTCTCCGCTCGTATTACCGTAGCATCAGAATGAATGCGGAATATTATCACGAAAATATTTTGGAGGGTGTATTAAAGCCTTGGGCATGCAGACATTTTGGCCGCAGACCTTGGACATTCCAACAGGACTCAGCACCATTGCACTCAGCACGTGCCACCCAAGAATGGTTTCAAAATGATCATATCCGGCGCACAATGACCACTAAAATCTCCGGATACCAATCCGTTAGACTATTGTGTCTGGAGTATTTTGGAGAGCAAGGTTGGCACTAAAAAATACCAAATTATCGATCAGCTCAAGCAAGTGCTTCCCCGGAAATAGGTCAAAATACCGGTTTCAATGACGGTTTCATTGGCCGTTTGAAGGCCATAATTCGTGCCAAAGGTGACCAATTCGAACAAATCTAAACTCATTCTAAAATTTGATGCTATTTCCGACATTTTGCTTTGGTGTTTACATCATATGGGATCGGAGGGAAATATATGTAGAAGACCATCATTTTTTTTTGTGCATTGCATTTTAATTACATGGCTGGTTTATCTAATCCTGAATTGATTTTCACAAAAATAGGAAACAATAACCTTTTGGTATTACCTAGTTTAATTTTTGATAATACATACCAAACCGAGTGGAAACCTATGATTTTCGAATCAATTACGAATGTCGAGTTTACGCTATCAAACTAATATAAACCCATTACCTGGTAATAAGGTATTTTCTTGGGTATACGAATCGCTGACATATTCCTTAGTTCTTTGTCAAATATCACCTAGTCTATCGCAAAATATTGAAATCCCTTCGTTATTGATTAAGACTTTTCAATGCTATGTTAATAGCTTAATGATGAGGAATCGAACCACTTTTAGGGTTTTCTCTTCGGACCTAAATCATACGGTCTACTTGAAATTTCCCATCCCAAACCATGATCCTAATATTGTCAAAAATCTAATATATTTCTCAAAATTGTTCAAAAAAAAGTAAGGTGTTGCTTCTCTTACGCCATTTGGAATCTCACTCAAATCATCAACTGGAAAATACCTCTGTTACTAACATGCCGGTCAAGGGCGTGTGTTAGAAAAATCAATAACTTCAAATATTTACCTTTTTAAATTACAAACGTCAATTAAAATTACATATCTCGTAGACGATAATTAAGTAGCCTCTCTAAACAACGATTATATTAATAAACAATTTGGAAAATCCGCAATTGTAATTTCAGATGACTTGGCATTTTCTTACCTGGGCTTAGTCTAAACGAAAAATAATCAATAGGTGATAAATAATAAATGCCTGCCAATTTGTAGTTCCCCCAAACTCCCTCTCCATCCTTCATACATTAAACAAAAATGAATTGTGGTATCAGATTGCACAGCAGATAATTTGCAAATAATGAATGAATCGGTAAATGAATTAATGAATGAATACGTTTTTATGTGATTGCGTGTGTGTGTGTATGTCTGCATGTATGTTAATGTCAGAATGAGTGATAGTATCGTGTCATATAGGTATGTTTTTTTATGTAGACAAGAAAGAAGATCCAAACCAAGTGGCATTTACTTTGTCACTGTCATTGTTGATGTTATCTGCTCTCTCTCTCTCTCTCTCTCTCTCGCTCTGTTGTGACAACTGTCAATGTGTGTTTTATGATTTATTTGTCATAGCCTCTGCTACTGCTGCTTGTTGTTTTTGTTGTTGTTGTTGCATGGCAATAATTGACGTATTTAGTTTTGAAAACTCACATATTTTAATTTGTTTAATTGCCTTCTCTGCTGCTGTTTAGTTAGTCAGTTTGTCTTGCCATGTGTCTATCTGTGTGTCGGTCTGTCAGTTTTTGTTTGTTTTCTAAGTTATTTAATTACTGATAGTTTTGTAATATTTTTTTACTGACTGTCTGGGAATAGTTTGTAGCTATTTACGGAATATTAAGAGAGTTGTCTATTTAATGGGTTAGTTATTAACGGCCTATAAAACGAATACAAAAGCGATTTTAAAACAAAAAAAAAAAACAGGGCTACGGTATGAAGACATTTTTATCTGTCGGAGACTACGAGATCGTCTTAATTTCGAAAATAATATCCTAATTATTCTTTGAGAAACTGTCAATTTAAGATCTTTTCCTATCTCACTAAGTTATTTTAACGGACAAATCTAAAGATTTACCGCATCTGCCGTATTAATTATAAATTCTGAATCTTTCAAAATTATATTTCAAATTTGCAAAGCTTGAGTCAATATTAAATAATTATTTTTGTCTATTTTTGGCATTAATGTTCCTATGACAATTCTTTATACCATCAGCCATATGGATGGAGAGGGTATATATCAATTGATACGCCCAAAATGTGGCTCATCAAAATAAAGGGTTTAGACCTTAGGCGTATTTGAACCAAATCCGTTTCAGGATATTTGAAGTCGATGTCCGCCCGTCTGTCTGTCTGTTTAGATGGCTGGTGCACACGATAACTCTCGAATGGAGTAAACGATTGGATACGACCTTGGTACATCGTAATATTATAATCAAACATAGATCAAGCTCGGAGATGGGCAATATCAGCCCACTCCTTCTGATACCTCCCCACAAAACATCGAGATTTTCAATGAAAATGAAGAACAGACAAAAAGGATGATCCGATTTTTCTCAAATTTCACGAACAATAATAATAAGCATCAAAACTAGGTCAGGTGCGAAAATGGACAATATCGGTATACTCCACCAAGTAACTCCCCCACAAAAGGGTCAAAATTTAGAATAATTATAACTTTTATAAAATTTGATGTAAGAGTCCGCCATATCACAATATTTGTATTAACCCAAGGTCCGATGTGAAGATGGAATATATAGGCCCCTTCTTTCGGGTACCTTCCTCACAAACGATCAACGTTTTGAATAACAAAAACGATCATAAAATCCGAAATATTCAGCCAATTATCTTCTTATTTCATACATTCCATTATTTTTACTACAATAAAATCTACTGTGAAGATGGAATATATCACTCACCAAGATCTGTTATAAAGATGGTAGATATCGGACCATTCTACTGGTACCTCCCCCACAAAGGCTTAACATTTTGGATAACCAAAACGATAAAAATACCAATGTGTCGATCACCTCAAGCAATCGTTTCGCCGGGAATGGGCCAAAATACCGCAAAGCAACATTCGGGCAGTGTGTGATGGTTTCATTAGCCTTTTGAAGGCCATAAATCGTGCCAAATGTGACCGATTCGAACAAATCTAAACTTATTCTAAAATTTGATGCTATTTCCGAAATTTTTTGCTTTCTTTCAATAAAAGTAAAAATTATGGCGTTTGACTTTGTTGCAGTTTTTTTATCTCACCCTGTATTTGTTTATATTAGAGCAGGTGTGAAAATCTATTATATTTGCTTTCTAGTACCACCATATCGTATAACACGATATCGTACAGCCCCCAAATAACTGAATCCCCCCTATATTCGGTATTTAGATGATATTAGCCATATTTTTTAATGGAATTATTCTATTTATTCTATACGAAGAGTTCTTTATGAGTACTTTACCCCCTGAAGGAGAATTGTCTATATAGGTCCACGATATCGTATATCCCCATATATTCGGTATTTGGATGATTTTAGCCACATTTTTCAATGGAATTGTCTGAAAATTCTCACAAGAAGTTCCACGTTTCAGTATAGCGCCCATATAACGGTATGCCCAGATAGTCGGTATTTTCAGGATTTTTGCGGCATTTTTCACCTGAGTTGTTTTAAATTTCGTATATAAAGTTCGAAACACTTACTACAGCCTATGACACAAAGTGCTTATTCAGGATCACGTTTTCGTATAGCCCCCATATAAGGATTTTCATTTAAGTGGTATTTTCCGACGAATTTTTTTTATGAAATCTTTCAAGTTTCTTCCAAACGGTGAAGGGTATAAAAGTTCGGCCGGGCCGAACTTAGCTGCTTTTTTAGTTGTTTTATTTTTTACTTTTTGTTCTTTTAAATGACATTCACAGAATATTCTACAAATCTACAAAGTATTATGGATTTTCCGGAAATACTCAAATGTATGACAACATGGAAAATTTCTCTGCAATTACTTTGCTGTCATGTAATTAGATAATACTGCAAAAAATACTGCACTACTCGACAAGTAATTTGATAAAAAAAATAGTATAAACAGCAAACAAATTAAATATTACTTAATGTGTGTTGTATTTGAAATGAATACATCCATTCATCAACTACCAAGAAAACTATATCCAGTGAACGAGATTACACACACACACACACACTCACAACCGTTTGTGTAAGTTTTTGAAAACTTGTAAAATATTCACACACACATTCTCAAAGATGGGTAATTATAACTTAATTACCAGAAATCTTGACAAACCTCAAAAGTCCCACTTGAAAATGCAACGCCATCCAATGAGATACAATGTCATGACTAAGTGTCTGCCTGTCTCCAGTGCTTGCCTCCAATGCTGTGATCGCAATCTGTTTGAATTTAATGCAAGGGCATGGTCATGAGAGCTATAGGCGTAAGCAAGGAAAAATTATATGAAATTGTTATTAGTTTATATAATGTTTAGGATTCGAAATGCTAAACGTTTGGCATGAGTCAAGGAGATTAGTGGTAACTAACTCGGTGAGACTTGATTTTTTTATACTCTCAGCCATATGGCTACAGAGGGTATATACAGGGTTGCCCATATTCGACGGACCCATCTGGCAACGCCATAACTTTTGACAGAGATGTCACATCGCTTAATGACATACCGCGTTTGAAGCGTCAGTCCAAGCAGATTTTTACCATGAACCAATACATGCCACGCGAGCGCTCTGAAATAGTTGAAATTTACAAGAAGTCAATTGTGAAAAGTCAACGTGCTTTTAAAACATTAAAAAATGTGAGAAGTGCGCGTTTATACGAAACATTTTCGACTGGTAAGGCTCTTTCTAATCCGAAGAGGCCATATAAAAGTCGACCAAGGCGATCGGCCGAGAATATCGCTGCCGTACGAGCCAGTGTTGAGAGGTCCCCAAGAACATCCCAAAAACGCCGTTCTCAGCAGTTGGCCATGGCTTGGTCCACTTTACAACGGATTATTCGCATTGATTTGCATTTCTTCCCGTACAAAATTCAATTGATGCAAAGAATGTTGCCTGCGGACAAGCCTCGTCTATTGGAATGGGCCCAAAGTCCGTCGAATATGGGCAACCCTGTATCATTTGATACGGTCAAAACGTGCCTAGTCGAAATATCGGTTTTAGACCCTAGGTCTCTTTGGACCAAATCCGTTTCAGAACATTTGGAGTCGATCTAGGTCTGTACGTTCGTCCGTTTATCTGGCTGGTTGGTGCGCACGATAACTCTCGAAGGAAGTATCCGATTCGGTCCAAACTTGGTAAATCGTAATAGTTATGCCAAACTTAGATCGAGTTCGGAGATGGGCAATATCGGTGCACTCCTTCTGGTACCTACCCCACAAAAGGTCGAAATTTTCAAAAAAAAAAATATTTTTTGCACAGAAATGGAAACAATAATTCGATTTTGCTCCAACTTTGCAAAGCCTAATATTTGCATCTGTGCTAGGTCAGATATGAAAATAGACAATATCGGTCCACTACGTACTTGACCCAAAAAGGGTCAAAATTTTGAATAATTACAACTCTCATAAAATGTGATGTAAGAGTCCGATTATCTTCAAATTTCATACATTCCAATATTTATATTAACCCATGGTCTGGTATTAAGATGGAATATATTGGTCCACCCCTTCTGGCACCTCCCCCACAAATGGTCGAAATTTTCAAAAAAAAAATATTTTTTTTTTCTGCCCAGAAAGAGATTCGATAATTCGATTTTGTTCTAACTTTGCAAATCCTGATATTTACGTCAGTTCTAGATCAGGTGCGAAAATGGACAATATCGATCCACTCCTTCTGGTACCTCCCCCACAAAGGGTAAAAATTTAAAACAATTACAACTCTCATAAAATGTGATATATGAGTTCGATTGTCTTCAAATTTCACACATCCCAATATTTTTATCAACCCAGGGTCTGATGTTATGATGGAATATATCGGTCCACCACTTCTGGCACCTTCCCCACAAATGGTCGAAATTTTCAAAGAAATATATATGTTTTTGCATAGAAAAAGAAACGAAATCCAACTTTGCAAATCCTAATATTTGCGTC
Source organism: Musca domestica (assembly GCF_030504385.1). Lineage (NCBI taxonomy): Eukaryota > Metazoa > Arthropoda > Insecta > Diptera > Muscidae > Musca > Musca domestica. The sequence goes on from NW_026712312.1 coordinate 1,576,757, forward strand.
AGTGCTAGGTCTGGTGCGAAAATGGATAATATCGATACACTCCTTCTGGTACCACCCCCACAAAGGGTTAACATTTTAAATAATTACAATTCTCATAAAATGTGATGTAAGAGTCCGATTATCTTCAAATTTCACACATCCCAATATGTATATTAACCCAAGGTCTGGTGTTATATATCGGTCCACCCCTTCTGGCACCTCCCCCACAAATGGTCGAAATATTCAAAAATATATATATATATTTTTTCTGCACAGAAAGATAATTCGATTTTGTTCCAACTTTGCAAATCCTGATATTTACGTCAGTTCTAGGTCAGGTGCGAAAATGGACAATATCGATCCACTCCTCCTGGTACCTCTCACACAAAAGGTCGAATTTTCATAAAATATATTTTCTACACAGAAAGAGAAACGATAATGCGATTTTGCTCCAACTTTGCAAGTCATAATATTTCCATCAGTGTTTCACACCAGACGAATATCGATCCACTCCTTCTGGTACCACCCCCACAAAGGTTTAAAATTTTAAATAATTACAACTCTCATAAAATGTGATATAAGAGTTCGATTGTCTTCAAATTTCACACATCCCATTATTTTTTATCAACCCAGGGTCTGCTGTTATGATGGAATATATTGGTCCACCCCTTCTGGCAACTCCCCCACAAATGGTCGAAATTTTCAAAAGAAATATATATGTTTTGGCATAGAAAGAGAAACGAAAATCCGATTTTTCTCTAACTTTGCAAATCCTATTATTTGCATCCGGGCTAGGTCCGGTGCGAAAATGAACAATATCGGTTCACTCCTTTTGGTACCTCCCCCACAAAGGGTCTACATTTTGACTCATTATAACTCTTATAAAATGTGATGTAAGAGTCCGATTGTCTTCAAATTACACACATCCTAATATTTTTATAAACCCAGGGTCCAGTATTAAGATGGAATATATCGGTCCACTTGTTCTGGTACCTCCCCCACAAAAGTCGAAATTTTCAAAAAAAAAAATATTTTTTGCACAGAAAGGGAAGCAATAATCCGATTTTGCTCCAACCTTGCAAATCCTAATATTTGCCTCAGTCCTCGGTCAGGAGTGAAAATGGACAATATCGATCCACTCCTTCTGGTACCTCCCCCACAAGGGGTTAAAATTTTAAATAATTACAACTCTCGTAAAATGTGATGTAAGAGTCCGATTATCTTCAAATTTCACACATCCCAATATTTATATTAACCCAAGGTCTGGTGTTAAGATGCAATATATCGCTTCACCCCTTCTGGCACCTCCCATACAAATGGTCGAAATTTTCAAAAAAAAATATTTTTTTTTCTGTACAAAAAGAGATTCGATAATTCGATTTTGTTCCAATTTTGCAAATCCTGACATTTACGTAAGTTCTAGGTCAGGTGAAAAAATGGATAATATCGGTCCACTCATCAAGTACCTCCCCCACAAAAGGTCGAAATTTTCAATATCCATTAAACTCTTAAAACACTAAATTAACATCCGTTTCCATTCAGACTTGGCACATCTCAATATTTTCATAAACGCAAGATCTTTTACAAAGTTGGTAGAGATCGGACCATTCCTTCTGGTACCTACCCCACAAAGGGTCAAAATTTTAAGTATCCATGAAGCTCGTTAAACGCAAAATTGGCATCCGATTTTATTCAGACTTGGATGTTCTAAGGTCCGGTGCCAAAATGGAATACATCGGTCCACTCTTGCTGGTACCTCCCCCATCTCCTCAAATTTCCCACATACAGACATTATTGCTAACACAAGATCTGTTGTGAAGATGATATACATCTGCCAACCCCCTCTCGTACCTCACCTACAAAGGGTCACAATTTATATCTATCATAGCTTGCGAAACAAGTCGGCGATTCTTTACAACTTGCTATATCAAAATATTTCTCTTAACCAGTATTCTGATATGAATATGTAATTTGTCGGAATTTATGATTTCGCATAATATTGGATACAATGTTCGATTTCCTTCGAAAATTAGCACATATTTCATGTAAAGTTCCAGAAATAGTCGATATAGTCCATATCTTTCACCTTTATAACTCAAGGCTGGGGGTATACATCTGTTTACTTGTTTTAAATTTTATTAATAACTAAATATAATTTTATGAAAAATTGTTTTTATCTCTAATTTCAAGAATTCTTATATAAACAAATATTTCTCTCTCTCTCTCTTTCAGGTAAGTGTCCATTTCATTCTAATTTTGTTGGTAAGTAAAGCTCCCAAAGATAAAATCTCATTTTAACACTCAATGTTCTCTATCAAGGCCACTGGCACAATATCGCATAAAGACTTGTCTCTCCTTAACAAAACGACAATGTTTCCAAACATAATTTATGGAAATTTTTGTTTCAAACGAAGACATGTGTTGACAACACTGGCAAACTAGTTGCAGCAGTGCCAAATAACGCAAGTGAGGCCATGAATGTGAATTGCCAGCAAAAGTTAATGTCACAAATTCGCATATACTCACAAAGATATGGAGAGAGAGGGAGAGGTAGAGAGAGAGGGAGAAAGAGAGAGAGAAGAAGATGAGAGGGTGCGAACTTCATGCATTTGCCAAAATATTCTACACGCATTGGGCGCCACACACAAGGTGGGTGGCAATGATGTCTTGACAATGACAGTGCGAAGCATGTTGTTGTTGTTATTACTGCTGCTTGTTAGTTGTTGCATTTTATGATTATGACAAGTTGTACTTCATGTTGTCAACCAGTTAAAAATTTTTGCCGACAATCTTTGTTGTTTTTTTTTTATTGGAATTGTTGTTGGTGTTGCTGTTCGTTGTCTTTTACTTGAGTCTTTTGCGAAAAGTTGTTCCTTCATTGTTTTGTTGGGGCCATAGTAGCTTCCTTATTCGGGGCATTATTGCCATGGACAGTGACTTAAATTCGAGAAAACGAAAAGCTTGGATACGAAAATAATTTATTTCGGTACAATTTGGTTTGGCTTGAACATATTGATCTGGAAATAAACAAGTTAAAAAGTATCAGTCGGTATTGCCGCCAGATATATACCCTCAGCCTATGTTCGATTATTTAAATATATTTTGACTAGTGTTAAGATTATTCAAACGTTTGACCCTCTATGGAGCAGGTCCTGAAGGAATGGGCCAATATTGCCCATTTGATATCGGACCCAAAACTATGATAGAAATATTGCGACAGATGTGCCAAGTCTAAATGGAATCGCATGTTCATTTGGCCTTTTATGAGGTTCATGGGTACTCAAAATTTCAATATTTTGTGGGGGAGGTAGAAGGAGTGGACCGATGTATTCACCCTTCACACCAGACCATGGGTTAATATTGGGATGTGTGAAATTTGAAGACAATTGGACTTTTACATCATATTTAATGAGATAGTAATTATTCAAAATTTTGACCATTTGTGGGGGAGATACTTGATGGAGTTGACCGATATTGTCCATTTTCACACCTGACCTAGTACTGACGCAAATTTTAGGATATGCAAAGCTGGAGCAGATTCCGATTATCCATTCACTTTCTGTGCCAAAAATATATTTTTTGAAAATTGAGACCTTTTGTGGGGGAGGTACCAGAAGGAGTGGACCGATATTGTTCATCTTAACACCAGACCTTGGGTTAATATAAATATTAGGATGTGTGAAATTTGAAGACAATCGAACTCTTACATCACATTTTATGAGAGTTGTAATTATTCAAAATTTTTACCATTTGTGGGGGAGGTACTTGATGGAGTGGACCGATATTGTCCATTTACCCACCTGACCTAGCACTGACGCAAATATCAGGATTTGCAAAGTTGGAGAAAATTCGGATTATCCTTTCTCATTCTGTGCAAAATATATATTTTTTTGAAAATTTCGATCTTTTGTTTGTACCAGAAGGAGTGGACCGATATTGCCCTCTCCGAACTCGATCTAAGTTTGACAAAAATATTACGATATACCCAATTTGGGCCAAATCGGATACTCCCTTCGAGAGTTATCGTGCCCACCAGACAGACAGACAGTGGTACTAAATGGGATATTGGGTGAAGATATTGAGTTCATCAATCATCAAATTTGATATTAATGTCTCGGTTGTTATCTGGAGTTAAGGTCAGGATGTGGTTTTGGAAATATGTACCATAATTGTACGAAAAGTACTAAATAGTACTAATATTGCTGTTGGGTGAAGTAATAGGGCTGGTATCCTCAAATTTGATATTGAGGTCTCTGTTGGTATCTAGAATTGAGATATTGGAGATGGTTTCGGAAATACGTACCAAAAAGTACTAAATGGTACTAAATTTGGTATTTGGATAAGGGTTTGAGTAGGAAATCTAAAATTTCGAATTAGGATCACCTATTAGGCGCTTTAGTGGATACATGGCGGGGGATTTGGAAATATGTACCGAAAAAGTACGATAAGTACTAAATAGTAACAACTTTGGTATTTGGGGACGGAATAGAGCTAAAAATCTGAAATTTGAATTGAGAGTAGTTGATATTGATGAGGAAAGATAAACTAAAGGGGTTTTCGAAATTCAAACAATACGTGTACTAAAGTACAATTTTGTACCATTTGGAATTATTTGAACGGAAAAAGATAAAATATTCAAATTTTATATGAGATTAAATTCTTTAAAATGCGGTTGATGTAAGGAGGTAGATTTGGAAATTTGTACTTAGTTTAAGAACTGTACAAAATGGTACTAAATTTGGAAGAATATGGTTTAAGGTGAACGGATGAAGCTGAAGTTTTGAAATAATGTACTGGGGTCCCTGATGGTGGTACATCTGCGATTAAGAGGTGGATTTTCAAATGTGTACCTCAAGTGCACGAAAAGTACTAAATAGTACTATATATTTTGTATCGGATGACCAGGTAGTGCTTGAAATCTAAAATTTGGTATTAGGGTTCATGTGTTCATGTGTAGTTAGGACATATGGAGGTGGTTGCGTAAATGTGTACTATAATTCTACGAAAAGTACTGAGTGGTACCAAATAGGGTATTGGGTGAAGGGATAGAGCTGGAGTCCCGTAATTTAATATTGAGGTCTGTGTTGGTATCTGTTAGTGAGATATGGAGGTGATTTTCGAAAGGCATTAAATATTAGGGTCACTATTCATATGTAGTTAGGACATATGGAGGTGGTTTCGTAAATGGGTATTAAAATGGTACGAAAAGTACTGAGCGGTACCAAATAGGGTATTGGGTGAAGGAATAGAGCTGGAGTCCTGGAGGTCTCTGTTGGTGTCTGGTAGTGAGATGTGGAGGTGATTTTCGAAAGACATTAAATAGTACTATATGTGGTACAATTTGGTATTGGGTGAACAGGGTCGCTGTACAAAGAGGTGATTTCGTAAATGTTTACTATAATTTTACGAAAAGTACTAAATTGGTTATTTGATGAAAAAATAGGCCTGGAATCCTGTTGGTGTCTGTTGTTAAGATATGCAGGTGGTTTTGGAAATGTGTACTATAACTGTACAAAAAGTACTGAATGGTACTATACTTGGTATTGGGTGAAGGGATATAAATACAATTCTGAAATTTGAAATTTAAATGACTAATGGTACCTGTATTTGAGATTTTGCGGTGAGTTTGGAAATCCGTCGTATATTTCTAGGAGAGGTACTAAATGGTACTAAATTTGGTATTGGGTGAAGAGATAGGGATGGCATCCTCAAATTTGATATTGAGGTCTTTGTTGGTATCTGGGATTGAGATATGGAGGTGGTTTTGGAATTGTGTATTATAATTGTGCAAAAAGTACTAATGAGTAGTAACTTTGATATTGGGCGAAGGAATAGAGTTAAAATCCTAAAATTTTATATAAAATCCGCAGTTGGTGTCTGTCGTTAATATATGAAGGTGGTCTCGGAAATATGTACTATAATTGTTCGAAAAATACTAAGTCGTACTAAATTGGGTGGATTGATGGATGGATGGAGCTGAAATCCCAATATTTTATATTTAAGTCTCTGTTGCAAACCTGTACTATAATTGCACGGAAAGTACTATATAGTACTAAAATATGGTATTTGGTGAAGGGATAGGACTTAAGTCCTCAAATTTTAATTTGGATCTCTGTTGTTATCTGGAATTGAGATATAGAGGTGGTTTTGGAAATGTGCAGTATAATTGTGTGAAAAGTACTAAATAGTACTAACTTTGATATTAGGTGAAGGAATAGGACTACAATTCTGAAATTTAATATAAATGTCGCTACTGGTGTATGTTGTTAACATATGCAGGTAGTTTCGGAAATGTGTACTTTAATTGTTCGTAAAGTACTAAGTCGCACTAAATTGGGTATTGGATAAAGGCATAGAGTTGGAATCCTCATTTTTTGGTTTTGGAGTGCGCACCACAATTGTTCGAAAAGCACTAAATGGTACTAACTTTGGATCACTGTTGGAGTCTACAATGGCTAGATGTATGTTGTTTTGGATATGTGTACTAAATGTTACTAAATCTGGTATTGGGTGAAGGAATAGAACTGAAATTCTGAAATTTCCTATTCAGGTTCCTGTTAGTTTCTAGGCTTTACATATGGAGATGTTGAAATAGTTTTGAACAGAAACATTGTAAGTGGATCCATTGGTGTTTACTAATATCCACCTCGGTACGCTTCAAAATGAATGATTTCGAAAACTTTTTGGTATATAGGCTATTTGATTTTTTTTTACATTTTTTCTTCTTGGATAGGAGGACCTTAAAAAATTAAAAAATCTCAAAAAGCTTAGACAAAAAAGCTAAATTTTACAAAAATATAAAGATATTGAAAAATGGAATAATTTGGAGACCCTTTGCCACCAGTTTAATTAATAATTGTTTATAAATTTGTTTTCAAAATTAGGCTTCTTGAGTTTTTTTTTTTTTTAATTTTTTTTTCTTGGATAGGAAGATCTTAAAAAATGAAAAAATCTAAAAAAAATTACTTTTTTGTCTAAATTTTACAAACATATTAAGATATTGAAAATTTGACTAATTTGGAGACCCCTTACCACTAGTTTAATTAATAATTATCCATATATTTGTTTTCAACATTTTATTGGAGTTATTGTTATTAAAAATGTAGGGCTTTTGTGGGATATTTACGGGAAAAAGTGGGCTAATATTTTCCATTTCCGTATCTTATTATTTTTATTATTTTTATCTTAGGAGATACATAACATTTCTTTGAAGAACTAGAACTTTCGGGAGAGAAGTAGCAGAAACAGACACACGCGGAACATTTAATTCATGTTAAATTATAAACCTTCTGTAGCCATTGAACTTCTTTCTCTCTCTCTCTCTCTCTCTCTCTCTCTCTCTCTCTCTCTCTCTCTCTTTCTCTTTATGGACCCACTGTGCCACCCTGTAATAATTTTCGAGTAAACTGCAAAAAAATGCTTTCACAACAATGGTGTCTGCCAAAGCAAACGTTGGGGCAATGCTTTTGTTGCTGCCGAAACAACAGCCGTTTGCAATTCATGGAGTTATTGTTGTTGCTGTCATTACTGTTGTTGTTGTTGCTGCTGTTTTTGTAAGTGTTACAATAACATGAACAAGTGACAGACGCTGTTGTTCGAGTGTCATTAAAACAGCTCATTAGGAAAATTTGTTTGGAAGTTTATCATATCAGAAGAAATAGTTGCCTGTGAAATGTTGTAGCCAAGTGGCGAAGAGTCTAAGAGACACAACGGCAACAACAACAATGCCAAAAGTTAAATATTAAATAAAGGAAGAGAAAATAGTCTTGATTCCGCCTGCTACAGACTATCTAGATAGACATTAAGTATGCAACAATGATATTATTTGGACAGACATGCCAGACAGGGAGAGAGTGAAACAGTCTTACAAATGTCTAAATGGAAGGAAGTTGCTATTAAGAGATAGAGCTCAGTATTGTCGGCCAACAGTAAGTGATAGTCTGTCAATGGGGGCTAAATGTGCTTTAAAGTGTTTTCGAGGAAAACGAGAGGGGACAATAATTTTGGTAAATATGAGGAAGAATGCCCAATACAGATGGGCACTTGATATATTCCAAGCTTGAATTCTATTTAATACTAGAAAATGCCCGATTCTTCGGCAGCGAAAAGTCCACCAAAAAATGTTAGATTTATGTCAACAGTTTGTGATAGGCATTTTTAGTACTCAAAATACAGAATTTGTTCAGTTAGACAAAATTTTTAAATCAAGACTGCATACATCGAACCAATCAATTCTTCAGACTTTGAAAGTTTTCCAATATTATCCCAATTTTTCATTCTCGAAAAGAAAAATCGGTAAATGTTTACCCTTTACACTAAAAAGTCTTTAAATCCTTACATTTTAAAAGTTAACCGAGCAGGATATTAGTAAAACCATTGCACAATGGACCCACATCCAATTTTTCTGTCCAAAAGGTTTTCAACGTCTCCATATGTAATCCCTAGGAATCAAAAGCGACCTCAATATCAAATTTCAGAATTCCAGCTCTATATCTTACCCAATACCCAATCAATACTATCCCTTCACCCAAAACCAAATTTAGTAATGAGACCTCCTTATCAAATTTAAGGAATTCAGCTTTATCACTTCATACAATACCAATCAAAACAATCTCTATATCTCAGTCCCAGATACCAACAGAGACCTTCACCCAATACCCTATAGTATTTTCGTACAAATATGGGACACATTTCCAAAACTAGCTCCATATGTCCAGACTACAAATGAACAGTGACTCTAATATTAAATTACAGATCCCAAGCACTATCTGTTCGCCTAATACCAATTGTACCAAAAATATAGTACTTTTCAAACAATTAACGTACACATTTCCAAAAGTACCACCACCAGATCATAACCACAGGCACCAACAGTGACATTTATATAAAATTTTGAGGATTTTGTTTACTTTTCTTTCACCTAGTACAACATTTAGTACTATGTAGCACATTTCGTACAATTATAGTACACATTTCCAAAACCACCTTCACATCTCAATTATAGATTTCAACTGAGACCTCAATATTAAATCCCTTCACCCAATAACAAATTTAGTACTTTTCGTACAATTTCCCAAATCACCTATATATCTCAATTCCAAATACCTGCAGAGGCCTCAATATCAACCTTGAGGATTACAGTTATATTCCTTCACCCTAATACTAGTACTTTTCGTAAAATTATAATACGCATTCCCAAACTAAATTATACCAAATATAGTACTATTTAGTACACTTGTGGTACACATTCCCAAAACCACCTCCAATTACCAACAGGCACCCCAATACAAATTTTCAAAAAATTCAGCTTCATCGGATCACTCTAAAACTTTTCCAAATTTAGTAACTTTTAGCACTTTTCGCAAACTTAGTACACATTTCCAAAACGACCTTCATATATCGAACTTATTTTTTCAATCTTGATTCTCATATCATCTTTGATTTTTTTAGCTCTATCCGTTCACATACTCGTAATACCAAATGGTACCATTTTAAAAGTTTAGTAACATTTTAGAACATTTCCTTAATTTTAAGTTCAAATTTCCAATAACCCTTTGGTACATCTATCGGGTACTCCTTCAGGGATTCTTATTGCAAGTTTAAGATCCATCGGTTTATCACAATTCCAATCCCACACTTTCACAGTGATCCCAATTCCAAATTTTAGGATTGCAACCCCTGTTGGTTCGCCCAAATACAAATTGTACTTATTTTCAAATTTCAGGATTCCAACGCTACCGGTTCACCAAAATGTTAAATCGTACCAAATTTAGTACCATTTACATAAGTACACATTTCGAAAATTACCTCCATATCCCAATCCTGCACTCCGCCAGTAATATTAATTTCAAATTTAAGCATTGCAGCTCCATCCGTTCCTCCAAAATCAAATTGTTCTAAATTTAGTACCATTTAGTACACATAAGTACGAATTTTCAAAACTACGTACATACCCCAGTCCTAAAATGCAATGGTAATATTTTTTCCAAAATTCAGGATTTCAACTCTATTGGTTCTCCCAAAATTTAAAATGTTAACAAATTTAGTACCATTTAGTACACATAAGTACGAATTTCCAAACCTTCCTCCATTCCCCGATCCTACGCTGCAGCAGTAATCTCATTTACAAATTTCAGAATTCCAACTCTATCGGTTCACCGAAATCGAAATTTATCAAATTTAGTACTTTTCGTGGACATAGGTACAATTTTCGAAAACTTCCCCCATATCCCACAATCCTATACTCCGCCAGTAAGGTTAATTTCAAATTTCTGGATCCCAGCTCCATCCGTTCTTCCAAATTTTATCATATTTAGTACCATTTAGTACACATAAGTACGAATTTACAAAACTACCTACACAACCCAGTCCTACAATGCAAATGTAATCTTATTTCCAAATTTCAGGATTCCCACTCTATTGGCTCTCCCAAAATTCAAATTTGTACAAATTTAGTACCATTTAGTACAAATAAGTACGAATTTCCACAACTACCTTCATTCCTCAATCCTAGAATTATTTTTTGCCAATTTCAGAATTCCAGCTCTATCAGTTCGCCCGAATTGAAATTGTACCATATTTAGTACAATTTAGTACATGTTGTGCACATAAGTAAAAATTTCGAAAAATTCTTCCATGTCCCATTCTTACACTCCGCCAGTATTGTTAATTTCACATTTCAGAATTCCAGCTCCAACAGTTCCTCCAAACCCAAATTGTACTAATTTCGTACCATTTAGTACTTTTCGTATACATGAGCACAAACTTCCAAAACTAAATTTTTACATCGACTCTAATCCTTAACCTTGATTCCCATTCTAAATTTTAAGATTTTAGCTCTTCACCCAAATCGAAATTGTACCAAATTTAGTACCATGTAGTACTTTTCGGGCACATAAGTACAAGTTGCGAAAACTTCCTCCATGTCCCATAATTCTTCACTCCACCAGTTATGTTAATTTCAAATTTCAGACCTCCAGCTCTATCGCTTCCTCCAAATTCAAATTGTACTAAATTAAGTACCGTTTAGTACTTTTTGTATACATGAGTACACACTTCCAAAAAAACATTTTTACATCGACTCTACTCCTTAACCTTGATTCACATTCTAAATTTCAAGATTTTACCTCTTACCGTTCATTTGATACGAAATGGTACTAAATATAGTAATTTTTAGTACTTTCTGTACACTTATAGTGCGAATTTTCAAAAACGCTTAGGTACATCTATCAAACACTCCATCAGTGACCCTCATTTCAAATTTAAGATTGCTGGCTCTACTGCTTCCTCAAATACCAAGGGTACCATATTTAGTACCTTTTAATACTTTTCGTACCGTTCTAGTACGAATTTCCAGGAATCCATGCTTATCTGACCCCATCAGACCAAGAGTGACCCTCGTGCTAAATTTCAATATTTTGATTCAGCCATTTCATTTGGACATTGCTTATAGGTCAGTCAGCTCCTTACTCTCTTATATTCTCATTCAGGACATTGCAGACAATTTATTTCCCATAGACGTCCTTCCACATTTTCCAAAAAAATATCAGATTGCTTTGTGATACAAGACACTCATAGATTTCTCATGAAAAAAAACACCAAATCATTGAAAGTCATAAAATTTAATTGACACCTGATAAGTTTTTTTCAGGAAATCATTCAAATCACAAACCAACCTCGTCACCACCATAAATTTGGGCTCCCCTCAAAAAAATGTAAATATTTTTTTTATTAAAAACCCATAACCAATCACAACTTAGTTATGTATCGTAATTGCTCTTTATTTGGCAATTGCTCGATACAAATTTATGTAAATTACCATCCGCTTGTCCGCTGCCATGGCCATGGCCAATAAAAACGAAAATTGCAACAAAAAAGTGTGAGATGAAAACGACAATGACATGCTGTCGGACAAAACATTAATTAGCACTTTAAAAGTCATCATCAGCATCAGCGATGATGATATGGTCATTAAAATATGTTCGTATACAAAATACAGCATGCTTGAAATTTCAAAATTTCCATTCGTAGAAATCATCAGCGTATAATAATATTATTCTTGTAGTGGCGTTGGCTAACATGCCCCGGTTTTTGTTTCCTTTTTTTTTGTCCGGCGTGTGAAAAAGTTAACATATATGGGTCGTTGTAGGGAGTCGAAAAAAGTCAACATAAAATTCATTGAAACTTGTAGCGCTTTTTTCAAAGAACAACAATTTTACATCGAACAAATGATTATTTGTCACATATTTTGTAACACGATGACAACAACAACAACATGAATGTTATTAGTTGTAGTAGTTTTGAATTCGTGACAAAAAGTGACTGACAAAATATGACATGAAGTCAAGAGGCGTAATTACATAGTAATGTAATTAATGAATTTTGTGAAATGTTAGGAGGATTGCTTTAATGAAAGAAGGGTTTCATATGAAAAAGGCCCTTTTGGAATTCAAGGGATAGGGAGGAAAATATAAAAATATAAATGTCTTATTTAATTTAAAATTTTTTTAAACCACAATTTTATGTAAGAATTTCTTTCAAAATATTTTATTTTGAATTTTTTTCCAAAAAAAAAAAAAAAAAAACACATGAGGAGGTTCTTGCTGACTTTAATTGAAAATCCGCTATAGCAATGCATTTAATGAATTTTGTGAAATTTTAGAAGGTGCTACTGAAGTGAAGAAGGTCCCTGCTGGGGGTTTCATGCGAAAAAGACCCTTTTGAAATTCAAGGCATTGGGAATTTTAAATGGATGAATTTATAAAAAATAAAAAAAAAATATTAAGTTCAGACGGGCCTTTTAATACCCTCCACCATTTGGAACAAATATGAAAATTTTCAAAAAATAAAATCCTTAAAAACTTCTGTTAAAATTTTAAAAATACCAAATATAGCCGTTATATTGGGGTCTATACGACGTGGACCTACATAGGCATTGTTTGTCATAAGCCATTACCATATTCAAATTCGGTGAATAATGAAAAAACGGTGAAATAAACGATGAATAATGTAGCTAAAATCATCAAAATATCGTATATAGGAAGGTACCGTTATATCGGAGCTGTGCAAACACCTGGGTCAGCATAGACAATTTTCTGTCATAGGCTGTAGCATAGATTACGAACTTCAAATATGACATCTCAAACAATTTCGGTGGGTATTGCACCTAAAATCGTCAAAATACCGAATATAGGGAGGTACTGATATATGGGGCCTATACGAAGACCTGGACCTGCATAGACAATTTTCTGTCACTGACTGTAGTTCCCATTACGAACTTTAAATACTAAATTTGAAACAATTCCGCTGAATAATGTCGCTTAAATCATCAAAATACCGAACATAGGGAGGTACCGTTATATGGGGGCTGTACGAAGACGTGGACCTGCACAGACAATTTTCTGTCTTAGGGTGTAGTATCCATTTCGAACTACAAATACCAAATTTGAAATAATTCCGATGAATAATGTCGCTAAAATAATCAAAATACCGATTATCGGGAGGTACCGTTATATGGGGGCCTACTGGAAAAATAAACATGTGTGCAAAATTTTAGCCTTCTACCTCAATTCGTTCGAAAGACGTGATTACAACAGACAGACAGACGGACATCGCTAAATCGACTTAGAATTTTACGCTGATCAAGAATATATATACTTTGTTGGGTCTGACATGAGTATTTCGAGGAGTTACAAATACAAATATTTGTATACCCTCCAACATAGTATGGAGGATCAATTAAGTTCGTCATTCCGTTTGTAACTCATCGAACTAGAAATTTTTGACCTAATAAAGCCCTGTCCATCTGTTGTAATCAAGCTGAGTCTAAACGAGTGAAGATAGGAAGCTAGAATTTTGCACAGATCCTCCTATTTTCTACAGATAAGTCAAGTTCGGAGATGGCCTACGATAAAGCATAGCCCCCATATAACCCCCGATTTTTGGTTTTTTAATAACTTTAAAATTTATCAATGGAATTGTCTGAAGGTCCAAACAAGGAGTTCCTTCTAAGTACTTTAGCCTCCTGGAAGAAAATTGCCTACAAAGGTCCTCGTCTTAGTAAAGCACCCATATAACGATACCCCCGAAATTCGGTATTTTCATGATTTTAGCGACATTATTCACACGAATTGTTTAAATTTCGTATTTGAAGTAATGGGTACTTCAACCCATGTCTATGCAGGTTCGCATTTTCGTATAGCCAATACCTCCAGATATTCGGTGTTTTGATGATTTTAACGACATAATTTTTCGGAATTGTTTCAAATTTGATGACATTATTCGCCATTCGACCCCATATAATGGTTTTCATTTGAGCGGTATTAATCGACAGATTTTTTTTCTAATTTTTCAAGTTTCTTCTGAATGGTGGAGGGTGTAAAAACTTCGGCCCGGCCGAACTTAGCTGCTTTTTTACTAGCTTATTTTGATTTTTTCTACAAATCACAATTTTTATTGAGAATCCACAATAGCAGAGTAATTAACTACTTTTGTAAATTTTAAAAAAGGACTTTAATAGCAGGTCTATTGCGGGATTTTGTACCAAGAGGAAGAATGTATGTTCTACATGAGGCAAACACATGGGGGAACATCTATAAATACAAGAGTCAGCCAGTCAGTCATTCAATTAGTTATGACGGACGGAAACAGCTGAAGCTAGAAATTTGATATTCAGTTGCACGAGGGCCAGTCTTGATGCGAAGCCGTGTGATAAGGCTTTGGAATTCGTACTAAAAGGGTACGAAAAATACAAACATCTACTTAAAATTGTATAATTTATTTTGGACAAATAAAATGAGCTAGAATTCTAAAATTCCAAATTAGAGTCACTAATGGAGGGCAGGATATGTGTACCAAAGGGTATTTTGGAAATTTGAACTTTAAGGTTTCGAAAATTTCTAAAATGGTACCATTTGGTATTGAGTGGAAGGATAGAGTTTAAACTTCAAATTTGATATGAGAATCAAGGTCGCTAAATAGTTTTGAAATACGAAGGTGGTTTTTGGAAATATGTACCAAGTGTGCGAACTGTACTGAATGGTACTAAATTCATAACAGTGTTGTTGAGGATGGAGTCCCTATTGGTGTTAGATTTTTGATAAAGAGGTGTTTTTGGAAATGTGCACTGCAAGTTCACGAAAAGTATTAAATATTACTATATTTGGTACAATTTGGTATTGGGTGAAGAGAATTGGATGGAATTTGGTATTAGGGTCGCTGTTTATGTGTAGTCTGACCATATGGAGATATTTTCGAAAATGTGTACTATACTTGTGTGAAAAGTACTAAATGGTACCAAATTTAGAATTGGATGAAGGGATAGGGCTGGAATCTTCAAATTGAAACTGGAATTAAAATATAAAGATGTTTTGAAAATGTGTACTAATTGTACGAAAAATACTAAATAGTACTATATTTAGTACAATTTAGTATTGGGTGAATGAATAGTGATTGAAATCTGAAATTTTCTACTAGGATCGCTATTCATGTGCTGCATGGCCACATGGAGGTGATTTCGGAAATGTGTACTATAATTGCACGAAATGTACTCATTAGTAATAAATTTGGTATATATGGGTGAAGGGATAGAGATAAAATTTTGAAATTTGATCTCAAGATTACTGATCATATCTGTGTTTTAGATTTTGCGGTGGTTCTGTATTTGAAAGAAAAGTACTAAATTTGGTATTGGCTGAAAGAAGAGATAATGAATGATTGAAATGGGTATTATGCGAATGGATAAAGCTAGAATCCCGAAATTTGATATTGAGGTCTCTATAGCTATCTGGATTTATGATATGGAAGTGGTTTTAGAAATGTGTACTCTAATTGTACGAAAAGTACAAAATAGTACTCAGTTTGGCATTGTGTGAAGGCATAGAGCTGAAATACTAAAATTTGAAATAGAAGATATAGAGATGGAATCCCAAAATTCTATATTGGGGTCTCTATTGGTATCTGGAATTAAGATATGGAGGTGGTTTTGGAAATGTGTACTGTTATTGTATGAAAAGTACTAAATTTGGAATTAGGTGAAGGAATAGGTGAAAGTATCTATGGTGTCTAAAATTTACATATAGAGACGTTGAAATAGTTTTGAAGCGAAAAAAAAAATTACTAATATCCTCCTCACTAAACTTCAAAATGAACGATTCTGAAGACTTTTTTAGTTTAAAAGATAAACATTTCCCTTTGGTTCTTACCGAAAAACGGAAAAACTTGAATCATACATAAAACTATGAAAGTCTGAAAATTTAGTACTTTAAATTTCCTTAATAGTAAAGAGAAATTAGTAATGTTTCCAAGAGGGTAATTTAGGATACTGCACTTTTTCATATTTTTTTTACTGGAGTTTTGCCGTGCTTTAAAATTGTGTTTAAGAATTATTTCTTAAAAATCAGATTTTTAAGTATGTGGTCCTTGGAAGGGTTTTCTTAAGTATATTTTATTAAGGAAGCCCTTGGAAAAATTTCTCTATAAAAATTCCCGGTATTCGTCTTTGAATAATTAACATTCCGAAAAAAATTACAACTTTGAGCCTTGCCAAAATACTTTCTTTAACATATACATAAATTGACGCAAAAATAATTTTTCTCAAAAAAAAAAAAACTCAAATTTGATAGGAAGCTCCTTAGAGACATTTTCTTACAAAATCTAGTATTTCCGGTAAAGAAGTTCTTTACAACTTATATTTTTTAATAAGTAAATATTAAAAAAAATCCTTAAAAATTCTGTATTTCAGTTCTTATAACATCTCTATACCTGCAAACCTTGCCCTGAAAGTTCTTGAAAATATTTTATCCTCAGAATTTATCTAAAACTATCCTGAAAAACCTTGGATTTTTTATAAGAACATTCTTGAAAGTTTTTGAAAAGATTTTATCAAAAAATTAAGAACTGTATTTTTGTCCTAAAAGTCCTGGAAACAATTGACCAGGACTTTTACTTTCAATATGATGATTTTTTTTTAAACCTAAGATTATATAGTATCATAATTTTCGGTGGGATAGCAGCCCTTTATCTTTTTTAAATACTTACATAGAATTTGTTCAGAATTTTATGGTCATGATATTTCGACCGTTGGTTGGGAAGATAGCCCCTATGGGAGATATACTTTTTTAAGTCTGATTAAGAGAAAATTACCTTAATCTTGTTTAACATGAGGAACACTTAAAATGCATTAGAAGTGGTCTACTATAAATAATTTTAGTTTTCCGTTTTTTGATCTATTGGGCAGGCTATTGGGTCTTCCGTAAGTTATCCTTTTAGGAAATAATTTTTTGATTGTTTTTAGTAATCATTAAAACATATCTCCATATTTCTCTCATAAAAAACATTGGCCCACATTTCCCACATAATGCAACACATATTCAACATTCGTTTGGCCAAATTGGCATTTACACCTGCTCATTACTCTCCCTAGCGAATGAATGAGCAAAGCAACTGGCCAACCAACCCAACCGCTATTCCCATTAACTTACTTAAGGTCATAAAAACCACAACAAGTCCAGGTAAACTTTTTAATAACCAAGAACAATGACAGTGGCCCAAACACGAACACAAAGACAAAAACAAGAAGTGTGTTCCCAACATACCAAAATGGCTTGAGAATAATATTACAATAAGCTTATGAACATAAGCCTTAAGCTTGAGAAAATCTTGAGAAAACATTGAAAAATGTTTGTGTAACAAGTATAGAATAATCGAAACGGAACCCTTATTTATAAGCTTATACTTGAAATTGTAGAATATGCTTACAAAAATAATATTATAATAACCTTATTTTTGTAATAGTATATATTATTATTTTTTTTAATTTTTAATCATTTTTCACATTTTTTTTCTTGATGGACATCCCAGTAGTCACTGCATCATGTGGCATTGATACCCTGACGTTTTCTTCTCCCTTATTTGAACTTCTGCATCTCTTGTATCTCACGTATTGAATTCCTTCAACTTTTTTGATGATCCCAATCTGAAATGGGATTGGAATAATTTATGTGAAAGATTCCCGGATTTATTATTCATCCATACCTTAAGGGTTCGGTCCAGAAATGGGTCCTAAATTCGCATGATTTTGTTTTTTGCCAAAGAAAATAATTTCTTGCTGACAATTTTCACAAAAAATCAAAACTAATTTGTCAACAAGGGACAGATTTGAGAAATGTTTGTGGAACGTAAGTGTTTCTCAAGCATTGTTGAAAAACTATATTTTTATAATATTGTTCTCAAGCTGTATTGTATTTTTGGTATGTTGGGTTGGCAAAAGAGAGAAAAAAAAGAAAACAAAACTTATACACCGAAACACTCACACACACACATAAGCCGCAACATAAACTTGGACACTCATAACGTGTTTCCAATTTTTATGTTTTGTCATTTTCTCGTTGCTCTCTCTCTCCTCTCTCTGTACAACACTCATGTTTCCCAGTGAGGAGAAGGAAACACAAAAAACTTAATGGTGAGATGATGGTAATTGTGTGTAGTCCTTGTGTGTGTGTGGGTGTGAGTGTTTTGACACACACTGTTGACAATATACAATTATTAAATGAATGTGCAACAGTGTGCAGGACAGCAAAAACAACAACCAGTCGAGTGTTGAAAAGATTTTAACACGTTCTCGGTTAAAATTAATGGACTTAGTTGCATCCTGTCGTTGCTACGTTCCTTCGTAAAAATAGACGGAAGAAAAAGAGACGTAGGAATAGGAAAAGAACAACATGGAAGAAATGAGAAGAGAAAAAAAACTGAACACTAATGGAAATGTTTATGGTTTTATGACCAATTTTACTTTCCGTTTGGTGGTCTATAAGGTGGCCAATATGTGACGGTGCTGTTGCAGCAGCAGTAGCAATGTTGCAATGGGTCATTCGAGGGAAGTTATTGGTGAAAGAAGAGGATAAAGCAAAACCAGTTTGAGAAAGAAATGGATTTAAAAATAAAATGATGGAAAATTTAGAAATTGTATGGAAAGGTACCAATTGGTACAAAATAGTTTGTCATTGGTAGTGGGATAGAGGCAGAATTTTTAAATTTTTGGAAATTCCTACTAAGGGAGATTTTTGAATTATTTTGCTTTTCTTCTACCAACCAGAAGAGGTACACTTTTATTCAGGTTCGAATAACGAAATGGAATTCTCCAATTCTTCGCCACAAACTATCAGTCAATTCAGTTAAATGAAGAAAAAAAATCCCATTTTATGTTAGGACCCAAATTTCTGTAAAAAGTACCTTCAGAATTCATTGCAATATAAAAACTCGACAACCTCTTACTAGGGATTGACACCCCATTTTTATACCCTCTGCCACATGGCTAGAGAGGGTATATATATCATTTAATACGGCCGAAAAATGTCCCTCAGCGAAATAACGGTTTTAGACCCTATGTATCTTTGGACCAAATCCATTTCAGGACATTTAGAATCGATCTAGCGATTTCCGTTCGTTGGTCTGCCTGGATGGCTGGTGTACACGATAACTCTCGAAGGGAGTACTCGATTTGGTTCAAACTTGGTACATCGGAATATTATTATCGAACTTAGATCGCGTTCAAAGATGCGCAATATCGGTCCTCAAAGGGTAAAAATT
Source organism: Musca domestica (assembly GCF_030504385.1). NCBI lineage: Eukaryota > Metazoa > Arthropoda > Insecta > Diptera > Muscidae > Musca > Musca domestica. Next base: position 1,596,323 of record NW_026712312.1, read on the forward strand.
TGGAAGTAATTATAACTCTTAAAAATATGTGAAAAAAGAGTCCGAATGTCTTAAAATTTTACACATTCCAATATTTTTATCCACACAAGATCTGGTGTAAAGATGAAATATATAGGATCATTCCTTCTGGTATCTCCCCCACAAAGGGGTAAAAATGTTAAAGAAAAAAATTTCGAATTTTTCTCTCGAAGGAAGTTTTCGATTTGGTCCAAACTTGGTACATTTTAATATTACTGTCGAACGTAGGTTGAGTTCAGAGATGGGCATTATCAGTCCACCGGGTGGACTGGTGCCTCCCCCACAAAAGATCGGAATTTTCAAAGAAAATAATTTGCTGTACAGAAAGAGAAGGGATAATCCGATTTTACTCCAACTTTGCAAAAAGGGCAAAATCAAATCACTCCATCAAGTACATCCCCCACAGAGGATCAGAATTTGGAATAATTATGCCTCTTATAAAATGTGATCTAAGAGTCGGATTGTCTTCAAATTTCACACATCATATGACTATTCCTTCTGTTATCTCCCCCACAAAGGTTCAAAATTCGGAATAATTATAACTCTTATAAAATTTAAAAAGAAGAGTCCGATTGTCTTCGATTTTTACACATGCCATTATTTCTACTAACACAACATATGGTGGGAATATGGGATATATCGGTCCATTCCTTCTTGTTCCTACCCCACAGAGAGTCAAAATTTGGAATAATTATACCTCTTATAAATCTGATCTAAGAGTCCGATTGTCCTCAAATTACACACATCACAATATTCTTATCAATCCAAGTTCTGGTGAGAAGATGGAATAAATCGATTCACTCCTTCTGGTACCTCCCCCATAAAGGGGTCAAAATTTTGAATAATTATATCTCTCATAAAATACGGAATAATTATCCGATTCTCTCTAAATTTCCCACTTCTCAATATTTTTACCAACGCAACATCTATTGTGAAGACGGGATATATCGGTCCGCTCCTTCTGGTACCTCTCCCACAAAGGGGACAAAATTTTGAATATCCATGAACTTCATAAAACCCGAAATTAACATCTGATTCCATTAAGGCTTGGCACATTTCAATATTTCTACCAACACAAAATCTCATATAAAGACGGTGGAGATCGGACCACTCCATTAAGTACCTCCCGCTCAAAGAGGTCAACATTTTGAATAATTATAACTCTTATAAAATTTGAAATTAAAGGCTGATTGTCTTCAAATTTTGCACAATCCAATACTTCAGTCAATGCAAGATCTGCTGCAAAGATGGGATATGTCGGTCCACTCCTTCTAGTACCTCCCCCACAAAGGATCAACATTTTGAATACCACTGAAGCCCATATTTAACACCCAATTCCATTCAGACTTGACACATGTCATATATTTGTATCAGCACAAAATCTCTATTATAAAGATGGTAGAGATCGGACCTTTTATTTTGGTACCTCCCCCCAAAAAGGGTCAAAGTTTTGAATAACCAAAACGATCAAAAAATCCCAAAATAAGCATCCGATTCTCTTCATATTTGCTACTTCCTAATATTTTTACTAACAAAAGATCTGGTGCGAAGATAGAATGTATCGGTCCACTCCTTCTGGTACCTCCCCGACAAAGGGTCAAAATTTCGAATAATTATATCTCTCATAAAATGCGAAATAGGCACCCGATTCTTTCCAAGTTTCCTACTTCCTAATATATTTACTAACAAACGATCTGGTGCGAAGATATCATAAAATGAGGAATACGCATCCGATTCTCTTAACATAGCCATCTTGTTATTATTTTAACTTACGAAAGATCTGGTGTGGAGATGGGATATATCGGTCCACTCCTTCTGGTACCTCCTCCACAAAGGGGTCAAAATTTTGAATAGTTACATCTCTCATAAAATGAGAAATCTGCACCCGAATCTCTTCATATTTCACACATCCTATTATTTCTACTAACACAAGACCTGCTGTGAAGATGGATTATATCGGCCCACTCCTTCTAGTACCTCCCCCACAAAGGGTCAAAATTTCGAATATTTATATCTCTCATAGAATGCGAAATAGGCATCCGAATCTCTTCATATTTCACACATCCCATTATTTCTACTAAAACAAGACCTGCTGCGAAGATGGAATGTATCGGCCCACTCCTTCTGGTACCTCCCCCACATAGGGTTTAAGATTTTAAAAAACAAAACGCCCAAAGAAAGCGGAATAAACATCCAACTCTATTCAAATTTTACACACACAAACATTTTTGCTGAAACAAGATCTGCTGTGAAGATGGTAGATATCTTCGAACCCCTTCCGATATCTCCCCCCACAAAGAGTCACAATTTTCAATATTTTTAGCCGTGATAACTTGCAAAATAAGTCAGCGCTTCCCTACAAATTGCTACTTGCAAATATTTTTCTGAACCAGAAACCTGAGATGAGTATGGAATTTATCGGAATTTATAATTTGGAACAAAATTGGATATAAATGTTCGATTTTCATGTAATTTTGCCCATACCAAAATATTTATCTCTATTAGATGAAGTGAGAAAATGGAATACTTCGGTCGATATATAGTCGGGTACCTCACGCACATTTTAAGATTTTCTAAAAATTTTGTAATATCTCATTAAAGTGATGGAAGTAGTCGATCTGGCACATGATCTGGCACATCGCAGAATTTATTTCATATTTATTTAGGTCCGATGTTAGATAGACAATATTGGCCTTCGGAACCTAATCCATAGAGGGTCAGAAATTTGAATAATCATAACAGAAGCCAAAATATATTTGAATAATCGAACATTGGCTGAGGTTATACATCTGTCGACAAAACCGACTGATACCTTTTAACATGTTATTTTAACAATTACAACAAAAGAAACTCACAACCAGCGCTATTTTGTGCCAACAGGCCACTTAAACCCTCATCTGGATATCGACTTAATTAAGGACATTCCAAAAGTGACCATATTGTTTTTCCCCCCGTCCATTTTCATTGCATTCCGGCACACAATTACAGACGTCCTTAAGGTTGTAACTTAATTTAGTTATTTCCATTGAAGATCATTCAAATTGCGGGACAAAGAGGCCAACAACACTTACCCGCAAATATCCAAAGAGTGTAGGTTTGTCTGTCGTTGTGTTTTCCTGTTTTTTTTTTTTTTTTTTTTTTTTTTTTTTTTTTTTTTTTTTTTTTTCAACACCAAGGTGTCTCTGCACTGGCGATTCTGTTGCTTGGATTGACATTCAACAGCCACCTCATATCCTCAAATATATAACTGAAAGTCATTTGGGAAAGCGTCCAGAAAACTCGGACGCAAACATCGCCACACAAGTAGTTCTTCATTAACATGAATTTCACTTAATCTCGACAATAAATTCTAATATCCAAAAGCGGAAATGACAATAAACTCCCAGAGTGTTGAGAAATGAAAGAGAAATGTGAAAACAAAGCGAAATGAATGACATGGAATGAAAATAGCACCGGACAATGCTATTGTGTTCCGTGTGGGTTGTTGGAAAGACAAAAGAAAAAAAAAAAACAAGAAAATAAAGAAAATCTAATGATAATGTAGTTAGCGTTAAGAAGAAGACAACACACACACATACCATAGGAACATACACATACATATTCACTAGGATGAGTCCATTTTTTTTGAAATACCTAGGCTATCAAAAAAACGTAAATTTCATTGCACTCCTTCGAAGGGAAGAAGGTATAACAAGATTACACTAAGATCAAAATCGGTCTATACCGATTCAATTTTTTATTATCTGTCTCATTAAGGACATACTTTTAAAACCCAAATAAACCAAGGGAATCGACGAATCCTATTCTTACAAAATAATTTTTAATATCAAGTTCATATTAATTTGCCTAGCATGGCATTCAGAATCTTGAATGCCATGCGACTCGTTGGTAGGAAGTCCTTAAAGACATTATTGTAAAACCCAAGATTTTTTGGGACATGACGTCCTTAAAGGCTGTTTTTACAAAACTGAGTTCTTAAACATATTCTTTAATAAATCCAAGATTTTCCAATTCCTTGTGATATATTTTGGAAAATTAATGATCTTTGTTGAAGTGCCTTTAACAAAAACAAAAAAAAATTAAAAACTGTGATTTTTTAAGTCCTTGACATCCTAAAAAATAAAAGAAACATTTTTAAAAATCCAGGAGGTATCTGATTTTTTTGTCCTTAAAAAAATAAAAATCACCTATTTTTTACTATTTCTAAAAGTCCTGATTTTTTGTGTGGGAAGTCTTTAAAACATACTAAAAAAATAATGATTCTTCTCCATGAAATCTTTAAAAAAAAAAAACAAAAAATTAAAATCACAAGATTTTTGTTTTATTTTTTTATACCCTCCACCAAAAAAAGTATGGAGGGTATATTAAGTTCGTCATTCCGTTTGTAACTCATCGAAATAATCATTTTAGACCCAACAAAGTATATATATTCTTGATCAGCGTAAAATTCTAAGACGATTTAGCCCTGTCCGTCCGTCTGTCCGTCTGTTGTAATCACGCTACAGTCTAAACGAATTAAGATAGGAAGCTATAATGTTGCACAGATCTCTCTTTTGTCTGCAGGCAGGTTAAGTTCGAAGATGGGCTATATCGGTCCACGATATCGTATAGGCCCCATATAACGGTACCCCCGATATTCGGTATTTTGATGATGTTAGCCATATTTTTCAATGGAATTGTCTGAAAATCCACACAAGTAGTTCCTTGTGGGTACTTTATACCTCGGCAGAGAATTATCTATATAGGTCCACAATATCGTACAGCCCCCATATAAGGGTACCCCCACGGTATTCGGTATTTTCATGATCTTAGCCACATTTTTCAATGGAATTGTCTGAAATTCCACAAAAGGAGTCCCTTGTGAGTACTTCACCCCCTGAGAGAGAATTGTCTATACAGGTTCACGATATCGTATAGCCCCCATATAACGGTACCCCCGATATTTGGTATTTTAATGATTTTATCCAAATTTTTCAATGGAATTGTCTGAAATTCCACAAAAGAAGTCCCTTGTGCGCATTTTACCCTCTTAAAAAATAATTGTCTATATAGGTCCACGATATCGTATGCCCCCCATATAACTGTACCCCCCGATATTCGGTATTTTGATGATGTTAGCCACACTTTTCAATGAAATTGTCTTAAAATCCACACAAGTAGTTCCTTGTGAGTACTTCACCCCCTGAGAGAGAATTGTCTATACAGGTCCACGATATCGTATATCCCCCATATAACGGTACTCCCGTATGTACGGTATTTTGATGATTTTAGCCACATTTTTCAACGGAATTGTCTGAAAATCCACACAAGGAGTTCCTTGTGGGTACTTTATACCTCGGCAGAGAATTATCCATATAGGTCCACGTATGGACCTATATCCCCCCATACATCGGCACCTTCCTATATTAGATATTTTAAAGATTTTAAAAGAATTTTTAATGGATTTTATTTTTTTGAAAATTTTCTAATTCGTTCCAAATGGTGGAGGGTATTCAAAGTCCGAACTTACTGCTTTTTTACTTGTTAAAATTCAGAAAGTCCTTGATTTTTTATCAAGTCACAATTTGTTTTTTTTTTTTTTTTGATTGTCCTTGTAACATAAAATCCTTGAAAAAATAAATATCCAAGATTTTATACCCTCCACCATAGTATGGAGGGTGTATTAAGTTTGTCATTCCGTTTGTAACACCTCGAAATATGCATTTAAGACGATGTTCGTCCGTCTATCAGTCTATCCGTCTATCACTCTAGCTTTCGAACGAAATGAAGTAGGTTGATACAATTTTACTCAAATGTGTATTATGTCTGCAGGACTTTTGGAATTGAAAATGGGTGATCTAGGTCCACGTTTTTGTACAGCACCATATAATGGTACCTCCCATTATTCGGTATTATGGTGATTTAAGACAAATTATTCATCGAAAATGTTTCAAATTTTGTATTTGAAGTTCGTAATGGGTACTACAGCCTATGACAGAAAATTGGCTTTGCCGGTCCACGTCTTCGTAAAGCGGTATAGCGTATTCGGTATTGTGATGATTTTAGCGACATTATTCACCGGAATTGTTTCAAATTATGTATATAGAGTTCGTAATGGAAACTACAGCCTGTGACAGAAAATTGTCTGTGCAATGTCTTCTTATAGGCCCCATATATCAGTACCTCCCTATATTCGGCATTTTGACGATTTTAGGTACAATACCCACCGAAATTGTTTCAGATGTCGTATTTGAACTTCGTAATGGATGCTACAACCTGTGACAGAAAGTTGTCTATACTGGTCCAGGTCTTCGAATAGCCCAAAATACCCCGATTTAATAAAGATTTCGGTTTAACATTTTCCTGAAGTATTTCGTTTACATTTCTCAAGGAGCAATTCTGCAAACAAGTTTTCTATAACCATCTAAAGAATTTTTCATAAACATTTTAATTTCATAACATTTTAAAGGCATTTCATAATTGACAAAATAAATTTCATCAGCCGTTTTAATTATTTGTTTTAATTGTTTCATTTTAAATTTGATCGGAAATTGAATGACGAAAATAATATGACGAAACCAAATACACAATAGAATAATATCTCGTGTTCCGAACTAAATAAATGTTTTGATTCCCCACATGTGAGCAGAAGTTGTTTTTAAAAAACACGGAACACTTATTTTTAGCTAAAGTTCTATTTTAGACAATATAAACAAATATGAAAACTAAGCACGTGTATAAATATTATGAATTTTATATTTAAATATGAGTTCATAATAATCGGCATAGCTTCCAACGTTTCCTTAATGGAAAGTTTGAAATTTCCATAGCAACAAGGTGTTTTTAAAACTCACAGATATCTACTCTTTGCGACTTGAGAAATTACTTAGCAACATCGCCAGAGTTTATGGTGTTTGATTAAAAAATAACACCACTCTAATTAAAAACCAAGTAAAAACAACTTGAACTTTGAATACCCTCCACCATTTGGAACGAATTTGGCAATTCTCAAAAACAATAAAATCCATTAAAAATTCGGTTAAAATCTTAGAAATGCCAAATGTAGCTATTATATTAGGGTCTATACGACGACATGAACCTGCGTAGGTAACATTTCTCATAAGCCATTACAATATTCAAATGCCAAACTTAAAAAATAATCGGTGAATAATGTAGCTAAAATCATCAAAATACCGAAAATCGGGAGGTACCGTTATATGGGGGCTATACGAAGACGTGGATCTGCATAGACAATTTTCTGTCAAAGGCTGAAGTATTCATTTCAAACTTCAAATACCAAATTTGAAAGAATTCCGGGGAATAATGTCGCTAAAATCAACAAAGAAACGAATATCCGAAGGTACTCTTATATGGGGGCTATACGAAGACGTGGATCTGCACAGATCATTATCTGTCATAGGCTGTAGTATCCACTACGAACTTCAAATACCAAATTTGAAAGAATTCCGGTGAATAACGTCGCTAAAATCAACAAAGAACCGAATATCCGAAGGTACTGTTATATGGGGGCTATACGAAGACGTGGACCTACATGGCCCATTTTCAATACCAAAAGTCCTACCTAAATATCTATCAATACACTTCAATTCATTCGGAAGCTAGAGTGATTTCCACAAACGGACCGACGGACGGACATCGCTAAATCGGCACAGAATTTTTTGCCAATCAATAATATATGCACATTGTGGGGTCTAAAATGTATATTTCAAGGTGTTACAAACGGAAGGACAAACTTAACACACCCTCCATACTATGGTAGAGGGTATAATAACATCGTAGCCCTGATATGGTCTGATTCGCAGTACATATTTATCCAACACATTTCACATGGCCACCAAACTATTCCACTGATAAACATGGTTTTTTTTTAATCAAAATATCCACAGCCGTTTTAATTGTTCGTTTGCTAATTTTATACTTGGTCGGAAATTGAATGACGAAGGTCTGAAATACACAATGAAATTATGTCTGGTGTTCTATTTTCAGATAAAACAAATATTATTGTACTATCTGCAAGAAGCAGGTGTTTTTTTAGAAATCGTTCACCTATTTTTAACCTTAGTTTTATTTTTAACACTTCTGATATGGAGGGTAGCAACAAAGACAAACTTGATATATTCCTGAAAACAAAATTTATCAACAACGTTTATTTATTAAGAATTATTTTGAAATAACTCTTGAGACGAATTTCTACAGAGAAAGAGGCTTAGGAAACTGGAGAGGATTTGTGGCTCTTACGAAATCATGGGAATCCTCTGACTATTTCGCAACAACTAAAATATATTAATAGAATATTTCGTTTTTTACAAATCTATACATTTTGTGATTAAATTACTATGCAATAGACTTTGCCAAAAATTTTGTTACTATCCAGAATTTTTATAATTATATGAAATATTATCCGGATTCTAAAACTACCTCTATATCTATAAAAGAGGGAAATATTTGATTGCTTGTGTGTAATTTATGAACTACAAAACCGCTTAAAAATTTTTTCTGAAATTTTCCATATATATAGCATAGATATCGGTTCAGATTTGGATATAGCTCCCATACACATTTTCGGTCGACTTCAGGTTTTTGACGTACGCTATGTATGTTTAATTTTAATGAAATTTGGAATGAGTGATGGAGTTGGGTCTAACAATTTATTTTCAAAATTATATTGAAATTGATTCAAATTTGAGTATATCTCCCATACATATTTGAAATGGGTTGCATTTGGATATAACTCTCATATAAATATTTTCAGTCGATTTTCTGTGTTTGATGCACCGAACAAGTTATATTTCTTAATGAAATCTAAATTAATTTGTAAAATTATATTGAAATCGGTACAGATTTGGATAGGGTTCCCATATATAAATTTGACTCCTGATTTCATGTATTTGATACACCAAACACGTTATGTACAGGGTGTGATAAAAAAAACGGCAACAAAGTCAAAAACCATAACTTTTATTTATTTTTTTTTTAATTTTATTGAATGAAAGCAAAAAATGTCGGAAATAGCATCAAATTTTAGAATAAGTTTAGATTTGTTCGAATTGGTCACCTTTGGCACGATTTATGGCCTTCAAATGGCCAATGAAATCGTCACAAGCTGCTGTGCGGTATTTTGGCCCATTCCCGGCGAAGCGCTTGCTTGAGGTGAAGTGCTTTCCAAAATACTCCAGACATAATAGTCCAACGGGTTGGTATCCGGAGAAATTTTTTTTTTGTGGAAATGAAGCAAGGACCCTCATATTGTAACCATTCTTGTGAGGCGCGTGCTGAGTGCGATGGTGCTGAGTCCTGTTGGAATGTCCAAAGTCTGCGTCAAAATGTTTGAGTGCCCAAGGCTTTAATACACCCGCCAGAAGATTTTCGCAATAATATTCGGCATTTATTCTGATGCCACGGCCGGTATCCAGAGATTTTGGTGGCCATTGTGTGCTGGAAATGAAGCGAGGAACCTCATTTTGTAACCATTCTTGGGTGGCGCGAGCTGAGTGCGATGTTACTGAGTCCTGTTGGAATGTCCAAGGTCTGTGGCCAAAATGTTTGAGTGCCCAAGGCTTTAATATACCCACCAGAACATTTTCGCGATAGTCAGATTTATTCTGATGCCACGGTCGGTATCCGGAGATTTTGATGGCCATTGTGCACTGGAAATGAAGCGAGGAAACTCATTTTGTGAACATTCTTGGGTGGCACGCATCGCACTCAGCGATGGTGCTGAGTCCTGTTAGAATGTCCAAAGGTCTGCGGCCAAAATGTTTGAGTGCCCAAGGCTTTAATACATCCTCCAGAAGATTTTCGCAATAATATTCGGCATTTATTCTGATGCCATACGAGCGGAGAGTGACCATCGGCTGTTATGGCGGCCCACACCATCACCATGGCCGGCGCTTGAGTTCTGATGGCCAACCGAAGGTGCACATTTTCAGCAGACCTCTTCGGCAAGTAAACACGATCATTTTGTAGGTTTACAAACTGCTGGACAACGAATGTTTTCTAATCGGAGACGGAAAAACCCAAATTCGGTAGTTCACCACTTTCGGCCAAGCAAAGCAACGCTTTAGCTCTTTTGGGTCTATTTTCTTTCTGTTGCGGTGTAAGTCCTGGCACTTTTTGGAATTTTAATGGCTTTACCCCGAGCTCATTTTTCAATATTTGCCGAATGGAATATTGCGATATGTTCAGCTCACAAGCCATTTTCGGCCACAACGACGCGGATTTCGATCAGGTCGCTTCTTTACTTTTCAAACCATATCTGCAGATGTTGCTATTTTCCTCCGTCCACTTCCATAACGTCGGGCCACGCTACCAGTATCACGGTAACGAGCGATGGTACGAGACACAAAAGATTTATTCACATTTAAATGCTGGAGAGCTCTAACGATAGCCTATTGTGGTTTTCCAGTCAAATATAAAGAAATCACACTATCACGCAGGACTTCGAATTCGAAAGAACTTTTCTTCTGGAAAATTCTCACCAAAATACTTTTGTAGGCTTGTAAACAATATAATGAGCTGTCACTGGAATAATTTTAACAGCTGTCGGATGAGTGGCTTAGAAATGACAGCAGTCTGAATTAGGTTCCAGTTTTTAGTAAAAAAAAAATCACAACAATTTATTTGAGGCTACGATTATTTCGAGGAAGTGTGTAGGTGATATGTATTGCTACCTAGAATCCTCCAGAAATTCTCCACTAATATAATGCGGTTTACCTTTAAAATATTGCAGTTTCCAGCATCATTTGCTATTGCAATTAATAAATCCCAAAGACAAACTCATCGTGTGTGCGGACTAAGTATGGCATGTTTCTGCTTTTTTCATAGTCAACCATAAGTGGAATATTCACGTGAGGGTAGACCTATTGATTTGTATGTTTACGCTGCTAAAGGAAAAAATATTGTATATCCTAAAACATTACAAAAAATACTTTTTTTAAATTCTAGAATATATTTTTTATTAAAAAACCACAAAATATTTATACATAACATTTTACCTGCATATAAAAGCAAAAGGGGTAGCGAAGTGCACCGGGTTCAGCTATCAACTAATTATTTTAAAATTTCATAATTATTTTTCTTACTCACATTTTTGCCAATATTCCAAACTTCAAATTCTCCTGGAATTACCATAAAGATCCATTGCCATAATAATGCTCTATAAAATTAGTCCACCATGGACCACCATATTTTGAGAACTTAGCTAAAATTAAAAATATATTTTCGCCGTCCAACCAAAAATAACAAAAAAAAACCCCAAGTGTTCATTTTCCAATTATAAACTTTGGCTGGTGGTGCATTCCGTTGTCTTACGGAATGCCGGTGAAACTTTTGAGTTTTTTTGGGTGGGGGGAGAAAAAAATTTTTTATGCAACGACCAACAACGACACGAAGAAGACCATTTATTTTTAATGATTCCAAAAATATTGTTGGTAGTGGTTATGGTTGTTGTTATCGTTGTTGTTGCTATTGTATTACACTTAACACAGTTCATTGAGTAGCTGTGTACAGCGGCCACACCGTCAACAGGCCATAGCTGAAGTTGAGCCACCCACCATCGCTAAAAACAACAACGGATGAGTAGTTAATTATTGTTGTGTTTGCAGTTGTTGTTGATCGCTCCTGACCAACAGGATAGGATGTAAGGTGTACATCGATGTGATGTAGCATTCAATCAACAGCATGCAATGTGGTCTGCAAGGGAAAGAAATTTTTAAAGAAAAAAATCATTTTGTTGTAAAATGGTCAGACTTAATCCCATTATTGTTGTTTTTATAAAAACAACGTTTGTTTATTAGTGGAGAACGATGGTAATGTTTACCAGGGGGTAAGGCAGGGAACACTGAAACATGGAACAACAAAATGTTTTTCCCCCAAAATTACAAGAAAACCAAGGAGATCATTAAAATAGATCTCAAAATTTTAAACATGTATATGCGCGTTTTAAATTTTTACATCGAGAGGTAAGTACAATAGGTTGGAGGTTCCACCCATTTTTTACATTTTTGTAACTATTCGGTCAAGGATACTTGAAATTCATTCATTTTTACTATATGGCGTCTTCGGGAATATTTGTGTAAAATAAATTAACCCTCAATCGAGTCATTAAAGGGATTATTTGGGTAATTTGCTTCAAAAATGTTCAAAATCTCCATTAAGATGATATCACATTATATATTCCACCATTTTTTCCAATAAAATTTTTTGTGGGTCTCAGAACATACCAAATCTTACCTTTAGGTATGCCAGAAATTGATCAAGTTAAAGAAAAAAAATGGGTTAAAGTTGCACTCCATCAGAGGTAATGCAAAATAGGTTAATAAAACATCATGTCAGAGCGAAAGTTTTAGATTCGTTCCACCATCTCATTTAAGTACTCAATATGCACAAGTTGTTCGTTATTTATTCTTGGTCAACTTTATACCTAAAAACTAGAAATCAACAATGACCTCCAGCTCTATCCTCAGACCCAATACCAAATTGTATTAGTATTCTTTTCGTACAGTTATACCACGAATATCTAAAACCACCTAAAATCCACCCAAAACACAGTGACTTAAAGACAAAATTTTAGAATTCCCTTTATCCCCGCATGACATTTTTTCGTACGCTTAAGGTACGTATTTCCAAAACCACCTCCTACTCGCAACTACAGACACCAACTGTGACATCCATATGAAATTTGAGGATTTCAGCTCGATATCTCAACATCAGATACCAACAGTGAACTTAATATCAAATTTCATAAATTTAGCCCTGTATTTCCCCCCATTGATAACTTTAATACTATTTTGTACATTTAAAATACGCATAAAGAAAATTATCTCATTAACTCAACCACAGACACCACGAGTGACATCCATATCAAATTTCATGATATCAGCTCTATTTTTGACCAAAAATAAAATTTAGTACAAATTAGTACTTTTCGTAGTATTATAGCACAATTTCAGAAACCAACAGAGACAACATTATGACATATGAGTAAGCCAGCTCTATTCCTTCACCAAATACCAAATATAGTACCATTATGTACTATTCGACAGTTACAGTTCACATTTCCGAAACCAACTTCATATGTACAGCGATCCTAATAACAAATTTCGGATTTCAAACACTATATTTTCATCCAATACCAAATTGTACCAAATATAGTACTATTTAGTACTTTTTGTACACTTGTAGTATAAATTTCCAAACCCACTTTCATATTTAAATTCCAAATACCAACAGAGACCACAAAATCAAAATTGAAAATTCCAGCCCTATCCCATCACTCAAAACCAAATTTAGTACTTTTAGTACGAATATACGATGCATTTCCAAACTACAGTAACACAGATACCATCAATAATTAAACAAGCAAAAAAGCTGTAAGTTCGGCTGAACTTTGAATACCCTCCACCATTGGGAATGAATTTGACAATTTTCAAAAAAAAAAAAAAAAAATCCGTTGAAAATTCTGTTAAAATCTTAAAAATACCAAATGTAGCCGTCATATTAGGGCCTAAACGATGACGTGGATCTAGGCAACTTTTGTCATAAGCCATTACAATATTTAAATGCGAAACTTAAAAAAATCGGTAAATAATGGAGCTAAAATCATCAATGTTGGGAGGTACTATTATATGGGGGCTATACCAAAATGTGGACCTGCACCGGCACTTTTCTGCCTTAGGCTGCATTACAAACTTCAAATACCAAATTTGAAATAATACCGGTAAAGAATGTGGCTAAAATCATGAAAATAACGGGAGCTAACGCTATATGGAGGCTATACGAAGACGTGGACCTGCACAGACAATCTTAGGCTGCAGTATCCATTTCGAACTTCAAATACCAAATTTGAAACAATTCTGGTGAATAATGTGGCTAAAATCATCAATATACCGAATATCGGCAGGTATCGTTATATGGGGGCTATACCAAAAAGTGGACCAATATGGTCCATTTTCAATACCAAAAGTCCTGCAGACATAACATACATTTGAGTAAAAATTTATCGATCTACTTCATTTTCTTCGGAAGCTAGAGTGAATTCCACAGACGGATAGACAAACGGACATCGTTAAATCGACATAGAAATTTATACTGATCAAGAATATACATACTTCGTGGGGTCTAAAATATATATTTCGAGGTGTTACAAACGGAATGACAAACTTAATATACCCTCCATACTATGATGGAGGGTATAAAAACCAAATTTCAGAATTTTATCTATATCTCTTCCGAGACCAATTCCATATTTGTGGGTTGCACATGAGCAGCGATTCTAATACAAAATTTCAGCTACCAAACACTATATGTTCACCCAATACCAAATTGTACCAAATATAGTACTATTTAGTACTTTTCGTGAACTTGTAGTACACATTTCCAAAATTACCTTTTTATCGCAAACCTACAACCAGCAGGGAACGCAGTATAAAATTTTCATCCCAATTTAGTACCACTTAGTACTTTTCGAACATTTATAGTACACATTTCCGAAATCATCTCCATATTCTCTCTCTCCCTCTCCCTTCACCCAATATCAAATTTAGTACCATTTAGTACTTTTCGTACAAATGTAGGACGCAATTCCAAAACACCGTCAAATCTCGAAATCGCAGATACCATCAATTATCTAAATATTAAATTTCAGAATTTTAACTCCATCCGTGCACCCAATACCAAATATAGTACCATTCAGTACTTTTCGTACAATTATAGTACACCTTTCCAAAACAACCTCCATATGTCCAGGCAACACATGAACAGTGAGCCTAATAACAAATTTGAGATTTAAAGCACTACCCGTTCACTCAATATGGAATTGCACTTGTAGTACACATTCCTAAAACTACCTCTTCATCACCAACAGGGACGCCAATGTAACATTTCAAAATTCTAGCTTCAGCCATTCACCTTGAACCAAACTGTTCCTGTTGTTGTTTACTGCCATTTAGTCCAACTTGTACCAAATACAGTACTACTTTGTACTTTTAGTGCATTTTTAGTACCAATTTCCATAACCACCATCCTACCACCAACAGGGATCCCAATACAAAATTTTAAAATTCCAGCTTCATCTTTTCAACCTTAACCAACCTGTTTCAAACTTTGTACCATTTAGTACAGTTCACATACTTAGTAAACATTTCCAAAAACACCTACACATTTACTTTCCAACCTTTTTTACCAAGTTTCAAGTTTTTAGCTCTATCCGTTCACATAATGTCAAAAGGTACCTTTTTAAAAGTTTAGTACCATTTTATACCTTTTCGTAATTTTAAAGTTGGAATTTCCAAGAACCCTTTGGTACGTCTCTCTTGCAATTCCTCAGTGAATCCTATTCCAAATTTTATTTTAACATTTTAGTACATTTCGTGCCCTTTTAATACTTCGGACTAGTTTCTTATCTAATTTCATACTACTCTGCGTATGAGTGATATGATATTTATGATATCACTCATACGTTTAGGTGGACTGATCTATGAACTAGATTAACACAACTCGAACAACTATTAGAAAATTAATAGTCTGTTTATGTCTATTTAAATTGACTCCTTCATTCAATCTCTCTCCACCACTGTCCACGACCAATCTGGACAATAGCATCAATGTGTGTAGAAAACAAAAAAAGCAGCGAAGCAGGTAACTTTAACGTGCATCCTTTGTTCCTTCAACTAACCAACCACCACCAGCGAGACCTGCAACTAGACGAGAGCGAAAATAAAAACAAACCTGCTGCTACCTCAACAAACGCAAAACAAAACCCCAACAACTTAAAGTGCTTAAGTTTTAATGAAACTTTAAGTTTTCAAAACTATTATCACAAGTGCCATGGCATAATGGAACAACTGATTGTGAAACGGGAGAACAAAAATTAAACTTTATTTCACAAAAAAATTATCAGCAAGAAGAGGAAGAAGAACAAGAGAGAAAATAAATACAAGACATTATAATAATAATAAAAATGCTTCCGGTGGTTATTACCTCAAGTTAATTGGCTGATATCAAGGTGATTTAGGAAATGGATATAAGAAGGGATATAAAATCGGATCGGGGTCGCCCATGTGTGGCACTATAATAGTGTACGTATGTCATGTCATGTCGTTCAATATAATATTACAATTCAAGGTTATTTTTGGTTTTCCTATTGCACTCATAGTGGATAAGTTTTTCATATTATTGGCATGATAGAAATTAAAAATTTTTATTTATTTTTTTGACTACTTGGATTGCAAATTAAAAGAAAATACAAATTAAACGGAAAATATATTAAAAGAATAGAATAAAAATGAAAACATAATCTACGAAAAATTCCATGTCCGACTTAAAACGAGTTTTAAATACCAAGCCAGGGAGATAAGGAGGGTGGAAGCCCTACGGTACAGGCTCTTATGAAATGCTAGATGGCCCATTCCCAAATTGTTTTTTAAATTTAATTTCTGTGTGCGACCCTATACCAAGCATAGGGAGCTTACAGGGTGAGATGAAAAAACTGCAACCAAGTTCGGACTGCTGCCACTTCTAAGCCAATCGTCCGACAGATGTTAAAATTATTCCAGTGACAGCTCATTATATTGTTTACAAGCTTACAAAAGCATTTTGGTGAGAATTTTCCAGAAAAAAAGTTATTCGTGATGGAATTCAAGCGTGATAGTGTGATTCCTTTATATTTGGCTGGAAAACCACAGGTGGCTATCGTTAGAGCACATGTGAATACATCTTATGTGTCTCGTAGCATTGCTCGTTACTCGTGATAGTTGTAGCCTAGCCCGATGTCAAGGAAGTGGACGGGAGAAACCAGCAACATCAGCAGAAATAATTTGAAAAGTAAAGAAGCGACTTGATCGAAACCCGCGTCGCAGTGGCCAAATAAGAACTTACACCGAAACAGAAAGAAAATGGACTCAAAAGAGCTAAAGATTTGCTTCGCTTGGCCGAAAATGGTGAACTGCCGAATTTGATTTTCGTCGATGAGAAAACATTCGTTGTCCAGCAGTTTGTAAACCAACAAAATTATCGTGTTTACTTGCCAAATAGGTCAGCTGAAAATGTGCACCTTCGGTTGGCCACCAAAACTCAAGCTCTGGCCATGGTGATGGTGTGGAACGCCATAATAGCCGATGGTCGCTCTCCGCTCGTATTAATCGACCGTGGCATCAGAATAAATGCCAAATACTATCGCGAAAATATTCTGGAGGGTGTATTAAAGCCTTGGACACGCAAACAATTTGGCCGCAGACCTTGTACATTTCAACAGGACTCAGCACCATCGCACTCAGCACGCGTCACCCAAGAATTGTTACCTAATGAGGTTCCTCGCTTCATTTCCAGCGCACAATGGGCACCAAAATCTCCAGATACCAAACCGTTGGACTATTGTGTCTGAAGTATTTTGGAAAGCAAGGTTGACACTTAAAAATACGAAAGTGTCGATCACCCCAATCAAACGCCTCGCCCGGAATGGTGACCAATTCGAACAAATCTAAACTTATTCTAAAATTTGATGCTATTTCCGTCATTTAATGAAATTTAAAAAAATGTGAAAATTATGGCGTTTGATTTTGTTGGAGTTTTTTTATCTCACCCTGAATACATCACCTTCACAACAGATCTTCCTTTAGCAAAAATACTTGAATGGGTGAAATATGAAAATGCTTATTTCCATTTCTTTGAGCGTTTTGTTTTTCAAAATTGTGAACCCTATTTGTGGAAGGTATCAGAAGAATTGGTTCGATCTCTACCATCTTTATAACAGATCTTGTGCTAATAAAAATATTGAGATGTGCCAAGTCTAAATGGAATCGGATGTTAATTTCGTGTTTTTCTTAAAATGTTCACCCTTTGTGGGAAAGGTACCTGAAAGTTCAAAATTTTGTCCCAAAGGAATTTTGATCAAAATGAATGTGCTTATGTAAATATTGAGATGTGTCAAGTCTGAATGGAATCTGATGTTGATTTTGCGTTTTATGAGCTTGAATAAATATTCAAAATTTTAACCCTTTTGTGGAGGAGGTACCAGAAGGAGTAGACCGATATATCCATCTTCACACCAAATCTTGGGTTAATAAAAATATTATGATGTGTGTAATTTGAAGACAATCGAACCATTACAACGCATTTTATAAGAGTTATAATCCTTCAAAATTTTGACCCGTTGTGGGGGAGGTACAGGGTTGCCCATATTCGACTGACCCATGGGCCCATTCCAATCGACGAGGCTTGTCCGCAGGCAACATTCTTTTCGTCAATTGAACAAATGCAAATCAATGCGAATAATCCGTTGTAAAGTGGACCGAGCCATGCCCAACTGCTGAGAACAACAACAACAACACTGGCTCGTACGGCAGCGATATTCTCGGCCGATCGCCTTGGTCGACTTTTATATGGCCTCTTCGGATCAGAAAGAGCCTTACCAGTCGAAAATTTTTCGTATAAACGCTTAATGGTGTTCTTAGAAGGCGCACTTCTCACATTTTTTAATGTTTTAAAAGCACGTTGACTTTTCACAACTGACTTCTTGTAAATTTCAACTATTTCATAGCGCTCGCGTGGCGTGTATTGGTTCATGGTAAAAATCTGCTTGGACTGACGCTTCAAACGCGGTATGTCATTAAGCGATGTGACATCTCTGTCAAAAGTTATGGCGCTGCCAGATGGGTCCGTCGAATATGGGCAACCCTGTACTAGATGGAGTAGACCGATATTGTACATTTTCTCACTTAACCTAGCACTGATGCCAATATTACCATTTGCAAAGTTGGAACAAACTCGGATTATCCTTTCTCTTTCTATGCAGAAAAATATTTTTCTAAAAATGCTGACCTTCTTTGGTGGAGGTACCAGAAGGAGTTTACCGATATTGCCCATCCCCGAACCCGATCTAAGTTTTATAAAAATATTACGAAGTACCAACTGTGGACAAAATCGAATACTCCCTTCGAGAGTACGGACGGCCGGACGTCACTAGATCGTCTCTAAAATCATTATTTTGATGACGCACCCTCTCTAGCCATATGGCTGAGGGTATAATAATCGAACATTTGCTGAGGCTGTACATCTGTGAGAAAACTGTTACTGGATGGATGGAATCTATTACCCTTAAGGATATTTTTGGTCAAAATTTCTATAAGTCCGTATTTTTTTTCGCCCACACATTCAAGCTTTGCACTTCAATTTTGAATTTATGTCAAGTGCATTTTTATCATTATTTGGGCCCATTTTCACCAATTGAAAATTCTAGCATTTGAGCTGAGGGAAAGTAAATAATTCACACCAGATGGGTCGTTCATGTTTGGGCCAGGACAATGAATTTGTCTACATTGACTTTCATCCACGGATAAGTAAGAATATCGGAAATAATGAAAATAAAAGCTTATTGAGACCACATCAAAAAGTCGACCTATATTTACATTTTATATAAATGGTATGTATACCCACCGAATTATATCAACATTTAATCAGCAAACATTTACATGTGTATATGTATGAGTGTACATACCATACATCTCCCGTTTTTTTGGATAGCTAATATCAGTTAAGAAACAAAATCCTCAAAAAATAAACATCTGTAAAACTTAGTTTTACAACAGCTAACACACACAGAGAGAGCGACAGAGGAAAACCGAGAGAGGAAGAGAGTGGGTGAGAGTGTGAAAGTGAGATAGAACATTGTAACGGCTGGTTGAGGGTTTCAAACATCATCTAAACGCCATAAAACTTTATGATTTTTAGCATTTCCTTTGATTGCACAACGGCAGCGGCGGTGGCGGTGGCTGTGGCAATGGCAAAATACGGAACGAAGGGCTATACAATGTAGCCAAATGGCTTCAAACATTTCCCCCTTGAAACTGAAACGAATCAGGAATAAAAAAACGGTAGCGTGTGCACAAGGCAGCGAAAAACTTGTTGTGGAAAATTGTCTCTAACATTACGCTTCCATTGTTGAACCGGTTGAAATTTAATAGCAAAAGTGAAAAAAGCGAGAAAAACACTCACACACACAGAGAAAATGGTTCGCATACAATCCATATCCAGAGCATTGCTCGTTTGTGGCCCCGGCCCTTCCCCGGTCACCCTGCCATGCTAAACGTTAAGCTATTATGGCCATTGTAAAATAAAAGCAAAAGGATTTTTGCTTTAGTATTTTATTTTTTTTTTTTTTTTGCTACTGGTCCATTTTACCCCCCACTCCACTTTGGTCGCTCTTTTTTATACCCTCCACCTTGGAAAGGAGGGTATATTAACTTTGTCATTCCGTTTGTAACATCCTTAAATATTCGTCGTAGACCCCATAAAGTATATATATTCATAATCAGCATAAAATTCTAAGTCGATTTAACGATGTCCGTCTGTCTGTCTGTCTGTCTGTCTGTTGAAATCACGATACAGCCCACATTATTTGACGTAGAGCGCCAAAATTTAGCAGAGCAATTGGTATTGTGTCTAGGATGGTTGGTATTGAAAATGAGATATATCGGTCCACGTTCTGGTATAGTCCCCATATAACGGTACCTCCCGATATTCGGTATTTTGATAATTTATGCCACATTATTTAACGGATTTGTCTGAAAATTGGTATTTGTAGGTCATAACGGGTCCCTGTATGTGTGGCAAAACATAGCATGTATAGGTCCACGTTTTGGTATAGCCTTCATATAATGGTACCTCCCGATATTCGATATTTTGATTATTTTTGCCACAGTTTTTAACGGATTTGTCTAAAAATTGGTATTTGTTGGTCATAATGAGTTCCAGCTCCGGTGGCGAAACATTGCATGTATGGGTCCATGATTTGGTATAGCCACCATATAACGGTACCTCCCGATATTCGGTATTTTGATGGTTTTTGCAACATTTTTTCACTGATTTGTGTAAAAATTGGTATTTGTGAGTCATAATGGGTCCTAGTTCGTGTGGCTAAACATTGTATGTATAGGTCCACGTTTTGGTATAGTCCCCATATAACGGTAGCTCCCAATATTCGGTATTTTGATGATTTTTGACTGATTTTTTCACGAATTTCACTGAAAATTTGGTAGTTGTAGATCATAATAGGTCCCAGTTCGTGTGGCGAGTCATTGTAATTATAGGTCCACGTTTTGGTATAGCCCCCATATAACGGTACCTCCCGATATTCGGTAATTTGATGATTTTTGCCCCCTTTTTTCACGTATTTGTCTGAAAATTGGTATTTGTAGGTCATAATGGGTTCTAGCTCCGTTGGCGGAACCTTGCATGTGTAGGTCCACGATTTGGTAGAGCCCCCATATAACGGTACCTCCCGATATTCGGCATTTTAATGGTTTTTGCCACATTTCTTCTAATGTTTCCTTTACCCTAAGGTGGAGGGTATTAAAAGTTTGGCCCGGCCGAACTTAATGTTTTTTTACTTGTTTTTATACCCTCCACCATACTATGGAGGGTATATTAATTTTGTCATTCCGTTTGTAACTCCTCGAAATATTCATGTCAGACCCAACAAAGTATATATATTCTTGATCAGCGTAAAATTCTAAGACGATTTAGCCATGTCCGTCTGTCTGTCTGTCTGTCTGTCTGTCTGTCTGTCTGTCTGTCCGTCTGTCTGTCTGTCTGTTGTAATCACGCTATCTTTCGAACAAATTGAGATAGAAGGCTAAAATTTTGCACACATGTATATTTTCCCAGTAGGCAGGTTAAGTTCGTAAATGGGCCATGTAGGTCCAAATTATCATATAGCCCCCATATAACGGTACCTCCCGATATTCGGTATTTTGATGATTTTAGCGACATTATTCACCGGAATTATTTCAAATTTGGTATTTGAAGTTCGTAATGGATACTACAGCCTAAGACAGAAAATTATCTGTGCAGGTCCACGTCTTCATATGGCCCCCATATAACGGTACCTCCCGATATTCGGTATTTTGATGATTTTAGCGACATTGTTTACCGGAATCGTTTCAAATTTGGTATTTGAAGTTCGTAATGGATACTTCATCCAAAGTCAAAAAATGAGCCATGTAGATCCACGTCTTCATATAGCCCCCATATAACGGTACCCCCCGATATTCGGTATTTTAATGATTTTAGCGACATTATTTACAGGGATTCTTTCAAATTTCGCATGTGAAGTTCGTAATGGATACTTCAGCCCATACCAGAAAATTGTCTGTGCAGGTCCACGTCTTCGTATAGCCCCCATATAACGATACCCCCCATATTCGGTATTTTGACGATTTTAGGTACATTATAAACAGATTTTTCTTCAAGTTTCGCATTTAAATATTGTAATAATTTATGACAAAAGTTGCCTATGCAGGCCCACGTCGTCGTATAAGCATTCGGTATTTTTAAGATTTTAACAGAATTTTTAACGGTTTTTTTTTTGGAAATTGCCAAATTTGTTCCAAATGGTGGAGGTTATTAAAAGTTCGGCCCGGCCGAACTTACAGCCTTTTTACTTGTTTCTTCTTCTTCCTTTCAATCCGATCTCAGCCAAAGGAAAAATTTTTATGTTTTACACAAACCATTTGCAGGAAAACGGAACAATTTATCTGAAGGGGGAAAAATGAATTGATTTTGTTTCCATTGTTGTTGCCTGCCACCGTTTCAGATTTTTTTATTTCATTTTTTTTTGCTGTTGTTGCTGTTTGTATTGGCCAAAGGGTTCAAGGTATTTCAGAAATGTCACGCATTATGTGGATATGTGTTTGTGTGTGTGTGTGTTCCGCAAGGTTGGGGATTAATTAAACGCTTATAGAAATATAATAATTACTGCGTATTACATTCAGAAAAGGGGTCAATTGTAAATCGAAACTACAGGTTAAGGAAAGTGTAATATTTTGTCCGTTTCAATTATAGAAGCGGAAATTATAAGAGAATGGGTGTTTAAAAGAGTATTGATTCGCCAATCAATATCTTATCCAAAGAGCTACCCTTATTTTAAAAGGGGATCGATAAGGCAATTCGGATAGAAAATACTGGATGTTTTCTTTTTTAATTTAAATTTTAAGAAGGGGCAGGGTGAGGAGGGAGAAACAGTGACTCAGTATTTTCCATATGTGCTCCTAAACCAAATCTGAACCCTAGATCTCTATGGACCAAATGAGTTTCAGGACATTAAGAATCGACAGTCCGTATGTCTGTCTGGCTGGTTGGTGTGCACGATAACTCTCGAAGGGAGTATCCGATTTAATCCAAACTTGACACATCCCAATATTATTATCAAACTTAAATCGAGTTCGATCAACTCCTTCTGGTACCTCCCACACAAAATGTAGAAATTTTAAAAAAAATATATTTCACAGGAAGAGAAAGAATAATCCAATTTGACTCCAACTTTGCAATTCCTAAACTTACATCAGTGCTACCTCAGATCCGTTTCAGGACATTTTAAAGTGTATGGCTGGCTAGCTGGTTCGAACGATAACTCTCGCAGGGAGTATCCGATTTGGTCCAAACATGGTACATCGTAGTATTATTATCAAACTTAGATCGAGTTCGGAGACGGGCAGTATCGGTTCACTCCTTTTGGTACCTTCCCCACAAAATATTAAAATTTCCCAAGAAAATAATTTACTGCACGGAAAGAGAAATGATAATCTGATTTTGCTGCAACTTTGCAATTTCTATTATTTACATCAGTGCTATCTTATATCTGAAAATGGATAATATCGCAACACTCCATCAAGTACCTCCCTCACAAAGGCTCAAAAGTTTGTATAATTATTATTCATATAAAATGTGATGTAAGAGCCCTATTTTCTTGAAATTACAGACATCACAATATTTTTTTAACCCAAGGTCCACTCCCTCACAAAGGGTCAACATTTTGAATATCCATGAAGCTCATAAAACGCAAAATCAACATCCGATTCCATTCAGACTTGGCACATCTCAATATTTCTATTAACACAAGATCTATTATAAATATGATGGAGATCGGACCATTCCTTCTGGTACCATACCCGCACAGGGTCAAAGGTTTGAATAACCAAAACGACCATAATAGCCGAAATAAGCATCCGGTTCTCTTCATATTTCACACATCCCATTATTTCTACTAACACAAGATTTGCTATGGAGATGGTATATATCGGTCCGCTCCTTCTGTGAAAAACAATCTTATCGTCTTCATATGTAAACCCTAGAAACCGAAAGGGACCTCAATATCAAATTTCCGATTTTCAGCTTTGTCCCTTCGCCCAAGTCCATATCTAGTAACATTTAATACGCATATTTAAGACAATCTGCATTTCTCCATCCTAGAAACCTACAGTGATGCAGTATTAGTACTATTTCAAACTATTTCCAAAACCACCTCTTAATATCATATTCATATACCAACAGAGACGTCAATATCAAATCTGAGGATTTAAGTTATATTCCTTCAGCCAATACCAAATTTAGTACCATTTAGTACAAATATAGGACTCATTAAGAAAAACCACCACCAGATACTAAGAGAGACGTCAATATGAAATTTCGGTTTTCCACCTCTATCCTTTCGCCCAATACCTAATTTAGTACTATGTAGTACTTCTTGTACAATTATAGTAAACATTTCCAAAACCAACTTCAAATCTTAATTCTTGATACCAACAGAGACCTCAATATCATATCAATTCCTTCCAAATTTAGTACCATTTAATACTTTTCGTACAAATATAAGACGCATTTCTATACCACCTTCAAATCTCAAAGGCGTATACCATCAGTACCTCTTATATTCCACCGAATGTCCTTCAAATATCAAAATTCAAAAATGTATCTCTATTCCTTAAGCCGATACCAAATATAGGACCCATTCGTACTTTTCGTACAATTACAATACACATTTCTGGGTAGCTGGCTGAGAAGCCCAGACACATGGAGGTCATATATGTCCAGGCTACACATGAACAGCGATCCTAATAACAAATTTCAGATTTCAAGCACTATCCGCTTACTCAATACCAAATTTAGTAGCATTTAGTATTTTTTGTACAAATATAGGGCACATTACCAAACCACCTCGAAATCTTAATCACAGATACCATCAGTAATCTAAATATCAAATTCCAGAATTCTTCGCCCAATACCTAATTTAGTACTGTTTAGTACTTCTTGTGCAATTATAGTACATATATTCAAAACTTACTCCATATCTCAATTCCCTACACCAACAGAGTCCTTAATATCCAATTTCGGGATTCCAGCTCTACCCCTTCAGCCAACACCCAATTGTGTACCCAATTTCTCCCATTACCAAATTTAGTATCATTTAGCGTGCATATTCAAAGCAACCGTCAAATCTGAAACGGTGATACCATCAGTAATATAAACATCAAATTTTAGAATTTCATTTCTATCCCTTCACCCGATACTAACTATACTACCATTCAGTACTTTTCGTATAATTATTGTAGGCATTTCCAAAACCACTTCCATATGTCTAAGCTACTCATGAGCAGTGTCCCTAATACAAAAATTCAAATCTCAAACACTAACTGTTCTACCAACACTAATTTGTACCAAAAATGGTATCATTTAGAACACATAGGTACGAATATCCAAAAGTTCCTACATAACCAAGTCCTATACGCCAACAGTAATATTAATTCCAACTTTCAGGATTACAGGCCTATCTGTTGACACAAATCCAAATTGTACCAAATATAGTACACATAAGTACGAATTTCCAAAACTTTCCACATACTCCAATCGTTTACTCCAAATTTCCAAAACTT
Organism: Musca domestica; assembly: GCF_030504385.1. Lineage (NCBI taxonomy): Eukaryota > Metazoa > Arthropoda > Insecta > Diptera > Muscidae > Musca > Musca domestica. The sequence goes on from NW_026712312.1 coordinate 1,622,044, forward strand.
CCGCTATATCTAAATCTACAATCCCATAGAAATCTTATTTCTACATTTCAGGATATCAAGTCTATCGGTACTCCCAAAATTTTAATCATACCAAATTTAGTACCATTTAGTACACATAAGTAAAAATTTCCACAACTTCTTACATACCCCCATCCCTACACCACCACAGTTATCCCAATTCCGAATTCCAGGATTCCAACCCATCGCTTCTCCCAAATACAAGTTGTACCATATTTTGTACGTAATTTAGTAATATAGAGCACACAAGATTACAAATTTCAAAAAAAATCCTACATACCCCAATCTTTTATACCAATAGTAATCTTAATTCCAAATTTCAGAATTCTAGGCCTATCGGTCCACCACAATTACAATTTTGTATTACCATTTAGTACACATAAGTACGCATTTCCAACGCTCCCTACATACTCCCTTCCTACACTCCCACAGTAATCCCAATTCCAAAATTTCAGGATTCCAACCCGATCGCTTTGCCCAAAAACAAGTTGTAGCAAATATAGTACCATTGAGTACTCATAAGTACGAATTTCCAAAAGTTTCTGTACTCCAACAGTGATTTAATTTCCAAATTTCTATTGATTCACTCAAATCGAAATTGTACCAAATTTAGTACCATTTGGTACACATAAAAACGAATTTGAATAATTATCTACCTTTTAGAATCCAATAGAAATCTTATTTCCAAATTTAGGGATTCTAACTCTATCGCCTCTCCACAAATTTAAATTGTACCAAATTTAATGTCATTTAGTACTTTTAGTGCGCATCAGTACAAGTTTCGAAAACTACCTCCATATCGCAATCATATACTCCACCAGTGACGTTAATTTTTCAAATTTCAAGATTCTATCTCTCTCCGTTACGATGTACCAAGTTTGCACCAAATCGGATACTATCTTCGGATTGACCAACATTCTGAGATCGACTCCAAATGTTCTGAAACGGATTTGGTCCAAAGAGACCTAGGTTCTAAAACCGTTACTTCGATGAGACACGTTTTGGCCTTATCAAGTGACATCTACCCTCTGTTTTATACCCTCTGACTGAGGATATAAAAATATGCAACAAAAATACTGAAAACCCCCATAGGGATTCCCAACTTCTAAACTCCTTTTGTTTTCCCAACTTCAAATAGAATCATTGCACTTTTAATGATAATAAAATATGAACTGCACGACTATGACCCGCCCACAATTGCCAGTAGTTTTTAATTAAGACAAACATGTTACTCCTGGGTGGGGGGAAAAAGAGGGAGAGAGTGCGGGGACCGTCTGTCCAACTGCATTAAATGTAGGAAAAAAGGAAAAGCAGTGAGGGAAGACGTATATAATACACTCCGGGGGTTATGGCCGGAGATCCATTAACACTAAGCGTTACGTCTGTGATCCATTTGGGTACCACTTTAAGCGAATTATGAAACACTTCTTGCAGTGGTTGTTGGTTGGTGGCGTTGGACTGCGACCAACCAAGGGCCAGTGACGACAGGAAAACAAACGCAGTGTGATGCTGATGACAGAGGTCTCAAGTGAATTGCATTTTGGCTTTTGTCAGCAAGTAGCCATACAGTTCGCCAGCCAGCCAGTACTAGCCAGTCATCCAGCCAGCGGTCCCAGGATGTGTGCCCTCACCACCACCGCTACTTTCTTGAAGTAGCCGGAGAAGTGTTGTATTGTTGCCGTATTGTGTTGCGTTGGGTGTCCTTTAAATTAACTGAGACATTGGGCGCCACATGGTGTTAATTTGATAGGGTTTTAAGTTAAGTTCTGCTTTCTTACTTTTACTACAAGTTTGTTTCTTCTCCTTTTTTTTTTTTTTTTGGTTTCTTTCGATCCCTTTTGTCTTTTTCATGTTCGTGTAGTTGTTTTTCGATTTCATTTCATTTTTGTTGTTTTTGTTGCTCCATATTTGTCTTGGGATGTGGTGGTGTTTGTTGCTACTGCCCTCGGTTTCCAAGTGACCATTATTGTATTTTATTGATAATGGCTAATGACATTAGCAAAAAAAAATAAAAGAAAAAAAAAAAGAAACAGAGAGAAAAACTTTTCCAGTAATGCTTGAAACAATTCGAGAAAAAAAGAACAAAATCTTTAGGGCAAATATGACTTCATCTATACCATTGGCTGAGGGAAAGAGAAGAAGACGAGGCAGCAAAGGGTGTAAATTACGAAGCAGAAAACTTTCAACATATATTTATTTTCCTTTCTTGGCTGTTTAAGAAATTGCCTTAATTGCTTCTAAAGAATGAAAAACTGTTAACTTTTCTCTGCTTTGTTTTGTTTTGTTTCTTGGGGAAAATTTATTTAACCCTTTAAAGGCTGGAATTTACGGCTGCAGACAGATAAAAATTTAATGTAATTTATTTGCAACAATATTCGGGCAATTTTTTTTGGGGAAAAATGAATAACTATTTAATTTAAATTTGGATAAATTTACACATTTTGAGATAAGAATGGACATGAAAGATGGGCGATTAAGTGCACAGATTTTTAGAAAAATTTGAGGACAAAAGAAGGGGATAAAAGTGACAGGGTGGGCAATGTAAATCTCAGTCGTACCCAAGTAACACCCCCCCCCCCCACAAAGGGTCAATAATTTTGAATAATTGGATCTCTTAGAAAATGACTTCAAATTACACACATCGCAATATTTTTATTAACCCAAGGTCGGGTGTAAAGATGGAATACGTCGGACTATTACTTCTGGTACATCCCATAAAAACGGGTCAATGTTTTTATTCACCAAAACAATTTTAAAATCCGAATTTCGTATCCGGTTAATATTTCAAACAATCCTTTATTTCTACTACCACAAGATTTTCTGTGAAGATGGAATGTATCTTAAAAATTGTTTTTTTTTTTTTTAATCCACGTCTCGAAAGCTTTTCAAAAAATATTCTTTATAAAATCCACGTCTCGATGGCTCTTCAAAAAAATATTCTTTAAAAAATCAACGTCTCGAATGCTCTTCAAAAAATATTCTTTAAAAAATCCACGTCTCGAAGGCTTTTCAGAAAAAATATTCTTTAAAAAATCCATGTCTCTAAGGCTCTTCAAAAAAATATCCTTTCAAAAATCCACGTCTCGAAGGCTTTTCAAAAAAATATTCCTCAAAAAATATTCTTTAAAAATCAACGTCTTGGAGGCTCTTCAAAAAATATTCTTTAAAAATCCACACAAAAAATATTCTTTAAAAATCCACGTCTCAAAGGCTCTCCAAAAATATTTTTTTAAAAAACTATATCTCAAAGGCTCTCCAAAAATATTTTTTTAAAAAACTATATCTCAAAGGCTCTCCAAAAATATGTTTTTAAAAAACTATATCTCAAAGGCTCTCCAAAAATATTTTTTTAAAAAACTATATCTCAAAAGCTCTTCAAAAAATGTTTTTTTTTTAATTCACGTCTCGAAGGCTCTTCCAAAAAAAATTCTTTAAAAAATCCACGTCTCGAAGGATCATCAAAAAAAAAATATTCTTTAAAAAATCAACGTCTCGAAGGCTCTTAAAAAAAAAAACTCTTTAAAAAATCCACGTCTCGAAGGTTTTTCAAAAAAAATATTCTTTAAAAATCCACGTCTCGAAGACTCTTCAGAAAAAATATTCTTTAAAAATCCACGTCTCGAAGACTCTTCAGAAAAAATATTCTTTAAAAATCCACGTCTCGAAGACTCTTCAGAAAAAATATTCTTTAAAAAATCCACGTCTCGAAAGATCTTCAGAAAAAAATATTGTTTAAATAATCCACGTCCCGAAGGCTCTGCAAAAAATATTCTTTAAAAAATCCACGTCTCAAAGGCTCTCCATTTTTTTTTTTAAACAACAACATCTTGAAGGCTCTTTTTTTTTTTGATTTGAAATTTTGTTGACTTACATGTTTTTGCAATTACCAAATGATTAATTGATAAATTGACACAATTTGCAATTGATTAATGTGGAACTTAGGTTCAGTTCGGTTGGTTGGCTAGTTGGTGAATAATGACTTCTGACTTTACACACCCAGATGGAAATCTGTGTAATTTATTTAACCTTTCACCGAGATTATACACCAATTCCCAAATGGATGATACGCATGCACACACACATACTGACACACACAAATGTAAATGTGTTGCGAGGGAGTTTGAAACAATGTAATTTGTTGATTTGATGACATGCAGGCGGGCAGGCCGACGAGCCATGCAAAACATTTTCCAGGGACATGGAAATTAGTACTGTTTTCTATTTTGAGAATTATTTATGACCATACAGGGTGAAATGAAAAAACTGCAACCAAATTCAGACTGTTGTCATTTCTAAGCCACTAGTCCGACAGCTGTTAAAATTATTCTAGTGATAGCTCATTATATTGTTAACAAGCGTACAAAAGCATTTTGGTGAGAATTTTCCAGAAAAAAGTTATTCGCGATGGAATTCAAGCGTGAAAGTGTGATTTCTTTTTATTTCGCTGGAAAACCACAAATGGCTACCTTTAGAGCACTCCAGCATTTAAATGTGAACAAAATCTTTTGTGTCTCGTACTATCGCTCATTACCGTGATACGTAGCCCGACGTTAGGGAAGTGAAAGGAAAAAAGCAGCACCTTCAGCGGAAATGGTGCGAAAAGTAAAGTTGCGATTTGATCGAAACTCTCATCGCAGTGGCCGAAAAATGGCTTGTGATCTGAACATATCGCAATATTTCATTCGGCAGATATTGAAAAATAAACTCGGGATAAAGCCATTGAAATTTCAAAATGTGCAAGAACTTACACCGCAACAGAAAGAAAATAGACTCAAAAGAGCTAAAAAGTTGTTTCGCATCGCCGAAAGCGGTGAACTGCCGAAATTGGTTTTCTCCGTCTCCGATGAGAAAACATTCGTTGTCCAGCCGTTTGTAAACAAACAAAATGATCATGTTTACTTGCCAAAGTGGTCAGCTGAAAATGTGCACCTTCAGTTGGCCACTAGAACTCAAGCGCCGGCCATGGTGATGGTGTGGGCCGCCATAACCGCCGATGATCGCTCACCGCTCTCTATTAATCGACCGTGGCATCAGAATAAATGCCGAATATTATGGCGAAAATATTCTGGAGGGTGTTTCAAAGCCTTAGGCATGCAAACATTTTGGCATTAAATTAAATGCCGAATATTATCGCGAAAATATTCTGGAGGGTGTATTAAAGCCTTGGGCACGCAAACATTTTGGCTGCAGACCTTGGACATTCCAATAGCGCCACCCAAGAATGAGGTTCTTCGCTTCATTTCCAGCGCACAAACAAAATGATCGTGTTTACTTGCCAAAGAGGTAAGCTGAAAATGTGCACCTTCGGTTGGCCACCAGAACTCAAGTGCCGGCCATGCTGATGGTGTGGGCAGCCATAACCGCCGATGGTGGCTCTCCGCTCGTATTAATCGACCGTGGCATCAGAATAAATGCCGAATATTTTCGCGAAGATATTCTGGAGGGTGTATTAAAGCCTTGGGCACGCAAACATTTTGGCATCAAAATAAATGCCGAATATTATTGGGAAAATATTCTGGAGGGTGTAAGCCTTGGGCACGCAAACATTTTGGCCGCATACTTTGGACATTCCAACAGGACTCAGCACCATCGCACTCAGCACGCGCCACCCAAGAATGGTTACAAAATGAGTTTCCTCGCTTCATTTCCAGCGCACAATGGCCACCAAAATATCCGGATACCAATCCGTTGGACTATTGTCTCTGGAGTATTTTGGAAAGCAAGGCTGACATGAAAAAATACCAGAGTGTCCATCACCTCAAGCAAGCACTTCGCCGGGAATGGGCCAAAATACCGCAGAGCAACAATGGCCACCAAAATCTTCGGATACCAATCCGTTGGACTATTGTGTCTGGCGTATTTTGGAATGCAAGGTTGGAACTCAAAAGTACCAAAGTGCCGATCACCTGAAGCAAGCGCTTTGTCGGGAATATCGCAGAGCAACATTTGGGCAACGAGTGACGGTTTCATTGGCCGTTTTAAGGCCATAATTCGTGCCAAAGGTGACCAATTCAAACAAATCTAAACTTATTTTAAAATTTGATGCTACTTCCGACATTTTTTGCTTTCATTCAATAAAATTTAAAAAATATATAAAAATTATGGCTTTTGACTTTGTTGCAGATTTTTTTCATCTAACCCTGTAAATTGGGATTTGTAAAAAAAAAAAAATAATAATAACAGTTATGCTTTTTGCTTAGTAGTGACAATGGCATGTAATTATTTTAATTAAAGTGCATCGCATGTATATACGTTAATTGATATGGCTTCCAAGAATCAATAATCATTAATTTTTAACACTTCTTCCAATTCCAATTCCATTTTTTTTATTTTTTCCCAAAAGAAAACTAGGTGCTAATGAGCAACAGACCAATGAAAAATCGTTGACAACCAGCACTTTTTCCCCTCACACACACATACATAAAAACGTCTCATTAAGAAATGTGTTTAATTTGCTAGAGAGACACTCCCTTACCCCCGCACATTAGTTTTAAACTGTTTAAATTGCAGTTTTTAACATTTCATTGTCGGACTCTCTCTCTCTCTCTCTCTCTCTCTCTCTCTCTCTCTCTCTCTCTCTCTCCATATTTCTCTCTTGGTGTCCTATTGGTGCTGTCGCAGCTACTTGCCAATGATAGTAATTAAAAATGACATTTAATGAGTTTGCAAAACCATCAATAGAATTCATTATCCTTTTCAATGCGGGACATTGTCATCTATTACACCCACACACATACACACTCACTCACACACAGATACTTAAGGATAATAATTGTCATTTAATTTAATTCATTTTTTCCACGATGGAAGGTTATTGAAATGGTAGTTGGAAATGTTCAAAGGGGAGAATTACTGGAATTCATTTCTACCTCCCAAGCCGGACCCCAAAGCTGGCACCCTGCATACCTCAAAAAAAAAATCATACTTTCCCAAAAATGTACTCCCTTTTTCCAAAATGTACCATATGCTAATAACCCTTTTGTCCAGATGGCTATTATCACCGCCAAACAACGCCTGCAACCCATCCCAATCAACAGCCAACATCCAACCATGCAATCAACCAACCGAAGGTAATAACAATTATCGCTTTAATTCGATTGGCACACCCAAGACAATGGCCCTACGAATGGCTTACACTAAGCTTTTTGTCATGGCTTACACACCAAAAAATAGAACGGATTGCCATTAGCAGTTTTTCGTTGCAGTTGCAACAACAACAGCTAACTAATTTTATTATTCAAAAACAACAACAAAAAACGTGGCATGACCGGCATCCACCTTTTCTTCGTCTACTTTTTTTGGCATACTTTGGAAACTATCCAACTAATAAGGCCCAAGTGCAAGGGAAAGAGGGAAACAGGTTATTTTTCCAACTACACTCAGAGAAAAAAGTATGTCAATTTAAAAAAAAAGGGAAATCTTATCGAAAATCTTCAAAAGGTCTTTTGTTTGTTGAAGATCTTCTAGAGTCAGACAATCATTATAATGGAATTCTGTAGACAAACTAAAAGACCAAAGACCTTTTGAAGTCTTCTATAAACTACAAGACCCTTTGAAGGTCATCTATAGACCAGAAGACCTTTCAGCAGTCTTCTTTATACCAAAAAGGCATTTTGAAGGACTTCTTTAAACCAGAAGACCCTTTGAAGTCCTCTATAAACTAGACGACCCTTTGAAGGTCTTCTTTAAACCAGAAGACCTTTGAAGGTCTTCTTTAGATCAGAAGACCTATTGAAGGTCTTTTTAGACCAAAAGACCTTTTGAAGGACTTCCTTAATCCAGAAGATCTTTTGAAGGTCTTCTTAAGACCAAAAGACCTGTTGAAGGACTTCCTTAAACTAAAAGACCCTTTGAAGGTCATCCATACACCAGAAAACCTTTCGGAGGTCTTCTTTAGACCAAAAGGACCTTTTGAAGGACTTCTTTAATAAAAAAAGACCCTTTGAAGGTCTTCTATGGACTAGAAGACCTTTGGAAGGTCTTCTTTAAACCAGAAGACCTTTTGAAGGTCTTCTCTGGACCTGAAGACCTGTAGACCAGACCTGTAGACCAGAAGACATTTTGTAGGACTTCTTTTTACCAAAAGACCTTTGGAAGGTCCTCTTTTGACCAGAAAACCGAAGGTCTTCTTTAGACCAGAAGACCTTTTGAAGGGCTTTTTTAGATCAGATGGCCTTTCGATGGTCTTCTTCGGTCCAGAAGACCTACTATAGACAGAAGGTCTTTTATAGACAGAAGAAGTTTTCAAGGTCTTCTATAGACAAAAGACCTATTGAAGGTCTTCTATATACAGAAGACCTATTGAAGGTCTTCTATAGACAGAAGACCTATTGAAGGTCTTCTATAGACAGAAGACCTATTGAAGGTCTTCTATAGACAGAAGACCTATTGAAGGTCTTCTATAGGCAGAACACCCTTTGAAGGTCTTCTTTAGATCAGAAGACCTTTCGAAAGTCTTGTGTAGACTGGAAGACCTTTTGAAGGTCTTCTGTAGACCAGAAGACCTTAAAAATGTCTTCTTTAGACCAGAAGACCTTTTGAAGGACTTCTTTAGACCAGAATTCCGAAGGACTTCTTTAAACCAGAAGACCGAAGGTCTTCTTTAGACCAGAAAAAATTATGTAGGACTTCTTTATACCAAAAGACCTTTGGAAGGTCCTCTTTTGACCAGAAAACCGAAGGTCTTCTTTAGACCAGAAGACCTTTTGAAGGGCTTTTTTAGATCAGATGGCTTTTCGATGGTCTTCTTCGGTCCAGAAGTCCTACTATAGACAGAAGGTCTTCTATAGACAGAAGACCTTTTCAAGGTCTTCTAGAGACAGAAGATCTTTTCACGGTTTTCTAGAGACAGAAGATCTTTTTATGGTCTTCTCGAGACAGAAGATCTTTTCACTGTCTTCTAGAGACAGAAGATCTTTTCACGGTCTTCTATAGACAAAAGACCTATTGAAGGTCTTCTATAGACAGAAGACCTATTGAAGGTCTTCTATAGACAGAAGACCTATTGAAAGTCTTCTATAGACAGAAGACCTATTGAAGGTCTTCTATAGACAGAAGACCTTCTGTTCTTCTATAAGAAGAGGACTTTCTATCTCCTATAAGAATACCTTCCGGTCTTCTTTGAGAATATCTTCTGGTCTTCTATAAACCCCTCCTGGTATTTTAGGATAATAACTTATATTCTTCCATAAGAAGACCTACTAGTCTTCCATAAGAAGACCTGATGGTTCACTATGAGAAGACCTACTGGTCTTCTATTAGAAGACTTTCTAGTCCTTTATAAAATTAACTGCTGGTCTTCTATAAGAAGACCTCCTCGTCTTCTATAAGAAGACCTCCTATTCTTCTATAGGAAGACCTTCTGGTCTTCTATAGGAAGACCTTCTTGTCATCTATGAGAAGACCTTCTGGTCTTCTATGAAAATACCTATTAGTCTTCTATAGGAAAACTTTCTGGTCTTCCTATAGAAGACCAGGAGGTCTTCCCATAGAAGTCCAGGAAGTCTTTTTATAGAAGACCAGGAGGTCTTCTTATAGAAGACCAGGAAGTCTTCTGGTCATCTATGAGAAGACCTTCTGGTATTTCTGGTCTTCAATATTAAAACCTTCTGGTCTTCTATGAGAAGAAGACCTTCTACTCTTCTATGAAAAAAATAACTTCTGGTCTTCTATAAGATGAACTTCTTTTGTTAGAATCCTTTTCGAACTATCTTCATCCGTTTTTTTCTTCGTGTACCCTTGCAATCCTTTCAATCTCTGGTGTCATTGTTGCAATCACCATCCACTCCTTGGCAAAGCAGCGCCCAAAATAAAAATAAACTATGGGAAAAAATGGATTTCCATTTTTTGTTTCCTTTTTCTTCATCTTCAATATTTTCGTTTTTCAATTTGTCTCAGACTGCCTGTGTTAAATGTCAGTCAGTCTGTCTGTTCGTGTGTGTGTGTGTGTGTGTGTGTGTGTGTGTGTGTGTGTGTGTGTGTGTGTGTCGAGACTATCCCAGAACTCCGTTTTGCCTTTTGACACGGCAGGGGTTTATACTTTCTTGCTTAGATAAAATTGTATACTTTGTTAGTTCTCGGTGTCTTTCTCTCGCAACGAACAGACACCGGACATAGACTGGCCGGATTGACGACAGCGACAACGGTAGCTACAGCGGAAACAGGAAAAGGCTTGCCAACATCAGCTGGTCATGTGGTCATTTATTTAAGCTCAATTGAATTAAGTTTTGAATTTTCGAGTTTATATCCTTCTTGCCATCGTTGTCCTTGAGAGAGGGAGAGAGAGAGAGTATTTCTGACTGTGTATGTTACAATGTGTGTGAGTGTTGTGGATGTGGTTTCTTTTCTACAATGGAAACAATAATACAATGTAGTTGTGGTGGTGACAGGATTTGTTGTTTATTGGATGCTCTTCGAGGGGACCCTAGGAGAAGTTTTTTAGAAAAGGTGAGCAATTACCCAAAGATTTTCAAATTCCCATGTCTTTCTTTTAAACAAGCGTTTTTGTGGTGGTTTTTGTTGGAAAGACGGAGGTATAGAATTTTCAAGTTCAACATTCTTTTTGGATTTTATATTAAAGATCCCAATCTCTGGACTGAAAATACGAATCTATACCACCAGACTTTTCTGAATAAATATTCATTTTGAGATTTTTCAGTTTTTCAAAATTAAATGGCTCAAAAATACATGACGTCAGTCCACTTCTTCCACTTTCTTCCCCACAAATTGAAGGAGACATTCTCAAGTCGTAAGTTTTCTATCAAACTTTCTCAAGTTCGAAGATCGACAATATCGAGCCACAACCTCTTGCGCTTCCCATAAAATTGTAGACAGTATTAAAAAATAAAACTCTATGAAATAGGAAACTAGGTGCAAATTGTTGGTACCAAAAATTTTTGTTTGAAAACCGTAAACACCGTACCACAACTTCTTGCATTTGAACCAATGTCAATTTTGAAAGAAGGAAACTCCTGTCGAAAATCTTCAAAAGATCTTCTGTCTGTTGTAGGTATTTTTTAGACCAGAAGACCTTTTGCAGGGCTTTTTTAGATCAGAAGGCCTTTCAACGGTCTTGTTTAGGCCAGAAGACCTCTTCTACCTTCTTTAGATCAGAAGACCTTTTGAAGGTTTTCTATAGACAGAAGACCTGTTCAAGGTCTTCTATAGACAGAAGACCTTTTCAAGGTCTTCTATAGACAAAAGGCCTCTTCAAGGTCTTCTATAGACAAAAGACCTTTTCAAGGTCTTCTATAGACAGAGGAACTTTTCAAGGTCTTCTATAGACAGAAGACCTTTTTAAGGTCTTTTATAGACAGAAGACCTTTTCAAGGTCTTCTATAGACAGAAGACCTTTTCAAGGTCTTCCATAGACAGAAGACCTTTTCAAGGTCTTCTATAGACGGAAGGCCTTTTCAAGGTCTTAAGACCTTTTCAAGGTCTTCTATAGACAGAAGACCTTTTCAAGGTCTTCTATAGACGGAAGGCCTTTTCAAGGTCTTAAGACCTTTTCAAAGTCTTCTATAGACAGAAGACCTATTCAAGGTCTTCTATAGACAGAAGACCTTTACAAGGTCTTCTACAGACAAAAGACCTTTTCAAGGTCTTCTATAGACAAAAGGCGTTTTCAAGGTCTTCTATAGACAGAAGACCTTTTTAAGGTCTTCCATGGATAAAAGACCTTTTCAAGGTCTTCTATAGACAGAAGACCTTTTCAAGGTCTTAAGACGTTTTCAAGGTCTTCTATAGACGGAAGGCCTTTTCAAGGTCTTAAGACCTTTTCACGGTCTTCTATAGACAGAAGACCTTTTTAAGGTCTTCTATAGACAAAAAGACCTTTTCAAGGTCTTCTAAAGACAGAAGGCCTTTTCAAGGTCTTCTATAGACAGAAGACCTTTTCAAGGTCTTCTATAGACAGAAGACCTTTTCAAGGTCTTCTATAGACAGAAGACCTTTTCAAGGTCTTCTATAGACAGACCGAAGGACTTCTTAAGACCAGAAGACCTTTTTAAGGGCTTTTTAGACCAAAAGGCCTTTCAACGGTCTTGTTAAGGCCAGAAGACCTCTTTTACCTTCTTTAGATCAGAAGATCTTTTGAAGGTTTTCTATAGACAGAGGAACTTTTCAAGGTCCTCTATAGACAGAAAACCTTTTCAAGGTCCTCTATAGACAGAAGACCTTTTCAAGGTCTTCTATAGACAGAAGACCTTTTCAAGGTCTTCTATAGACAGAAGACCTTTCCAAGGTCTTTTATAGACAAAAGAGCTTTTCATGGTCTTCTATAGACAGAAGACCTTTTCAAGGACTTCTATAGACAGAAGACCTTTTCAAGGTCTTCTACAGACAGAAGACCTTTTCAAGGTCTTCTATAGACAGAAGAAATTTTGTTGACATTTTTAAAAACAAAAAAACGCCTCGCCATCAAAAATTTTAGTTCGAAGATCGACCATATAACAACTTCTTGAATTTCCCCCAAAAGTTTCCAAAGTTCTTGGCAATCCTTGAAAACTCCTCGAAATGTTATTTTGGTTTCAAGTTTTTAACAACGAAAATGCCCTGTTGGATTTCATGCTAAACTAATTTATTATCCACTTTCATTTTCCCCAAATTTTCCCAAAAACTCCCCCTCCCACCCCTCGTTAAAAATGCATAATATCCAAAGCAGTTAGCAGTTCAACATTTTCAACACGAAAAGCCAAGTTTTACGTAAATTGTATATTAAATGTGGTTGGTTTGACGGTCGGCTGGTTGGTCGTTCGGTTGGATCTCTATTTTTATTACACACTCTCAGACCTCAAGCCCTTTTGAACTTCTTGTCTGCGGTAAATGGCCAAAATGGGTCTACTACCATCAACAATGGACACCAACCACTAAATGTACAATTTCGGACAATACATTTGGTGTTGTGGCCTCCTTGCTGTTGTCGGTTCTTACACAAGGAGTGCTCCTAGTTTTGTTTGCCAAAAACTCTCAATGAACCTACGGCCATATGGACGGACAATCCTGCCCCCAAAAAAAAGCCTCAAGAAAATATTTTACAAAATTATATTCGGTCTACTAATGTCATTGTCAAACTATTCTTTATACCGCAGGATAGGGAAGAGAGGGAGAGGGGTAAGTTTTGATGGTAATTGAATAAAAGTTAAATCTAATAAACGACCATTCATGCATGTGGGCCATGCTATGATGTCTGGTTTTATGAATGAGGTTGTATGGGGGGAGAAGAAGTTGGAAGTTGTCTTTGTCGAATTATGGCAGTTATGTTTTTTTGGATTTGTAAATTGAAAATGAAATGAAAAATAATGGAAAAGTTTGTTGAGAAAATGGAAAGGAAAAAGTATGTTCTATGAACTTGATTCTAGTAACTAAAAATTAAAAAATACACAAAATTTTGTCCTCAACTTCAGTTGCTATAGGTGGGTCAGATTTCATAATTTTTCTAACATGATAGGAGAGCGGGAGAAATGCTGGTGGACTTTCTAATATATTCCCAACTACTCTGGAATCAATGATCGTAGATTTTCATAGACTCATCCTTATGTATCATAACAGTCCATTTTGCACAAAATCTGTTTGAGGACATTTGGAAACAAAAACATGAACGTAAATATTTTAATAAGGCTTCCTAACCAGAGGCATTCCTAGATTGGCAAGTATTCCCAGCTACAATTGAGTCAAATTGTATAGTCTAATCGTTGTATATAATTTGATATGGTCAAATTGACCTCATCGAATTAAAAGTTTTAGAATCCATGTCTTTGTGGTCGGTATTCATTTCAGGACATTTAGAGCCGAGTATAAATATTTTTCAAGAATATCTTGAAAAGCATTTTTTGGGGATTTTTTATGGAGATCTTTCTGATCAGAAAGTGTGATTGCTTTAAAAAATATTTCTCAACGGCTTCTAATCCTATCCTATAGTTTTTAGAATAATGTTCTTCTCAAGGTGTTCCCCAACAAAAGTCGTGTTTTTTGAAGAATATTTCTTTTTCAAGTTCTTCCAAGAAAATATTGTGAATTCTCAAATATTTCTTTTGAAAGTCTTTCTGGACAAATTTATGGCATAAATTTCTATAAGAACTTTCGAAAATGTAGTAATTTCTTTTAAATATTTTCAAGATCTTCCCAGGTCTCCGATTTTTAGAAATATATTTTTGTAAGGTCATTTTAGATATAATGGTGTGTTACTTATACAGATCTACAAAATCTGGTGTAAAGATGGTAGAGATCCTTCCGGAACCTCCCCCACAAAGGGTCAAAGTTTTGAATAACCAAAACGATTATAATATCTGAAATAAGCATCCGGATCTCTTCATATACTCTTCACATACCATTATTTCTACTTACACACAATCTGCTGTGAAGATGGGAAATATTGGTCCATTCCGTCGGGTACCACCACCAAAAAGGGTCAACATTGCGAATACTCATGAAGCTCATAACGCGAATTTAACATCCAATTCCATTCAGACTTGGCACATCTCAATATATCCATCAACACAATACAGTTATAAAGATGGTGGAGATCGGACTATTCATTCCCCACAAAGGTTTAAAGTTTTGAACAACCAAACGATTATAAAATCTGAATAAGCATGCGGATCTCTTCATATTTTGAACGTCCCAATATTCCTTTTTACACACAATCTGCTGTGAAGATAAGCTATATCGGCACACTGCTTTTGGTAACTCCCCCACATAGGGATCAACATTTTGAATATCCATGAAACTCCTAAATCTCAGATTCCATTTAAACTTGGTACATCTCAATATTTCCATCAACAAAAGATCTTTTATAAAGATGATAGAAAGAAAGATGATGGTCCAATATTTCTTCTGGTACCTCCCGCACATAGGGTTCAAGGTTTAAAAAACCATTAAAAAATGCGAAATAAGCATTCAAGTCTCTTCAAATTTCACACATCCAAATATTTGAGCTAATGCAAGATCTGTTGTGAAAATGATATATATCTGCCAACCCCTTCGGGTACCTTTCCCGCAAAGGGTCATCAGAATTTGCAAAACAAGTCAGTAATTTTTTACAACTGCCTAAATCCAAATATTTCTGTCATTGAGAAACCTAATATTAATATGCATCTCGAATTTCCTGTCACAGGCTGTAGTACCCAATATGAACTTGCATTACGAAATTTGAATCAATTCCGGTGAATAATATGGCTAAAATTATCAACATACCAAATATTTGGAGGTAAAAATTTTATACTTCGGTCGACTCTATCTGGTACCTCGCACACATTTTAAATTTTTTTATAAATTACCACAGACCTCTTATAAAGTTAACCAATACAGTCCAAAGCGGGCACATCAGAAAATTAATTTCATATTTATTAAGGTCCGATTCGAAATGGACGATATTGGTTCATTCCTTCGGGAACCTACTCCACAGAAGGTCAACAATTTGAATAATCATTACAGAAGTCAATATTTATTTAAATAATCGAAAATTTACTGAGGATATACGTCTGTTAAGACCGGCAAAAACCGACTGATACATTGTAAATTTTTTTATGTGAAGTGTACCTTCAAACATTTTTGGATTTTTGTTAATTATCTTTCGCAAGGCCTTCCGGGAGACTACTATGGCGTTTTGCGATGTTTTCGTGAAAAAAAAAAATATCGTGTAATTCCAAGAACTCTTTTATGTAAAATTTTCGTAGAAAAAAATTGTGAATCCAAGAGAAAAATATTACTATATGTTATAAAATAATTTAATATTTGTGCGATGTCTCTCAGCAAAAAATATTGTCATTTTTAACAAGTTAAAAAGCAGTAAGTTCGGCCGTTCCGAACTTCAATACCCTCCATAATTTGGAACAAATTTGAAATTTTTCAAAAAATAAAATCCTTACAAAATTCTGTTAAAATTTTAAAAACGCCGAATATACCCGTTATATTGGGGTCCATACGACGTGGACCTACATAGACATTTTTTGTCATAAACCACGTCATAAGCCTTTAACATATTCAAATCCGAAACTTGAAATAAACGCTGAGTAATATAGGGAGGTACCGTTACATCGGAGCTGTGGGAAGACCTTGACCTGCATGCACAATTTTCTGTCACAGGCTGTAGCATCCAATACGAACTTCAAATACGACATCTCAAACAATTTCGGTGGGTATTGTACCTAAACTAGTCAAAATACCGAATATAGGAAGGTACAGACAATTTTCTGTCACAGACTGTAGTTCCCATTACGAACTCTAAATACATAATTTGAAACAATTCCAGTGAATAATCACACCTAAATCTTCAAAATACCGAATATTGGGAAGTACCGATATATGGGGGCTATACGAAGACGTGAACCTGCATAGACAATTTTCTGTCATAGGCTGTAGTATCCATTACGAACTTCAAATGCCAAATTTGAAACAGTTTCGGTTAATAATGTCGTTAACATCATCAAAATACCGATTATAAGGAGGTACCTTTATATGGGGACTCTACGAAGACGTGAACCTGCACAGACAATTTTCTGTCTTAGGCTTGTAGTATCCATTTCAAACTTCAAATACCAAATTTGAAACAATTCCCGTGAATAAAGTCGCTAAAATCATCAAAATACCGAATATCGGGGGGTACCGTTATATGGGGGCTATATGAAAATGTGGACCTACATGGCCCATTTACGAACTTAACCTACTGGAAAAATAAACATGTGTGCAAAATTTTAGCCTTCTATCTCATTTCGTTCGAAAGATAGCATGATTACAACAGACAGACAGACGGACATGGCTAAATCGTTTTAGAATTTTACGCTGATCAAGAATATATATCCTTTGTTAGGTCTGACATGAGTATTTCGAGGAGTTACAAACGGAATGACAAAATTAATATACCCTCCATAGGATGGTGGAGGGTATAAAAATATTTTATGTAGGGCCTTATTAGAAATATATATTTAAAAACATTTTTCGCTAGATTTTCCTTTCAAAAAAATTGTACATTGTTCTCTTAATATTTATGTGAGGTCTTCCTGGATATAAATCGTGTAATTTTCATCAATATTTTTAACAAGGACATCCTGGACAATGTCGTAGATTTTGTTAAAAATATGCTTCCCAAGGACTACCAAGATGAAGATTGTGATTCTCGGCCAAATATTTTGCGAGGTCTTCCAGAAGAAAACTCGTCTAATTTTTATGTAATATTTTCATGAACGGCCTTCCTAGAAGAAAATTGCAGATTTCTTTAAATATTTTACGCCATGTTTTTCAAGAGAAAATTATGACATTTCAAGAGAAAATCGTTCAATGTTTAAGTATACGTGAAACGAAGTTTTCTAAATTTTTTGTTTAAATAACTTTTTAAGAAGATCGTGCTGGTCAATAGTGTCCACTACTATTAAGACAATTTTTATTTTTTCGGGGCATAATTAGTCATTTCTCCAAAAACTTCCTCTAAAAAAATAGATGTTTTTTTTTTTTTTTTCTTTTTTTGAAGAAAAATCTTCAAGAGCTTTATAAAAACTATTATTGAATTTTTAAGAATCTATTTTTGGCAGCATCATTCTTACTGAATCTCTAATAATTTCACTCAGGGGGTGCGTATGACTTATACGAAAAATATTTATGTCAACACTCATACGCCCCAGTGTTTAGTAGAATGATATGAAATAAAAATCTGTAGAACAAACATGTATTTCAAATATTTACAAGAATTATTATAAGGTATCGATTTAATATCCCCAAAAATTGTCAGATTATAACCCCACGTGTTTCAGCTTTGAAATGTTTGTATGGACATACTTTCCGACCAACATTTTATCTTCACGAGCAGAAGATTGATATTTCAAACTAAAATAAACTATTTCCAAAGAGTTGTCATCATTTTGAGTTATTTCCTATAAACTTATCTCTAGCTTCCCCTACCTCTATTCTCTCTCTCCACAACATCACTACCAAAGTATTAAATCCCTAGAAACAAACATTTTACGAAAACAACAACATCAAAATCTGATTAAATCGACTACATAACGCCGGAGAACAACACACAAGCACCCCTGCGTTCCATCACCAAGCCAAAAGTGACATCTAGCACTTTTGTAACAAAAGCTAAAGTGACAAAATAAATCCATCCTCATGCCGGACGTATGAGTGATGTAAATATGATGTCAATATTATGGCTCCGACACTCTTGGCCAACCACGACAAACACAGGCAAACAAAAAGGATTAACCGAAAAAAAAAAACAACAACAAACATACTCACTCACACACACTCTCTATCTGTATATTATACACTTATGGTGGTGGCCAGTAGCTTAGTGGTGACCCCCCGCCCCCTCTCTTAGCGAGATGTGGAGAGAGATGGAGAGAGAGCAGTGGCCGGGACAGGTTTTGAAATACGATAGTGTTGTGTCAACTAAATGATGCAACTTAAAATTCCTTTTAATTAATGTCCCTCCTCCAATGCTCTTCAGCGAATCCAACATCCAAAACACACGCCCACACCCACACAATGTGTTCATATTTTAACTGAGTGAGAGAGAGTGTGTGTGTTTGTGGGAGAATAACAACGAAAAAAGGATACAAGAGATTTCAAGCTGAAACTACTTTTTTTGTTGTTGTTGTTTTACAAGGTGGGTGGGCAAATGATTGTAAACTAAAAACAAACAAAAAATGTGAAACACAAAATCCAACTGACACTGGCAACATATGAGCCAATGGACATGTGAACGGTAGCTGTTGTCCGAGAGATGCGGCACTAATCTCAGCTGCAGCTATTTCCAGTGTAGTTCGGAAGGGGGGAGAGTTATGTTGTAAATAACATCGGATGCGAACAAAAAAAATGTATAAAACCAAAATAGCACCTTTAATACCTTTACCGTTGTCACTGGTCTGCAGTTGTCAGTTTTCCATTGTGAGTGGGATTTGTTGTTGCTGTTGTTGGTTTTTTTCCTGGAATGTATCACAACAATAAGCTCTGCTGTGTAACCCTAAATCAAAAAATATGTTTTACAGATATTTTGCAAAGTGAATTTTTATTTGACCACCACCAGCAGGGATTGCTGTTTGAGGGATGTGAAAGAACAGCAATTATGACACCTTCCTCCATAGAAAGGGTTGTATATGGATGTGGTTAAATAATGCAGAGCTCATACAAGAAACTACCTTAGACCGCAATATACGCAATATACTCCAAAAACAATGATTGACTAGAATAATATACCCTCATCCATATGGCTACAGAGAGTATACATATCATTTGATACTGCCAAAATGTGGCTTATAGAGACCCTTGGTCTCTTCGAACTAAATTCGTTTCAGGACATTAGGATTCGATGTAGCCATGACCGTACGTGTGTCCGGCCATCTGCTTATGTGCACGATATATCTCGAAGTGAGTGCCCGATTTTATTGAAATCTCGCTTACCGTAACATTTCTATCAAACTTAAGTCGAATATGGAGGTAAACAAAATCGACCCAACCCTACTGGTGCCTCCCAAAAAAAAAAAAAAAAAAAAAAAAAAAAAAAAAAAAATCCGTCTAAAATTCTGTTAAAATCTTAAAAATACCGAATGCCTATACAACGACGTAGACCTGCATAGGCAACTTTTGTCATAAGTTATTACAATATTTAAATGCGAAACTTGAAGAAAAATCTGTTTATAATGTAGCTAAAATCATCAAAATACCGAATATAGGGGGTACCGTCATATGGGGGCTATACGAAGGCGTGGACCTGCACAGACAATTTTCTGGCATGGACTGAAGTATCCATAAAGAACTTCACATGCGAAATTTGAAACAATCCCGGTAAATAATGTCGCTAAAATCATCAAAATACCGAATATGGGGGGGTACGGTATATGGGGGCTATACGAAGACGTGGACCTACATGGCCCATTTTCTGTTTTATGCTGCAGTATCTATTACGAACTTCAAATACCAAATTTGGAACGATTCCGTTAAATAATGTCGCTAAAATCATCAAAATGCCGAATATCGGGGGTACCGTCATATCGGGACTATATGAAGACGTGGACCTACATGGCTCTTTTTTTGACTTAGGATGTAGTATCCATTACGAACTTCAAATACCAAATTTGAAACGATTCCGGTAAATAATGACGTTAAAATCATCAAAATACCGAATATCGGGGGTTACCATTATATGGGGGCTATACGAAGACGTGCACCTGTACAGATAATTTTCTGTCTTAGGCTGTAGTATCTATTACGAACTTCAATTACCAAATTGGAAACAATTCCGGTGAATAATGTCGCTAAAATCATCAAAATACCGAATATCGGGGGTTACCGTTATATGGGGGATATACGAAGACGTGGACCTACATGGCCCATTTACGAACTTAACCTGCCTACTGGAAAAATTAACATGTGTGCAAAATGTTAGCCTTCTATCTCAATTTGTTCGAAAGATAGCGTGATTACAACAGACAGACAGTATGGTGGAGGGTATAAAAAGCAACTAAGTAATTTTTAATACCCTATACGATTTGGAAAAAGCTTGAAAATTTAAAAAAAAATACCGTTTTATACCGGGGCTATACGAAGACGTAGACCAGCATGAGTGATTTTGTCATGGCTGTAGTACCCATTCCCCAGAATGGGTCAAAATTTTAAATATTCGTGAAACTCATGAAGTGCGAAAATAACGTCCGATTCCATTCAGACTTGATACATCTCAATATTTCCGTCAACACATGATCTGTTAAACCTGGTACCTCCCCCACATAAGGTGAAAGCTTTTGAAAAACAAAACGCTGAAAGAAAGCGATGTAAGCATCCAACTCTCTTCAAATTTCACACATAAAAATATTTTTGCTAACATAAGATCTGCTGTGTAGCTGTTCTATATCTGCGAAGACCTTCTGGTACCTCACCCACAACAAGGGTCACAATTTTCATTACTCACATCTGACATAATTTGTGATTCTTTACAACTTACTATATAAGAGGCTTAGGGTCTAGAATCGATATTTCGATGAGACACGTTTTGGACGTATCAAATTATCATTGCCTCTGTTGCCATATGGCTGAGGGTATAAAAATCTTTTGTGCATCTATCCTAAACCCCATCTGCGACCTTCATCCCAAATTTCAGAAATTTTTCTCTAGTCCTTGTGTCTATTATAAGTACTTTTAGTACACTTATGCAATAAGTAGTGTTATATTTTCGTATCCTGGCTTTAAGTTACCTTCTCATCAACTTTTCATATCAAAAACGCTTTTCTTGAGTTATAAGTAGGCTAAATAATACGACTTGGCATATAATATTTCAAGATTATTAATAAATATTAAAAAAAATAAATACGATTTCCATAAATATTTTTTTCTTTTTTTTTTTGAACCAAATCAATTTTATTTTTGAGAACTCCAAATAAAGATTTCTGTCGAAAGCTATGTTTATCTTTTTTTCTTATTTTTTTTTTAATGCATTTGACCCAATTTTGTTTAATATTTCCAAATCATGTTTTTAATTAATATTTTAAAAACACATAATATCACACATATATTTTTGGCTAAACTTTAAAATTTCTCCTTTAACTTTTCAAAATATTCGACTGCATAATTTACCTAAACTCAGAATCCAGAAAATTACATTTTTTTCATCCATGACGTCACATGAACAATACATTTTTTTGCCCTACGAGACTCTAATCCATTGCTTGTGTGTGTGTGTGACTTATTTGCCTTTCGGCGAACTTAGTCTCCCACTTGCACTCATAAGTGCTCACACAGAGAATTCATATCTCATCCATTGTGGTTGGTACTTGGCATTTAGTGTGCGAACAGAGTTTGGAAATTGGAAATTGTAAATTTTTACAATTTATGGTGACACGTTTTTTAGTCGTAAACTTGGTTGGAAATGAAAAGTATCTCTGGAGATGAATATGTGGGTAGGGTGCACTCTAATTTCAAGTAAATTAAAATTAAATTTAATTGGAAGTACTATTTGAAAGTAGATTACGATTACCTTTCCGGAGTAAAACAAACATAGGAACGGAAATGTATTTTTTATTAAAAAACCAGTAAAGAAAGCCCTAAAGTTGGGCGGGGCCGACTTTATTATACCCTACACCACTTTGCTAATTTAGTAGAGCTCCGCATAACAATTAAAAGTTTTTATGGAAAAATTCAATCATACACGCTATGATCATAATTATAATATAAAGCTCAATAGACTAAATGTGCCGAAGTATTTGTATCTTTTAAATTCGGACTTATATTGCCTATTTGGTGCACAATTAATTTGAAATCAGATAACGATATATATGGGAGCTATATCCAAATCCGAACCTATCTCAATAAAATTTGGCAAAGATATTTCTGAGCTGTATTTCATATATTTCCCCAAATATTGTTGTTACGGAGTGCGTATTATGGTTGTGGGTAACAAATACAACAAATCGGATGAACAATATATATGGGAGCTATAGCTATATCTGAACCGATCTTCACCAAATTTGGCATACTAGCTTCTAGACTCAATTCGGTCGTATGTGCCAAATTCCATCCTATTAGTGCATATATTAGACATTTGGTGCACAATAAAAGCTAAATCGTACGAAGTTATATATAGGAGCTATATCCAAATCTGAACCGATCTCGATAAAATTTAGCAAAGGTATTTCTAAGCTGTATTTCATATATTTCCCCAAATATTGTTGTTGCATATTACGGCTGTGGGTAACAAATATAACAAATCGGATGAACAATAAAAATGGGAGCTATAGCTATATCTGAACCGATCTTCACCAAATTTGGCATACTAGCTTCTAGACTCAATTCGGTCGTATGTGCCAAATTTCATCCTATTTGGGCAAATATTAGACATTTGATGCACAATAAAAGGCAAATCGGACGAAGTTATATATGGGAGCTATATCCAAATCTGAACCGATCTCAATAAAATTTGGCAAATGTATTTCTGACCTGTATTTAATATATTTCCCCAAATATTGTTGTTACAGAGTGCATAATACGGCTGTGGGTAACAAATATAACAAATCGGATAAAAAATATATATGGGAGCTATAGCTATATCTGAACCAATTTCGATCAAATTTGGCATACATATTTTCAGGCCTAAATTAGTTGTATGTGCAAAATTCCATACTATTGGAGCTGATTTTACACGTCTGGTGCACAATAAAAGGCAAATCGGACGAAGATATATATGGAAGCTATATCTAAATTTTTGCCGATTATCTCCAATTTCTATAGGGTTCGTCCTTGGGCCAAACAAATGATTTATGCAAAATTTCATCTCAAGCGGATTATGGACAGACGGACAGACGGACGGACGGACAGACGGACTGACATGCATAAATCAACTCAGAAAGTGATTCTATGAAGATCCTTAAAAGTAATTATGGGTCTATCTCTCTTCCTTCTCCATGTTACAAACAAATGCACAAAGACATAATACCCTGACCACCTTGTGGTGTAGGGTGTAAAAATAGTGGTACATATACCATGGGCGGGATTCACGTTCTATGGAAATATGAAATTTAAATATTTGTTTTATAAAATGTATCATTTGATCTTTATTTTCTATATAAATATTTTCGTTTCCCCTTTTTGCATAGAACAAAAATTGGGCCTCAGGAATTACCGAATATTAGATGCTTCATTGTAAATTTTACATTGTCAGACAATGGGGCGTATACTTGTTACAGTAGCCATTAAGTTAATCATACGCACCCTCGCATCACAATGACCATATACTTGCATACAAGGAAAGGAAGTCGTACAGTATTTATAAATTAAGAAGGTCTTTACCGGTATTTCTGAAATTTGTTGAGAAGGTAGCTTAGAGCAAGTAGACGCATATATGGTACTATTTAATCTGTAAGTGTACTAAAAGTACTGAAAGAAACTAAAAATATAATCCTTTGTGCTTATTGATCAAACGAAGAGAGCTAGAATTCTGAAAATTAAGATGAAAGTGTAGATTAGATGCCCCAGAGGTTTTTCTTTTAAATTCAAAGTAAAAGTGATACTAAAAGTACCAAAAAGCACTATATTTGGTACCATTTGTTATTTTGTAAACATATAAAGTTAAAATGTCGACATTTGGTATAAGAACGACGTTGGGGAATTAGGGGTGTTGGGGAGGTACTTTTGAATGTGGACCAACTGTAAGAACTGTACTAAATGGTACTAAATTTGGCACAATTTGGATTTGGATGAAGCCAGAAATTAGAAATGTTAAAGGTGGTTTGTAGAAATATCTACTAAAGAGATCGAAAACAGCTAAATGGAAAATAATTTAGTATAGGGTGAGAAAAAAAAACTGCAAAAAGTCAAATGCCATAGTTTTTACATATTTTTTTTTTTTTTTTTTAATTTTATTGAGTGAAAGCAAAAATGTCGGAAATAGGAAATATCATTACATTTTAGAATAAGTTTAGATTTGTTCGAATTGGTCACCTTTGGTACGAATTATGGCCTTCAAACGGCCAATGAAAACGTCACGCGCTGCCCGAATGTTGCTCTGCGTTATTTTGGCAAATTTCCGCGAAGCGCTTATTTGAGGTGATCGATACTTTGGTCTTTGTTAGTGACAACCTTGCTTTCCGAAATACTCCAGACACAATAGTCCAACGGATTGGTATCCGGAGATTTCGGTGGCTATTTTGCACTGGAAATGAAGCGAGGAACCTCATTTTGTAACTATTCTTGGGTGGCGAGTGCGATGGTGCTTAGTCCTGTTGGAATGTCCAAGGTCTGCGGCCAAAATGTGTGAGTGCCCAAGGCTTTAATATACCCTCCAGAATATTTTTGCAATAACATTCGGCATTTATTCTGAGGCCACGGTCGATTAATACGAGCAGAGAGCGACCATCGACTGTTATGACAGCCCACGCCATGGCCGGCGCTTGAGTTGTAGTGGCAAACCGAAGCTACACCTTTTCAGCTGACCTCTTTGGCAAGTAAACACGATAATTTTGTTTTTTTTTTACAAACTGCTGGGCAGCGGATGTTTTCTCATCGGAGAAAACCAAATTCGGCAGTTCACAACTTTCAGCCAAGCGAAGCGAAGCAACTCTTTAGCTCTTTTTGTGTCTATTTTCTTTCTATAGCGGTATAAGTTCTTGCAATTTTTGGAATTCCAATGGCTTTATTCCGAGCTCATTTTTTCCATATTTGCCGAATGGAATATTGCAATATGTTCAGCTCTCGAGCCATTTTTCGGCCACTGCGACGCGGTTTTCGATCAAGTCGCTTCTTTACTTTTCGAAGCATTTCTGTTGATGTTGCTGTTTTCTTCCGTCCACTTCCTTAACGTCGAGCGATGGTACGAGACACAAAATATTTATTAGCATTTAAATGTTGGAATGTCAAATAAAAAGAAATCACACTATCACGCTTGGATTCCATCACGAATAACTTTTTTTCTGGAAAATTCTCGCCAAAATGCTTTTGTACGCTTGTAAACAATATAATGAGCTGTCACTGGAATAAATTTTAACAGCTGTCGGACAAGTGGCTTTGGAATGACAGCAGTCTGAAGTTGGTTGCAATTTTATCATCTCACTCTGTAGTGCAAAATCTCTAAGAACCCTATTACACACTCCATCAGAGGCACTCATTTCTCAAATACAAAGGGTACTATATTTAGTACCTTTTAATACTTTTCGTACCGTTTTATGATGAATTACCAAAAACCCAGCCTTATGTGACCCCTTCTGACTATGAGCGACCCTCGATTAAAATTTCAAGATTCTAGATTCAGCCGTTTCGTCTGGGCGTTAATGGATCGTTAAGTCGGTCAGACAGATCAGTCAATTAATTGACTCTTGAGATATTAAGATCCACAAGAAAATTTTTCTGAAAAAAAATATATTAAAAAAAAAAATAACAAATTAATGTGACTTGAATTTTTTTTCAAAATCTTACTGTTGATTTATTTTGAAAAACTATTTTTAACAAATATGACCTTGGTTTTCCCATGAAAAACATATTCTTAGAACCCCAGATATTCCTTCCATTATCAAAATGAATTGCTCTTTAATAATTTAATTTATTTTATTTAATTTTAAAGTATAAACAAAAGTTTTTGTTAAAACTGAAAGCATATTACATGGCAATAACAAAGTTCCGAAAATAATGTGCACACACACACACCCACACAAGTACACATTTCCGAGGAAACTTTGAAAATCCTTTGAGAAGATCCGAAAAGAAGGCAAACGCAGACTTTGTATTCAATATTTCATTAAATTTAATTTAATGTCACTCTGGTGTTGAATTTTTCGTTCACTTTTTTGTTCTTCCGTTTTCCTGATTCATTTCAGCTATCAACACCACCATGGCCAAGGAGCTGCATACACTCGGCTGGGATTATGTGATGTTTGCCTTGTTCATTGCGTTCACCGTATTCACACCGCTATGGAAACGCTTGTTTGGCAAACAAAAAGCTCGCAGCAAAGCGGATTATGTTTTTGCAACAGGCGGTGTTTCCATTGTGGCTGTAATGATATCAATTGCCCGAGGAACCCTAGGTGTGCGAACAGTGTTGGGTAAGTACCTCTTAAAGTTTTTTTTACGCTTTGCCTTGTTTTGTTTTTCCTACTACCTCTCATCGTCTTGTATTTGAGCTATTTTCATCCTTGAGGGCATTAAAACGTCTCTAAGCAGCAGGAATAACAGCGGCATAATCATCAAAAAAAAAAAAAAAAAATAAATAAATAAAAAAGTAAAAAAAACTGTAAGTTCGGCCGGGCCGAACTTTGAATACCCTCCACCATTTGGTACAAATTTAAAAATTTTCAAAAAAAAATCCCTTAAAAATTCTATTAAAATCTTAAAAATACCGAATGCCGAAAATGTCTCTAAAATCATCAAAATACCAAATATCGGGGGGTACCGTTATATGGGGGCTATACGAAGACGTGGACCTGCACAGACAATTTTCTGTCTTAGACTCTAGTATCCTTTACGAACTTTAAATGCGAAATTTGAAACATTTCCGGTAAAAAATTTCGCTAAAATTATCAAAAATACCGAATATCGGGAGGTACCGTTATATGGGGGCTATACGAAGACGTGGAGCTGCACAGACAATTTTCTGTCATAGGCTGTCGTATCCGTTACGAATCTCAAATACCAAATTTGAAACACTTCCGGTAAATAATGTCGCTAAAATCATCAAAATACCGAATATCGGGGGGTGAGGTCATATGGGGGCTATACGAAGACGTGGACCTACATGGACCTTTTTCTGTCTTACGCCGTAATATCTATAGCGAACTTTAAATATTAATTTTAAAACAATTCCGGTAAATAATGTCGCTAAAATCATCAAAATACCGAATATAGAGAGGTACCGTTATATTGGGGCTATACGAAGACGTGGACCTGCACTCACAATTCTCTGTCATAGGCTGTAGTATCCATTACGAATCTCAAATACCAAATTTGAAACGATTTCGGTAAATAATGTCGCTAAAATCATCAAAATACCGAATATAGGGAGGTACCGTTATATGGGGGCTATACGAAGACGTGGACCTGCACTCACAATTTTCTGTCATAGGCTGTAGCATCCATTACGAACATCAAGTAGAAAATTTGAAACAATTCCGGTAAATAATGTCGCTAAAATCATCAAAATACCGAATATCGGAAGGTACCGTTATATGGGGGCTATACGAAGTCGTGGAGCTGCACAGACAATTTTCTGTCATAGGCTGTAGTAGTCATTATGAACTTCAAATGCGAAATTTGAAATAGTTTCGGAAAATAATGTCGCTAAAATCACCAAAATACTGCATATCGGGAGGTACCTTTATATGGGGGCTATACGAAGACGTGGACCTGTACTCACAATTTTCTGTCATAGGCTGTAGCATCCATTACGAACTTCAAATACTAAATTTGAAATAGTTTCGGAAAATAATGTCGCTAAAATCACCAAAATACCGCATATCGGGAGGTACCTTTATATGGGGGCTATACGAAGACGTGGACCTGCACTCACAATTTTCTGTCATAGGCTGTAGCATCCATTACGAACATCAAGTAGAAAATTTGAAACAATTCCGGTAAATAATGTCTCTAAAATCATCAAAATACCGCATATCGGGAGGTACCGTTATATGGGGGCTATACGAAGACGTGGACCTGCACAGACAATTTTCTGTCATAGGCTGTTGCATCCTTTACGAACTTCAAATACTACATTTGAAACAATTCCGGTAAATAATGTCGCTAAAATCAACAAAATACCGAATATATGGGGGCTATACGAAGACGTGGACCTATATGGCTCATTTTCTGTTCTAGGATGTAGTATTCATTACGAACTTCAAATACCAAAATTGAGACAATTCCGGTAAATAATATCGCTAAAATCATCAAATTACCGAATATCAGGAGGTACCGTTACATGGGGGCTATATGAAGACGTGGACCTGCACTCACAATTTTCTGTCATAGGCTGTAGAATCCATTGCGAACTTCAAATGCGAAATTTGAAATAGTTTGGGTAAATAATGTCGCTAAAATCATCAAAATACCGAATATAGGGAGGTACCGTTATATGGGGGCTATATGAAGACGTGGACCTATATGATCCATTTTCTGTCTTAAGCCGTAGCATCTATTACGAACTTAAATATTAATTTTGAAACAATTCCGGTAAATAATGTCGCTAAAATCATCAAAATACCGAATATCGGAAGGTACCGTTATATGGGGACTATATGAAGACGTGGACCTTCATGGGCCATTTTCAATACCAAAAGTCCTGCAGACATAATACACATATGAGTAAAATTTTATCAACCTACTTCATTTCGTTCGGAAGCTAGAGTGATTTCCACAGACGGACAGACGGATAGACGGACGGACATCACTAAATCGACATAGAATTTTATGCTGATCAAGGATATATATACGTTGTGGGGTCTAAAATGTATATTTCGAGGTGTTACAAACGGAATGACAAACTTAATATACCCTCCATACCATGGTGGAGGGTATAACAAAAACAAATGCAAAAGAAAAGTTACATGTTCTTCGTTACGCAGTCCAGCGAGAAAAGCGTTGAAAACCTGGCGGAAAAAAGTTTGTTTTGCTTGAAAGTTTCTTGTTGTTTTGTGTTGTTGTTGTTGTTTACGCTTATCCCTGCTAGCACACCCTCCCTCAATATGGAAACAAATTCTCCAACAAGACTAGCTCTTGTTCCAACAAATGAATGTATGTACCAACGTGACACACACATACACATACACACCCACACATTGAATGGTATTCCCAAAACACATGTTGTATAGGTCAGATTTCGTTGAAGGAACAAACCAAACCAAAAAAAAATGGCAAAACTTTTCCTTGTTTCCACTTTGTTTGACCTTTTTTGACATCGCTTTGCTTTCAACGCATTTTCCCAGCCATCCAACCAACACAGCAATGGCCAGCTACGCCTGTATGTAGGCACTCTCCGGCAAATCATCGAAGATGCATTTTTTTTTTCGATTACCTTTAGGTTTTATTCGTTTGGCAGCTAAATTTTTTGAGTTTGAAACAAATGAAAAAAAAAAAACAACAAAGGCCATAAAATAAGTTGAGAAGTAGATTTTACAGCGTCCGATTTTTTTTTTTTTTTTTTTTTTTTTTTGGATTAATTATTGTCAAACTTATTTCATGTTGAGGCATATTTTTGACATGACCAGCCTCAAATGAAAATTAATTGGAATATTTTTATCGCATTAAATGAATTTCGATACTGTTTATGACAGAGTAATAACACGTAGAATTTTTCAATAAAAAAGGAAAGCCATTAAAAGACTAGATCACACTTACCACTATGCGAAGCATTTTGCCAAAGGCATATTTGGTGTGGATGGCCAAGATTTCCTAATAATCACAAAACTTATAAAAAAAAATCTTAAAAACTTCAAAAATGTCTAAAAATGCCTTCTCTCCAAAAAAATGTTTTAAATTACCGACTTTAATTTTCTGATTCCGCCATCTTCATTAAAACATAAAATAATTGTGAAAAATGTACTATTTTCAAGCGATTATTAAAAAAACCTGAACTCAACTAATTTTTAAGAATCCTCGACCCTGTAATAAAATTTAGAACATTTCAAAATTTATTTGGAATCTAAAATTTTGATTGACTTTTGATTTTTTTAGATTCAAATTCAAACAGTCAACACTATATGAAAACCAGTAAGGAAATGTCAAAAGTCGGGCGGGGGCGACAATATGATACCCTACATACCCTATGTTCATTTAGTAGAGCTCACGTAACAAAAAAGTATATATTCCGAATGTATATGAAGATCATATCAACTATGAACCAAATAACATTGACGCATAGTGAAGGATATGACCTCGATAAGAATTATATTGAAAAATATTTATTACAGCAATAGACATACCGGACCGAGCTTCACCAAATGCTAAAAATCGTCTGAATATGAAATAATGTATTCAATTTGGGCTGATATTGCATATATGGTGAGCGATTATCATGGAATCGGATGAAGATGTATATCGAAGCTATAAAAAATTATGAACCGATCTCGATCAAATTTGGCAGAAGTATTTTAGAGTAGTATCTGATGCCCTGAACCAATTTCAATAAACTTTGGCAGAGGTAAATTTAAACACTTCTTTCTGAGCTGCATCAGATCATTGCTGTGGAGGGCATATTATGCATGTGACGGACTAAAAACCCCAAATCGGACGAAACATATCTATATGAGAGCTATAGCTATATTTTGAACCGATATTAACCAAAAGTTGTATGTACTTGCTCCTAGACTGAATTCGGTCAGATGTGCCAACATTCAGGTCATTTGGTGCACAATTAACCCGAAATCGGTTGATATTTCTGTGAGCTATATCTAAATTAAAACCGATTCTGGCCAATTTCAATTTCTTGGGCCAAGCAAATATTGTTTGGAAAATTTCATTTCAGTCATTTAATAAATGCGACCTGCATTTTGTTCACAAAAATATATTGGCAGGACATACGGACTGACATGCATAAAATAAATATGGGTCTAGCTCGCTTTCTTCTCAATGTAGGATATAAAAAAATATTTTTTGTAATCTAAAAATTTCAATTAAATCAAATAAATATTTAAAATGGCTAGCTTCTATGGCTTTTCAAAAAAAAGCACGGCCTTGCAAATAACATTTCAGTCCTCTATCATGAAAATATATAACCTACAAAAATGATCTACAAAAATTTAGAAATAGATTTTTATTAGAAAAGATTTTTATAAAAATTATTTTTTTAGAAAAGTGATTTAGAATACTGGAAATCTGTTTATATTTGTTTAGCATACCCTTAAATTATATAAAAAATCATTGATTAAAAAAAATTAAAATTCGACGAAAAATGGTCCAGAGGCTACATTAGGTCGGGCCGATAATGTGATATTCCACAACATTCTAAAAAGTTCATGGCTTTTCAAAAAAAAAATAAATAAATAAAATCCATGGATTTGGAATATAAAAAATTTAAAGCCACTATGATGAAAAGACATTATTTAAAATACACGACCTACAAAAAATTTAGAATCTACGACTTTTAAATAAGTTATATTTCAGGCCATTTTAACATTTATTTAGAATCCTCGACATACAGGGTGAAATAAAAAAACTGCAACAAAGAGAAACGCGATAATTTTTACTTTTTTTAATTTTATTGAATGAAAGCAAAAAATGTCGGAAATAGCATCAAATTTTAGAATAAGTTTAGATTTGTTCAAATTGGTCACCATTGGCACGAACTATGGCCTTCAAACGGCCAATGGCACCGTCACACGCTGCCCGAATGTTGCTCTGCGGTGTTTTGGCCCATTCCCGGCGAAGCGCTTGTTTGAGGTAATCGACACTTTGGTATTTTTTAGTACCAACCTTGCTTTCCAAAATAATCCATACACAAGAGTCCAACGGTTTGGTATCCGGAGATTTTAGCGGCCAAGCAAGGAACCTCATTTTGTAACCATTATTGGGTGACGCGTGCTGAGTCCTGTTGGAATGTCCAAGGTCTGTGACCAAACGTTTAGGAGCCCAAGGCTTCAATGCACCCTCCAGAATATTTTCGGGATAATATTCGGCATTTATTCTGATGCCACGGTCGATTAAAACGAGCGGAGAGCGACCATCGGCTGTTATGGCGGCCCACACCATCACCTTGGCCGACGCTTGAGTTCTCGTGGCCAAACGAAGGTGCACATTTTCAGCTGACCTCTTTGGAAAGTAAACACGATCATTTTGTTTGTTTACAAACTGCTGGACAACGAATGTTTTCTCATCGCAGAAAACCAAATTCGGCAGTTCACCACTTTCGACCAAGCGAAGAAACTCTTTGGCTCTTTTGAGTCTATTTTCTTTCTGTTGCGGTGTAAGTTCTTTCACTTTTTGGAATTGCAATGGCTTTACCCGAGCTTAATATTTAATCAATATTTGCCGAATGAAATATTCTGTTATGTTCAGCTCACGAGCCATTTTTCGGCCACTGCAGGTTTCGATCAAGTCGCTTCCTTACTTTTCAAACCATTTCTTCTGATGTTGCTGTTTTCTTCCATCCACTTCCTTGACGTCGGGCTACGCTACCAGTATCACGGTAACGAGCGATGGTACGAGACAGAAACGATCCATTCACATTTAAATGCTGTAGTGCTCTAACGATAGCTACTTGTGGTTTTCCAGCCAAATATAAAGAAGTGACACTATCACGCTTGAATTCCATCACGAATAACTGTTTTTCTGGAAAATTCTCACCAAAAAGCTGTTGTACCCTTGTAAACAATATAATGAGCTGTCACTGGAATAATTTTAACAGCTGTCGGACGTGTGGCTTAGAAATGACAGCAGTCTGAAGTTGGTTGCAGTTTTTTCATCCCATCCAAGGGGTAAAGTGCTCAGAAGGAACTTCTTGTGTGGATTCTCCGACAACTTCATTGGAAAATGTGCCTAAAATCATCAAAATACCGAAAATCGTGGGGGGGGGGGGGTTACCGACTATCGGCGAGTATCATATCTGACATACCCCATCTTCGAACTGCAGGTAAAATGCTTATCAACAATATATACTTATATACGTTCAAGACTATTAATCCCAAAATTTTCCAAAGTAAAGTCTCCCTTAAAATTTTATTTTCGGTTCAAGAGTTCGCGTTAGGTTTTTTTCATACTCAAAATACATATAATTTGTTCAATTCGACATACATTTTCAACCAAAACTTCATCGTACGATATTTTTAGACTTTCCAGGTTTTAAACATCATCCGGGTTTTTTTCTTTATTTCATTTTATTTCATGTCAAGAACTATTTCAACGTCTTCATAGAAGCCCACAGTGACCTCAGTATCAAAGTTCAGAATTTCAGCTATATCACTTCACCAAATACCAAAATTTAGTGACATTTAATGTATTTTTTGTAACCTTAAGATTCGAATTTCCAAAAACCCTACATAAATCATGTATCCCATCGGTGACTCCGATTTGAGAGTTCTACTACTTCTTCATATACAAAGGACCATACAGTTCTAGTACGAATTTCTCAAAACCGCACCTTATCTGACCAAAAGTGACCCTCACCCAAAATTTTAAGAAGCCGTTTCGTCTGGGCGTTGGTGAATCGTAATGTCAGCCAGCCAATTATTTTACTCTTTTATTAATATAGATATCTCAATTTCGACACTTGCAAGTTATTAACTCCCAATTTCCCTTTTTCTTCTCCTTCCAGGTTATCCCAGTGAACTGTTCTATCGCGGCTCAGCCATGTGGGAAATTATCTATGGCATGGCCAGTGCCTATCCCTTGGTCTGTTTCATATTTGTGCCAGTCTATTTTAATTTGGGCATTACTTCGGTTTATCAATATTTAGATTTAAGGTAAGTTTCGAAAATAATTAAATGCCACTAAGAACAACAATATAAATCCACTATGCAACAGAAACAATCAACAATAAATAATTACAAAATTCATTAACATTTAGCAGAAGGAGCAGCGAAAAAAAAAACAGCTCTGTAATGGAAAAGTGACCAAACAACGAGAGAGCTATAAGAGATGACAAACGGCGAATCTTAATTATGTTTTCATTTGTTTTAAGTGAGCGATGGGAAATTGAAAAAGAAATGGGTGAGAGAGAGAGAGAGGGAAGGAGAGAGAGGGATGGAGAGAAGAGAAAGTTACAAAGACGTGGCCAAGGATTTTTTTAGCTTAGAGTAAAATATTTACAAATTGCTCTGCCCTCTTGGCCACGTCCTTGCTCTGGGACATTCATGGTTTGAATTAAATTTAAATTTTCTTCGTCAATCTTCGAAGTCAAGTGACAACAGCAAAAACAACAACAGCACAAAAAA
Organism: Musca domestica; assembly: GCF_030504385.1. Lineage (NCBI taxonomy): Eukaryota > Metazoa > Arthropoda > Insecta > Diptera > Muscidae > Musca > Musca domestica. The sequence goes on from NW_026712312.1 coordinate 1,656,390, forward strand.
AGAGAAAACAAAAAGAGCAATAAAGTTACAAAAGTAATTATAGTAAAGAAGGGATTTAGTTAGTTAGTCAGAGTGCCGGTGCCAGAGCCATGCAAGGCACTGACCCGTTTTATTTATATGTATGTGTGTGTGTGAGTGCTTCTTAGTTTTGCTTCTTTGTTGCGTTGACCATCATTTACGCAGTTTCCAGTATTTACATGAAGTTTGTTTGCGTTCCTTTTTTTTCCTCTCTCTCTCTCTCTTTCTCTCTCGCTCTTCTCTTTATTTATGCAAACAATTCTAAACACAAGTTTTCTTTCGCCAAATCCATTTTTGCTAACTTCGGGCTGCATGTTTCCGACAACATTAACAAATTAAAAGTTTCGAAGGGAAAGCGAGGAACAAGGGGAGGGAGCTAATGTGAATATATTTAAAAAATTCGAAAACATTTTCGGAAATACAAAGTTTTTGGGCTAATGTTGTTTTCATTTAGAAGACATGGTTAAAGACTAGGAGACTAAGGACAGCCTCGAACTTCAAAATCACTTAACTGTTAGGATATTTAGACTGAACATAAATACTAATACCTGAATCAATATCTTAAAAGAGTAAAATTATTAACTGACTAAGGATTCGTCAACACCCAGGCGAAACGGCTAAAGCTAGAATCTTGATATCACTCTTGGTCCGAAGGGGCTGAGTATTTGGAAATTCTTACTAGAATAGTACGAAAAGTAATAAAAGACTCTAAATATGGCACCCTTTGTATTTAAGTAAGAGTTGGTGCTAAAACTGTTAAATAAAAAATGAGGGTAATGGGAAGTATTATAGATGTACCAAAGGGTCTTTGGAAATTCGCAGTATAATTTTACGAAAAGTACTAAAATGTACTATACTTAGTACAATTTCGTATCATGTGAACGGTTAAAGCTATAAATTTGGAATGACAAACAAGGTTGAAGAGTAGAGTCGATGAAAGGAGGTAGTTGTGGAAGTGTGTACTCATGTATAGCATTTTCAGATTAAATGAAACCTTTTGCAATTCAAATGAATCTTTTTGCAGCGGGAATGAAACCTTTTGCAGTGGAATTGAAACCTTTTGCAGTGGAAATGAAACCTTTTGCAGCGGGAATGAAACCTTTTGCAACCGAAATGAAACCTTTTGCAACCGAAATGAAACCATTTGCAACCGAAATGCAACTTTTTGCAAATCAAATGAAACTTTTAAATTTATAGAAGGAAAAAAAACAAAACATTTTTATTTTTAGTAGGTTTAAAATTAAATAAACTAATTATAACTAATATATAGTTAAAGAGGAATTTTTATTGATTATTAATAACTATGTTTTTATAAATTTTTTTCTTAATCTTCCATAAAACACAAGTGTAGATGCAGAAAGATTGAAAAAAGTTTTTCAAGGTATTTTTTTCAAAGGACCCGAATTAGGTACCTTTTTATAATCTCCTCCATGGAAAGGAGGATATATTAAATTTGTCATTCGGTTTGTAACACCTCCAAATATTCGTCGTAGACCCCATAAAGTATATACAATCATGATCATAGTTGATTTAATGATTTCCACTTATCTGTCTATTGAAATCACGACTGATTTATCTCCATAATCAATAAAGCTGCGAAGCGGGAATCCTTTATTAGGAAAGATTAATAGAATACTATAACTATAAAAAATTGTGGTAAAGCTTAATTTCACATTTCAGTCCTGGCCATACCTATAAAGGCCAAAATATGTTTAAATTTCTCTTTTTAGCATTAAGCATTTGGAATTTAATAATATGGAAGCATTTTATATCAAATCAATAAAGAACCATTTTTTATTACAATAGTTGAAAATTTAAGAAATAATATAAATAAATGTAGATATTTATAACCAATAAAAAATCCTCTTTGTCAATATATTAGTTATAATTAATTGATTTAATTTAAAAACTACTTAAAATATAAATTTTTTGTTATTTTTCCTTCTATAAATTTAAAAGTTTCATTTGATTTGCAAAAAGTTTCATTTCGGTTGCAAATGGTTTCATTTCGGTTGCAAAAGGTTTCATTTCGGTTGCAAAAGGTTTCATTCCCACTGCAAAAGGTTTCATTTCCACTGCAAAAGGTTTCAATTCCACTGCAAAAGGTTTCATTCCCGCTGCAAAAAGATTCATTTGAATTGCAAAAGGTTTCATTTAATCTGAAAATGCTATATACGAGAAGTACTAAATTTAGTACAATTTGAATTTGGAGGAATGGATGGAGCTGGAATCCTGATATTTGAAATTAACATTAATGACATAGCGTAGGATTGGTATGTGGAGAAAGGTTTCGAAATTTGCACTGATGTTCCTGAAAATTACTAAATTGTACTAAATCTGATACCATTTCGATATGTGTGAAGCGATAGAGTTCCAATACTGAAAATTGTAAATAACATAACTATGGCATTGTAGGATTGGGGTTTGTAGTAAATTTTAGAAATGCGTACTCATGTGTGTTGAATAATTCATGCTTAAAAAATGGAGTAATATTTATTTTAATGTGGTACAACTTATATTTTTGTCATCCTGAAATTTGGATTTAAGATTACTGTGGGAGTGAAGGATTAAGGTATGTAGGAAGCTTTGGAAATTGGTACTTATGTGTATTAAATGGTACTAAATTTGGTACAAATTGGAATTGTGGTGAACCGATAGAGCTGGAATTCTGAAATTTTAAAATAAGATTTCTATGGGATTGTATGTTTGAGATATGGAGGTAGTTTTGGAATTTTGGAGTGTAGGATTGTGTTAAGTAGAAAGATTTGGAAATTCGTACTTAAGTGTACTAAATTTGGTACAATTTTATTTTGTGTGAACCGATGTGGCTGTAATCCTAAAAGTTGGAATTAAGATAACTGTTAAAGTGTAGGATTGGGTTATGTAGGATCTTTTGGAAATGCGTACTTAAGTGTACTAAATAGTACTATATTCGGTTCAATTTGATATTGGGTGAACAGCTAGTGCTTTAAATTTGAAATTTGGCATTAGAGTTGCTGTTAATGTGGAGTCTGAATGTATGGACTTGGTTTCGGAAATGTGTACTATGATTGTACGAAAAGTACTAAAAAGTATTACATTTGGTATTGGGTGAAGATTTCGAACTGGAATTCCGAAATTTGATATTAAGGTATCTAGTGATATTTGGGATTGATTGTACGAAATTATACTAAATTAGGTTTTGGGTGAAGGCATAGAGCTGGGATCTTCATAATCCTTATTGGGTCTGTGTTGGTATGTGAAATTGAGGTATGAAGGTGCTGGACATTACTAAAATTATACCTGAGGCACTAAATGTTACTAAATTTCGTATTGAGTGATGGGATAGATCGGGCCTCTTCGAATTTGATATAAATGTCACCTTTATTTTGAATAGTTGCGAGAAGGAGCTGGTTTTGGATATGCGTAATATAATAGTACTAAAAGGTACTAAATTTGGTAACAAGGGAAATTAAGGAGCAGCATTCCTGAAATTTTATATTAAAGTCACTGTTGGTATTTCTGGTACATACAGGGTGAGATGATAACACTGCAACCAACTTCAGACTGCTGTCATTTCAAAGTCACTCGCCCAACAGCTATTAAAATTATTCCCGTGATAGCTTATTATATTGTTTGCAAGCGTATTAAAGCATTTTGGTGAGAATTTTCCAGAAAAAAAGTTATTCGTGATGGAATTCAAGCGTGATAGTGTGATTTCTTTATATTTGGCTGGAAAACCACAAGTGGCTATAGTTAGAGCATTCCAGTATTTAAATGTGAATAAATCTTTTGTGTCTCGTACCATCGCTCGTTACCGTGATACTGATAGCGTAGCCCGACGTCAAGGCAATGGACGTAAGAAAACAGCAACATCAGCTGAAATGGTTCGAAAAGTAAAGAAGCGACATGATCATTTCGATCACGCCTCGCAGTGGCCGAATAATGACTCGTGAGTTGAACATATTGCAATATTTCATTCGTCAAACATTGAAAAATGATCTCGAGGTAAAGCCATTGAAATTCCAAAAAGTGCCAGGACTTACACCACAACAGAAAGAAAATAGACTCAAAAGAGCTAAAGAGTTGCTTCGCTTGGTCGAAAATGTTAAACTGCCGAATTTGGGTTTCTCCGATGAAAAAACATTCGTTGTCCAACAGTTTGTAAACAACAACAACAAAATGATCGTGTTTACTTGCCACAGAAGTCAGCTGAAAATGTGCACCTTCGGTTGGCCACCAGAACTCAAGCGCCGCACATGGTGGTGGTATGGGCCGCCATAACAGTCGATGGTCGCTCTCCGCTCGTACTAATCGACCGTGGCATCAGAAAAAATGCCGAATATTATTGCGAAAATATTCTGGAGGGTGTATTAAAGCCTTGGGCACGCAAACATTTTGGCCGCAGACCTTCGGACATTCCAACAGAACTCAGAACCATCGCACTCAGAACGCGCCACCCAAGAATGGTTAAAAAATGAGGTTCCTCGCTTCATTTCCAGCGCACAATTGCCACCAAAATCTCCGTATACCGACCGTGGCATCAGTATAAATACCGAATATTATAGCGAAGATATCTGGAGGGGTGTATTAAAGCCTTGGGCACTCAGACATTTTGACCGCAGACCTTGGACATTCCAACAGGACTCAGCACCATCGCACTCAGCACGCGCCACCTAAGAATGGTTACAAAATGAGGTTTTCCGCTTCATTTCCAACGCACAATGGCCACTAAAATCTCCGGATACCAAGCCTTTGGACTATTCTGTCTGGAGTATTTTGAAAAGCAAGATTAACACTAAAAAATACCAAAGTGTCGATCACCTCAACAAGCGCTTCACCGGGAATGGACCAAAATACCGCAGAATAACATTCGGAAAGCGTGTGACCATTTCATTGTCCGTTTAAAGGCCGTAATTAGTGGCAAAGATGACCAATTCGAAAAAAATCTAAACTTATTCTAAAATTTGATGCTATTTCCGACATTTTTTGCTTTCATTCAATAAAATTTGTAAAGAAATGTAAAAAAGATGGCGTTTGACTTTGTTGCAGTTTTTTATATCACTCTGTATGCGCATTTAGTTAAGATTTAGACCCATTACGTCTTCCAGGACCAATAATAGAATTTTATGACAAATATTTTTGATTTAAACCTTTGACGTCTTCCAGGACCTATAATAGAATTTTATGACAAATAATTTTGTAGTATGTTTTGACTCGCAAGGACCCCTTTAAGAAGAGTTTTTTTTAACAATAGAACATCGTTGGCTTGTTTGTTCGGGATACCGTAGTATTTTGTTGTTACAAAATGGTCATGCTTTATCCCTTTATTGTTGTTTTTATAAAAACAGCGTTTGTTTATTAGTGGAGAACGATGGTAATGTTTACCAGGGGGTAAGGCAGGGAATACCTAGGTTTCGGAAAGAGCCACCAATCCTCATCAGTTGATTTGTTTTTTGTCTGGGATATTCTCCCCAGAAGTTATTTCAAAAATAACTTCTATTACAACAAAACATTTTTTACCCAAGTGACGAGATCGTAAGCTCAATAGAAGAAGAACCAAAGAATTAAATAAATAAGAATATTTCCAAAAAAACAAGACCAAAAAGACCCCTTTGTTGACTCGTTGGAGATTTAAAATGTTCGACCGAAATATTCCCCGTATATTTATCTACAATATTACCGAAGACACTTTAAACCTAAAATGCACGGATTTCGAGAAATCTTAATGCGGAAATGTTCAAAAGAGTGGAAGAGGGTGAAACTTTCCCCCTTTATTTTACTTTGCGATATAAACTTTCAATACAGGTGTCTTCTTTTTATTAGCTCTACTTTCATAATCTGCAGAATTTTTTTTTTATTGAAATTTTTGAATTTTGTCTCACAGTGAAATACATAATTTTAGATTTTTTACAGATTTTTTAAGAACATTAGTTTCCTTTAAAAAATTAACTATAATTTGACATTTGTCTGTTTGTATTTGTTTCGAATATATATGTGTGTGTGTGTGCGTCATGCCTATATTGTTTGCAATTAAGGTAAACAAATGCGCCCATATTTCAAAATACCATTTGGGTGATAATTACAACAAATAAAAAAACAGGATACTAAATGACAACAACGTCAATTTTTATCAATTCAAATGACATTCAAACGACAATCTAACGATGATGATGACAAGTACAACAACAAGTATAACAACAAAACGAAAAAGACATTTCCCCCACCCATAGCCACCAAACCCTAAACCATTTTTCCAGTAGTTATGTTTACACTGTTGTTGTTGCTATGCTTATCATTAATATTCAAACCCACTGCGAACACCAATCGACCATTCAACACACCTCCCAACTCCTAAAAAGTTGTTCATCCTTTCGATGTTTATTTTAAGCCGATTGCTTGTCTTTGGCTGGCTGGCTGCTTGTTTTTTTCTTTTCTACTGTTCAGCTTTCATGCCACTGCTGTCGTTTGCTGTATTTAATTAATTTTCAATTTTCTTCATTTGCTGTCTCACTTGCACACTCACTCCTTTGCTCTCCTGCTTGCTCTCTCACTCCTTTGTTAGTCCATTTCATGGTAACAAAACAGGATACGTAGATGTGTCAACACTTCTTCTTGATAAGCAAAAATTTTGTGTTTGCTGGCAATTTGCTATGGAAAGTGTTGTTGCTGTTGCTGTTGTGTTTTCGGTTCATTTCTTAAAATATTCTAATTTCTGTTTTGTACAGCCACTTCACTCCACTCCTCACCATTTCCATTCTATTTTTAACTCTTTTTCCGGCAGCTCGAACTATGGCCAATTTGCGTTTTTTCGGTTCTGTTTCTTTCTTTCGGAAGTGGGAATGGGCATTAGTTGCTCTAAGCATTTAACTATGTTTCCAATTATGCTAACAAGTCCAACAACACCAACAAAAACGACAAAAGTACAAATTCTGCTAATTTGGTGAAAATAATTAAATCCTTCTGTTTTCAATATTTGTTCTTTGTAAATAACAGGAACAGGAATTTGCACTTCCAACAACAAGAACAACGGAAAATGTGACTTGAAAATATAATTAGAGAAAATTTTAATTTTGGAAATTTAAAGAAGACTCTTGGATGCCAGAGAAAATTTTTAAAAAAAATATCAAATGTATGAAAATTCTGAAAAAATACAACGCGATTATCAATACAAATTTCAATTTTTTTAAGAGAAATAATTATTCAAAATTTTGATCTTGACCTATCACTAATGCAAATATTAGAATTTGAAAAGTTGGAATCAAATTGGATTATCCTTTCTCTTTCTGTACACTAAAATATTTTTTTTGAAAGTGTCTACCTTTTGTGGGGAGGTAACAGATCGATCTAAGTTGGTAATAATATTACGCTATACCAAGTTAGGATACGACATACAGACGGACGGACGGACATTACTAGATCGACTCCAAATGTCTTGGAATGGATTTGGTATAAGAGATCAAGGGTCTAAAAACGTTATTTCGACCATTCACGTTTTCGCCGTATCAAATGATATGTCAGAGGGTGTAAAAAAGATTTTTTTTAGTAGATATTTCAAAGTATGCAACTATAACTCTATAGAAGGTTCTTCACTTATTTTAAGAATTTTTTAAGAGTCCGCAATTTCAGATACAGAGTGTCCTTTTAGGAATAGTGCAAGATAAATTATAGAAATGACTATGAAACATGAATTAAAACTAATCAAGTTAAGGTCCTTGAAACTTTTACCTACTATTTACGCATGGACAACTTCTAAAGGATGTGGAAGTCCTTAAATGATCCTTAAAAATTCCAAGGTTATACACAAGAGAACGACACTGAAGGATTCTTAGGAAATTCCATATTTTGCACATGAAAAGGTCCTTGAAGAACTTTGTATAATCCACCACTATAAACATGAAAATCACGAAGAAGAAAAAGGGGTTTAAATATTCACGGTAATAGACATGACAATGTCCCCCAAAAATTCTTGAAGAATCCTTAAAAAAATCATTCCATGAAAATGTTAAAATTTCCGGTTGTAAACATAAAATTCTAACTCGATTTGACGATTTCCGCCTGTCTGTCTGGAGGCCCACATTATTTGACGAAGAGCTTCAAAATTTGGGTTCTAGCTCCGATGGCGAAATATTGTATGTATAGGTCCACGTTTTTGTATAGCCCGCACATAAGGGTAAGGCGATATTCGTTATTTTGATGATTTATGGCACATTTCCACGGATTTATCCATAAATTGATATTTGCAGTTCGTAATGGATTCTAGATCCTTTGGCGGAACATAGTATGTATAGGCCACGTTTTCGTATAGCCTCGATATAATTATACCTCCATTCAGTATTTTGATAATTTTTGCCACATTATTCCACGAATTTGTCTAAAAAGTTGTATATGTAGTGCGTAATGGGTTCTAGCTCCCATGGCAGAACATTGAATATTTAGGTCCACGTTTTCCTATAGCACATATATAACGATACCCACTGATATTCGGTATTTTGGTAATCTTAATCACATTTTCCCACGAAATTGTTTCAAATTTGGTATTTAAGAAGATTTGATAGATGACAACCTAAACCAGCCCAAAGGAAAAGTCCTGAGGCAAGGTACGAATACCTACCTATAGAAAAAGAAGTAAAAAAGCAGTAAGTTCGGCCGGGCTGAACTTTGAATACCCTCCACCATTTAGAACGAAGTTGAAAATTTTCGAAAAAGATAACATTTTAGAAATACCGAATATAGCCGTTATATTAAGGCCTGTACGACGTGCACCTACATAGGCATTGTTTGTCACAAGCCATTACCATATTCAAATTCGAAACTTGAAATAAACGATAATGTAGCCAAAATCATCAAAATACCGTACATAGAGAGGAACCGTTATATATACGAAGACCTGGACCTGCATAGACAATTTTCTGTCACAGGCTGTAGCTTCCATGAACATCAATCATCAACATACCGAACATAAGGAGGTACTGATATATGGGGCCTATACGAAGACCTGCACCTGCATAGACAATTTTCTACCTTAGACTGTAGTATCCATTTCGGACTTCAAACACCAAATTTAAAACAATTCCGGTGAATAATGTCGCTAAAATCCTCGAAATACCGAATATCGGGATGTACCGTTATATGGGGGCTATACGAAGACGTGGACCTGCATAGACAATTTTCTGTCTTAGACTCTAGTATCCATTAAGAACTTCAAATACCTAATTTGAAAAAATTCCGGTGAATAATGTCGCTAAAATCATCAAAATACCGAATATCGGGAGGTACCTTTATATGGGGGCTATATGGAAACGTGGACCAGCACAGACAATTTTCTCTCTTAGGCTGTAGTATCCATTTCGAACTTCAAATGCCAAATTCGAAACAATTCCGATGAATAATGCCGTTAAAATCCTCAAAATACTGAATATAGGTAGGTGCTGTTATATGGTGGCTATACGAAGACGTGGACGTGCACAGACAATTTTCTCTCTTAGGCTGTAGTATCCATTTCGAACTTCAAATGCCAAATTTGAAACAATTCCGGTGAATAATGTCGCTTAAATCATCAAAATACCGAATATCAGGAGGTACGGTTGTATGGGGGCTCTACGAAGACATGGACCATGGGGCCTATACGAAGACCTGCACCTGCATAGACAATTTTCTGTCTTAGGCTGTAGTATCCATTATGAACTTCAAATACCAAATTTGAAAAAATTCCGGTGAATAATGTCACTAAAATCATCAAAATACCGAATATCGGGAGGTACCTATATGTGGGGGCTATATGGAAACGTGGACCTACATGGCCCATTTACAAACTTAACCTGGCTACTGGAAAAATAAACATGTGTGCAGAATTTTAGCCTTCTATCTCAATTCGTTCGAAAGATAGCGTGATTACAACAGACAGACAGACACACAGACAGACAGACGGGCATGGCTAAAACGTCTTTGAATTTTACGCTGATCAAGAATATATATACTTTGTTGGGTCTAAGATCATTATTTCGATGAGTTACAAACGGAATGACAAAATGAATATATCCTCCATAGTATGGTGGAGGGTATAAAAATCAGAAAGTACGAGAGCTTTTTTTCAAATTTAGAGTCGTTCTAGGACCTTGAAGTTCTCTTATAAAGTTGACATTTTCTCGAGTAGATTTACGAGAATATAGTTGCTGATTTTTGTAGGTAAAAAATCCACAATACAAAATATGTCGATATATCTTGTTTGATTTTGATTTTCGTCCTGAAGATAGACTTGGAAAATGATTAACAAATATACGACTAAATCATTATTTTGGCCAGATTTTTATAAGAAAGTAGCTGGTGTAACATATACCACCACAATGAATACAAGTGAAGTGTAATGTTCACTAACAACAAGTGTATCAAACAGTTTGCCTCCATCTAAAAGGCGTTATCACCACCTGCCGATCAGGATTGTTGGATGGCACAATGGTGATGGTGAGAGTTGGGGTTGGTGGTCGTTTGGCTTTTCGTTCGCTGAAATATTGAATATTCTCTCCCTTAATGAAGTATTTTGCATTTTTAATGAGCTAAATCATTAAATTCTTATTAAAAATATTGTTGTAATCAGCAACTCGAAAACAACAACAACATCAACACCTTAAGCTGCCTGACACAACAAAAAGTAATGGCAATTGCCCGAGAACAACAGCAACTTTTTGAGAAGTTAGAGAATTTCAAACACGTTCCATTCATACTTCTATTGAAGTCCTGCCGAAATCGTGGCATGCATTACGTATTTTATTGTAGCTCAGATAGATAGAACTGATATAATTTTATGTTGGGTGTTGTTCATTTCGTTTTTAATTTTCGAATGGAATTTAAATTAAAATTAACTCTTTAAGCATTATTATTTTGGTAAATTAAGAAAATTTTGAGTGAGTTACCTGAAGGAATTGAAAGATGAATTTTTGGTGTTTTAAAAGATTTAAGATCATCCAGAATTTCGATACTTTGTGTAGAGGTAGCAGCAGGGGTCCAGCTCCTCCTATTTTCAAACCTGGTTTCACCTAATGGCTACAGGTTAAAAAAAAAAAAAAACAAGTAAAAAAGCTGTAAGTTCGGCCGGGCCGAACTTTTAATACCCTCCACCATTTGGTACAAATTTGGCAATTTCCAAAAACTAAAACCCGTTAAAAATTCTGTTAAAATCTTAAAAATACCGAATGCTTATACGACCACGTGGGCCTGCATAGGCAACTTTTGTCATAAATTATTACAATATTTAAATGCGAAACTTGAAGAAAAATCTGTTTATAATGTAGCTAAAATCGTCAAAATACCGAATATGGGGGGTACCGTTATATGGGGGCTATACGAAGACGTGGACCTGCACAGACAATTTTCTGGCATGGGCTGAAGTATCCATTACGAACTTCACATACGAAATTTGAAACAATCCCTGTAAATAACGTCGCTAAAATCATTAACATACCGAATATCGGGGGGTACCGTTATATGGGGGCTATATGAAGACGTGGACCTACATGGCTCATTCTTTGACTTTGGATGAAGTATCCATTACGAACTTCAAATACCAAATTTGAAACAATTCCGGTAAACAATGTCGCTAAAATCATCAAAATACCGAATATCGGGGGGTACCGTTATATGAGGGCTATATGAAGACGTGGACCTACATGGCTCATTTTTTGATTTAGGATGTAGTATCCATTACGAACTTCAAATACCAAATTTGAAACAATTCCGGTAAACAATGTCGCTAAAATCATCAAAAAACCGAATATCGGGGGGTACCGTTATATGGGGGCTACAGGAAGACGTGGACCTGCACAGATAATTTTCTGTCTTAGGCTGTAGCATCCATTGCAAACTTCAAATGCCAAATTTGAAATAATTCCGGTGAATAATGTCGCTAAAATCATCAAAATACCGAAAATCGGGAGGTACCGTTATATGGGGGCTATATGATAACTTGGACCTACATGGCCCATTTACGAACTTAACCTGCCTACTGGGAAAAAATACATGTGTGCAAAATTTTAGCCTTCTATCTCAATTTGGTCGAAAGATAGCGTGATTACAACAGACAGACGGACAGACAGACAGACGGACATGGCTAAATCGTCTTAGAATTTTACGCTGATCAAAAATATATATACTTTGTTGGGTCTGACATGAATATTTCGAAGAGTTACAAACGGAATGACAAAATTAATATACCCTCCATAGTATGGTGGAGGGTATAATAATACTGCCAAAATGTACCTCATCGAAATAAGGATTTTCAGATTCCATTTTTTTTTTGGAAATACAACTTCCGAGAGAGTGTCTGATTTGGTCTAAACTTAATATATACTTAAATTTAACCCAATTATAGGCCAAATTCGTAGATGGGCAATTTTGGTGTTCTTCTGTTAGGTGCCTCACAGAAGTTCAAAAAATTGCAAAAAGAAATTACTCTCAGTACTAATTATTTGAAAGACTTCTGAGGGCTCATAAGAGGATAATAAACGTGGATTTTCTAACGATTTTTGGGACGTCTAACGAGAATAATCTACTAGATTTTTTTTTTAATTTTTGGAAGACCCACGATGATAAAATGTGGACTTTTTAAAGATTTTTAGGATCGCTTAAAGAAGTGTTCAATTTATTAGGAAGTGTTTCATTTATTTCAAACCTCGCATATCCATAATTTTGCCAATATTTTAGCAAGAATGAAAATATATTGATCAACACTTCCATGACGCCTCGATTTTCGAACAATTTTTTTCAACGACTTTATAGCCAATTTTTATTTTTTGTATATTTTTTCCAAAGGACTTCTTAGCCAAAAATCGTTGTTCATCATCAAAATATTTGTAAATACCTCTTAGTCAAGTACGGAGGATTTCCATACCCTACGGCGAGGGCCTATGTGTTCGGGCATTGTTTTGTAATATGGAAAGGGAAACGAGATAGACCCATAGTTCCTGCTCTGCATAGAATCACATTCTGAATCCATTTATGGATGTCCGTCCGTCTTTCCATGTATTTTTGTAAACAAAGTACACTATTATCCGATCGAGATGAACTTTTCCACAAATCGTCTGTTTGGCCCAAGTAGAAGCAGATTATTGGCCAAAATCCCAATATATTTTGGTTTTTGGTTTGGTTTTTTATTTCGCACCAACTATGTAATATTAGCACAAGTAGGATGGAATTTCGAAATAATAATTCCAGAAATAAATACCTCAAATTTTAAGATATAGGGGATAACTTATAAACCTCAAAAATACCTCCATAAAATTTTATCGAGATCGGATCAGATTTGGATACAGCTCCCATATATATCTTTATCGGATTTTTGGTTGATTGTGCACTAAATGACTAATATCAGCCCAAATAGACTGAATATTGGTACTCCCTACCGAATTCAGCCTGGAAGCAAGGGCATTACTACTACAATTTTTTGATGAAAATCGGTTCCATATATATGTTTTATCCGGTTTGGTGTTAAAGCCCCTCACATGCGTATTTGATACCGGATATCAGATACAGAGATAGACAAAAAACTACAGCAAAGTCAGAAGCCATAGTTTTCATTTTTTTTTTTTTTTTTAAATTTTATTGAATAAAAGCAAAAAATGTCGGAAATAGCATCAAATTTTAAAATAAGTTTAGATTTTTTTCGAATTGGTCAACTTTGGCACGAATTATGGCCTTCAAACGGCCAGTGAAACAGTCACACCCCGTCCGAATGTTGTTCTGCGGCATTTTGTCCCATTCCCGGCGATGCTTGAGGTGATCCGCACTTTGGTATTTTTTAATGCCAAACTTGCTATCCAAAATACTCCAGACACAATAGTCCAACGGATTGGTATCCGGACATTTTGGAGGCCATTTTGTAACCATTCTTGGGTGACGCGTGCTGAGTGCGATGGCGCTGAGTCCTGGCGCTGAGTCAGAAGGAATGGACCGATATATCCCATCTTCATACCAGACTTTAGACTAATAAAAATATTGTGATCTGTGTGATTTGAAGAGGACCGGATGCTTATTTTGGTTTTTAAAATGTTGACCCTTTGTGGAGGAGATACCGAACGAAATGGTCCGATCTGTACCATCTTTATAACAGATTTATTGTTGATGCAAATAATGAGGTGTGCCAAGTCTGAATGGAATCCGATGTTAATTTCGCGTTTTATGACCTTCATGGATATTCAAAATGTTTACCCTTTGTGGGGAAGGTATCAGAAGGTGCGGACCGATATATCCCAATTTTACATCGAACCTTGGGTTAATAAAAATATTTTGATGTGTGTAATTTGAAGACAATCGGAATCTTACATACATCTTACATTTTAAAGGAGTTATAATTATTTAAAATTTGGAGTGGACCGATATTATTCATTTTTTTTCTTTGCGGAGGTACAAATGATGTGGACCGATATTGCCCATGTCCGAACTCGATCTAAGAACACTGTTTAGCTCAGAGGGGCTCCGCCGATGGGAGTAAAACGCCGAATGCGTCGAGCAGTGAACCGTAGGGTGGTAATATAAAAAGAAATAAAACACAATAGGTTTTCTTAATATATACAACTATTTATTCTTAGTATGGTTGGTGGTAACGATATTACCTTTGGCAACAATATGCCTCTCTATGCACAACGATATGTGCTGCAAACGATATTGCGGGTGTTGTCTGTCCGAATGACAGCGAATTACAACTTGATGTCTAAAGGAGGCGGCAAAACAAGTGACAAATAATTAGCAGTTAAAATGTCAAAGGCGCTAGCACAAGGTTGCAATAAACCGTAGCGCGTACATTTTAACGACTAATTAAGGACCAAACCAGGGGTCAATAAATAGCAATATTTTATGCAATTCTAAATTAAACAAACACGATCAGTTTCAGTACTTGCTGGTGCAAGTGGTTCGTTCAAAGCTAGTTTCACTTATCTCTTTTACCATTGAAGAGCGAACCGACTAAGCTTATGTCTTTTGAAACACTCTGGCGTATACTGAATATAGTTCATCGCTCATACGCCATATAACACACACACACATTTAAACTTAATTAGATGTGGTGTCCGTTGGAATTGCAATTTTCGAATTTCGAAAAAAGGAAAGTTGTGCTGAATTGTGCTAGGTTTGTGCTCAATTGCGCCGAATTTTTTTTTTCGAAATTCGAAAAAATTTCTGAGATATTCGAAAAAAGATTTTTTTTCGAAAAAATCTGAGAGAATTGCAATTTTCGAATTTCGAAAAAATTTAAGTTGTGCTGAGTCGTACTCGGTTTGTGCCCATTTGTGCCGTTAAAATTTTTTCGATATCTCTTACCAATTTCGAAAAAAAAGATAATTTCGAAAGTATGTCAGAATTGCAATTTTCGAATTTCGAAAAAATTAAAGTTGTGCTGGGTCGCGCTTGATTTGTGCTAACTTGTGCCGTTTATTTTTTCTCAATATTTTCAACCGTTTTCAAGATATGGCAATTTCGAAAAAACCAGTATTTTTCAGAAAAATTGCTGTAATTTTTGTAAAAATTAAAATAGCAATTTTTCGTTATATATGTATTTTTTCCAATTTTAACTAGTAACGAGTGGGAATACAAATTTTCAATATATGGACGAAAAATTGTGCTAGGTTAGCACAAATCAGCACAACTTTTAGTTTTTCGATATCTTGTTTCTAAATATGCGATTTTGATTTTTACTATTTTAACGAGTAACGAGTAGAGATACAAATTTCCAATGTATGGACGAAAAATTGTGCTAGGTGAGCACAATTCAGCACAACTTGCAGATTTCAAAAATTCCACATATTACAAAAGTTATTCATTTTTTTAATTTTTAGCGAGTAACGAGTAAAGGTGGAAATTCGTTATGTATGGACGAAAAATTGTGCTAATTGAGCACAACTCAGCACAATTTACCGCATCTCGATATTTTAATTTTTACAAAAATTACAGCAATTTTTCTGAAAAATACTGGTTTTTTCGAAATTGCCATATCTTGAAAACCGTTGAAAATATTGAGAAAAAATAAACGGCACAAGTTAGCACAAATCAAGCGAAATTCGAAAATTGCAATTCTGACATACTTTCGAAATTATCTTTTTTTTTCGAAATTGGTAAGAGATATAGAAAAAATTTTAACGGCACAAATGGGCACAAACCGAGTACGACTCAGCACAACTTTAATTTTTTCGAAATTCGAAAATTGCAATTCTCTCAGATTTTTTCGAAAAAAAATCTTTTTTCGAATATCCCAGAAATTTTTTCGAATTTCGAAAAAAAATTTTCGGCACAATTGAGCACAAACCTAGCACAATTCAGCACAACTTTCCTTTTTTCGAAATTCGAAAATTTCAATTCCAACGGACACCACATCTAATTTAGTCCTATACCATTTGTTGCTAAAATTGATGAGATTCTCTCATGACCAGATAAAGAAATGAAATCATCGTTAAACTAACAAAACTCCTGGTTTTCCATTTGAATTTTCATAAACCCTCTGAAGGGTTAGCATACTCCAATGACATTGTTTTATAAAATCACTTAGTAGTACTGAGCGACGATGATAATTCCCAGTAACTACAGCTAGTGATTACAACAACTCACTGCCTCTTTCTTGCTACTCCTCCGTTAATTTCAATATATCTCAAATAAATATCTCAAAACTATTTTCGAACAACAGAAATCAATTAAAACTGTCTGAGAAGTTTTCAATGTTCAGTGTTTTTTTTTTTTTTCTACTGCCCTTCTTTAACCCGTCCCATAGTCGGGCTATAAAAGCTTTTAAAGTAAGTTAGTCGCTTGGACAGCAAAGCTATTTTGCCATAGTTGCTTCAAATACCGCCAAAGTTAGATTATCAACTGGAAATTGAAAATTGCTTACCCTAGTGCTGTGAGCCTTATTTGCCAATGTTGGCTTCATATTCAGATGGCTGATGCGAGATCAGCAGCAAATGCATTTAACATCCGGACCAAACACAGACAGACAAACAAGGAAAGCAAGCAGCTAGACATAAAATGAAGAATATAAACGATGATGTGTTGCGAGGTGTTATTTAAATACACCACCCCTAAACCCCCACCCCTCTTCATCCCCTCTTAAGATCTATAATTACTTTTTGTAACATTTTGACATAATTTTTATTCCTTCGCCATATCCGGTAACATGTAAAGGACATAGGCCACATTCACACTGATTCATTTGTGTACGTGTGAGTATTACACACACTCACACATACAGTTAAACAGGAAACAATGAAATGGCAAAGTGAGATGTAGTGACATTGATGAGAAGTGATGATGATAATGACTTGTACTGTTTGTGCACGATGAATACCAAATAATGAAAAATCTGCCATAAATCCCCATCGCCACCCCACTCCCCCTCACTCTCACCAATCCCATTGATGACAACAAAATTCCACAATTTTTCACAGGTGTCACTGATGCATGATCTATTATCTAACAACAAAGATGGTGGTGACGATGATGATGATGGCGAAGAGAAAATGAGCATGAGAGTAGTAGGCCGATGATGAGAGGAGGTATCTGAGTCAATCCACCACGTCAAAGTTCACAGGCAAGCCCTACCTTCCTCCATCCCTCCATGAATGGCAAAATAACCAACTTATTGTTGCATTAACGTTGAATGGTTGCTGATTTCGCGTATTTTAGCATATGAGTGGTGTATGATATTGTTTGGATGAGTGTGCATGTGCGTTAATGACATCAGGATGATGCTATGTGACGTTGTCAAAGCCAATAATGCGACATGATGTGAGAGGACAGTGCATAACAAAGTTGAGAAAAAATTAAATAGGATTTCATGAATGAAAGAAATTTTGAGGCCCTCAAGAAATATATTGAGGTTTTCCATAGAGAAAAATAATTTCAAAGGCTTTAGTGGGGAAAAATTCGGGGTATTCTATAGAGACTAAAAATACAAATATTCAAATTATTTAAGGTGCTTTATGAAGTAGAAATCTTGCGAAATCTAAAATGAATAACCTCCCAAAAAAAAGAGAGATGACCCCTCAATGTATGTTTCTTTTCCAATACAGAGGACCCTGTAATCTCTTCTAATTCTCTAGAATAGAAGATCTTTCAATTTCTTCTTTTTTTAATAGAAAAAAGTACTTTCGATTATATTTTCTTCTCTATAGAAAAGAAGTCCCTCTGAGGCCTTTTTCATCTCTTTTGCAGGAGTCAGTCTGCGGTCTTCTTCGTATCTCTTTTTTTACAGGATAGAAGACCCTCAGACGATTTCTTTCTGGAATAGAATACCCTACAGGACTTTCCTTAACTTTAGTACAGGACTTCTTCCTGCACTCCGAGGTCTTCTATATAATAAAAGGCCCTTCAGGTCTTCATTAAAATATACCGCTTTTTAAGGTCTGCTATAGATTAGAAGACGTTCCGAGGCCTTCTCTCTCCCCCTCTCTCTCTCTCTGGAATCGAAGACCCTCTGAGGCTATCTTCGTTCTTATCTTCTTTAGAATTGAAGACCCTCCGAGGCCTTCTATGAAATAAAAGACCCTCAAAGATTTTCTTTAGAAGAACTTCCAGGGAACTTCTAGAATCTTCAATAGAAGATTTTATCAGGACTTCTATAGAAGAGAATACTTTCTGATTCTTTCTATAAAAGATACGACCTTCCTAAGACTCCTATAAAGGAGAAAACCTCCCCAAGCCTTCCATAGAAGAGAAGACCTGGGAGGGTCTAGGAAATCCATGGAAGACATTTCCAGACCTTCCAGATCGTCCATAGAAGATCTTCCAAGGTCTGCTATAGTCGAAATGACACTTCGAATTTTCTATAAACTAGAAGACCCCCATTTCTTCTATAGACTATAAGAACTTGAAGGGTCTTCCTCAGACTAGAGACCTTAAGGGGACTTCTATAGACCCGAGGACCCTCAGGGGTCTTCTAAAGACTGGAAGACCCTCAATGCTAGAAACCCCTTAGAAATCTCAGTGGTTTTCAGGGGTTTTCTATTGTCTAGAAGACCCTCAGGGGTCTTCCATAGTGTAGAAGTTCCTCACGGACCTTCTATAAACTAGAAGATCTTCAGAGGTCTTCTATGGACTTGAAGACCCTCAGGGATCATCTAAAGCTTAGAAGGCCCTCAGGGGTCTTCTATGGATTAGTAGACCCTCAGCCTATGGAAGACTCTCAGGGGTATCTAGAGAATAAGAGACCCTCCGAGTTTTTCTAAAGAATGAAGACACTCAGGGGTCTCCTATATACTAGAAGACCCTCTGGGATTTTTATAGACCAGAAGAGCTATGGACTAGAAAGCACTTAGGGGTCTTATATAGAGTAGAAGACCCTCCGTGGTCTAGTTTATTCAGTAAAAGACCTGCAGAAGTTTTCTCTAGAATAGAGAACCTCCAGAGGTCTACTATAGAGTAGCAGACATTTGGGGGTCTTCTATAGACTAGAAGACACTCAGGGGTCTTCTATGGACCAAAAGACCCTCAGGGGTCTTCTACGGACTTGAAGATCCTCAGGGTTTTATATTGACTAGAAGACCCTCAGGGGTCTTCTATAGACTAGGGGCCCTCAGGTACCCATGAGGGTCTTCTACGGACTTGAAGATCCTCAGGGTTCTTCTAAGGACTATAAGACCCTCAGGGTTCTTCTGAGGACTATAAGACCATCAGGTTTCTTCTAAGGACTATAAGACCCTCAGGGTTCTTTTATGGGCTAGAAGACCCTCATGATTCTTTTATGGACTAGAAGACCCTCATGGGTCTTCTATGGACTAGAATATCCTTAGGGGTATTTTATAGACTAGAAGATCCTCAGGGGTCTTCTATGAACTGGACACCACTCTGGGGTCGTCTATAGACTAAAAAATATGGGAGGACTTTTAAAGAAGAGAAGATTTCCAAAGGTCTTCTTGACAGAAGTTCTTAAATGACAGAGAAGACCAATCAAGATCTTCTATAGCATAGAAAATCCTTAGAGGTATTCTATAGCAGAGAAGACACTCCAAGGCAGAAGAAACCCCTTCAAGATTATTCGACGTCTCCAATAGCCTAAAAGACTCACCTAGACTGTTTTAAAACCTCTTAAAAATGGAGGACATTTTCAGGTCCTTAAAAAATACGAAACTTTAGGACATTTTATAGAGATATACAATACTTTAATACCTTTAAGGGAAAAGGCCTTCCATTAAGGAATTCCTTTGGATGGTATAAAAATTTTCTGCAAAGTAGACCCTCACTGAAAGAAAACATTTTGAGGTCTTCTAGAGGAAGAAGATCTTGTGAGGTCTATTGTTGAGAGAAGACCGTTTGATGTGTTCCACAGAGAGACCTCCCCTTTCAAGTCTTTTATAATGAGAATACATTCTGAGAGAAAACCGTTTTGAGTTTTTTATTTGAGGTTCTCAGATGAAGGAAATCTTTTGAGCTCTTCTCCAGAGAAAAGACCTGTCTTGAGGTTTTGTTTTGAGGTTTCGTATTCTCTAGAAAGATGTCTTCTGTGGAAAAATTAGCTTTTGGGGTGGTTATAGAAAATAGATGTAAGGTAGAGAACTTTTTTGAGGGGTTTGTTTTGAAGTATTCTCCAGAAAGAGGTCTTCTGTAGAAAAAGTAGCTTTCGAGGTGGTTATGGAGACTTACTAGGTTTTTGGTATTCCTTAGATAGAATACCTTTCGAAAGAAGCCCCTTTGAGGTCCTCTGTAACTACGGATTCTATGAAGTCTTTAATGAATGGGAGATCTTTTGAAGGCCTCTTCCAATAAAGACACTTTTGCTCTCTCTCTCTCCCTCTCTCTCTCCTCAAACGCAGTGTCTAAATACCAATGACTCCTGACTTATGTGTGTCACTGATGATAAACATTTCATTACAATTGTTGCTGCTGATAGTGTTTGTTGTTATTGCTGTGGTTGTTGTTGCCACTTGCAACGTGTTGCCTGTAATGTGAAAAACCTCGAACTGAATTGAAGTCAGATTATTATGGGTATTGTAGACTAAGGGGGTATGCAGTTACCAAACAATATAAGTGTGTGTGTGAGTGTGGCTGTGTACGTGTGTATTATGCCATGCATTTTGGAGTGTTGGCTGAGATTTTTGTTCCCCACGCACACGTCTAGTTCCTAATGTGAATGTGAAGTGACAGCAACTGTTCAAATATTTCACTCGCATTCGTAAGTGTACGTTTTAAGTTTTGTTTAGACGGCGTACATGGCAAGGTAAGGCAAAAAACACTTGACTTTGATCTTCAGTTTGGCATTGTTATGTTATTTTTTGATGGGGAGAGGAGGGGAGGAAAGGAAGTGTGGGAGACCCAGGGAAGATATATACAATGGCAAATGGTTTAACGAGTGCTGACATTCACGCCACAACATTTGCCCTTTCAATATTGAGATGACATTTTTTTTCGTTTACATGCATTGGTGTGGGTGTGGGTGTGGGTGTGTGTGTCGGTGTTGGTGTTGGTGTCTCATTGTTTGCTGTAACATAAATATCTTATTATGATTTCTTTTTGTTGTTGGTTTGTTTGTCTGCAATTTTGGTGTTGCTGTCGTTAGCAAACATTATGTAATCATATAGCTACCGCCATCGAACGTGACCTAAACCAAAGTCACCCACACACACACACACACTCTCACTCACACGCATCTCTCCACAAATTGACTTGAATGTGTTGATGATTATGTTGACATATTTAGAATAGAGCTGCCAATGTCATTAGAGCGCTGAACCTTTGCCTCGCCTGACATCAACACGTTTCTAATGGAACTTCGTTGAGGGGGATTTCTTTTTTTTTTTTCAACACCGAAAAAAGAAGATGCAGGGAATTTCTTTCTGGTATTCAACAATTTCCCTATGAATGAGCTGACGACCCATAAAAAATATTTTAATTGATTTATAAAATATTCAAAGGTAATATTTTTCGTTGGAATTTTCACGTTTTCAATTTTGAAATATTCAATATTTGAAATTCATTTAAAGGGAAATATATTCATAACAATTTGCATGTGTGTGTGTGTATGTATTTAAATATGTGTGTGAATTTTTAAAAGAAATATAATTAATATATTAAGCGTGATATACGCAGCACTAGGTGTGGATGAGGAGGATAACCAAGAATGGTTTTATTAACTGTGATTTATTTGAGGTTTCGTTTTTGAATTCAGGGACATTATCTACCTGTGATAGATCTCAAAACGGTTTTTTATCTAAGGACGAACCACAATAAAGATTAAAGTTACAGAAGACTCCAGAAGTCTTTCTGTTTATGTCATTCTTTTAAGATTATAATCATATTTTAAATACCAAAAATCTTCCAAAGGCCTTCCTATGTACTGAAGAGCCAACAAAGACATCTGCCTATAGAGAGATAAGCATCCTGTTTCTAAAAGTCCTTCTTAATATAGAAGATCTCAAGGGAGTATTATAGAAAAATATGGCCAAGATCCTTGCAATAACTAAAAGCAGGCGGTATATTTGACCAAAACGTAGCAAATACTTGAACCAAAAAGTGGACGGATTGACCCATTTTTTTATACCAATGATTCTGTCAGGTCATCCAAAGCTCTATCTTAGAATATGTTTAGATTTGTTCGAATTGGTCACCTTTGGCACGAATTATGACCTTCAAACGGCCAATAAAACCGTCACACGCTGCCCCAATGTTGGTCTGCGGTATTTTGGCCCACTCCCGGCGGATTGGTATCCGGAGATTTTGGTGGCCATTGTGCGCTGGAAATGAAGCGAGGAACCTCATTTTGTAATCATTCTTGGGTGGCGCCTGCTGAATGCGGTGGTGCTTAGTCGTTTTGGAATGTCCAAGGTCTGAGGCCAAAATGTTTGCGTGCCCAAAGCTTTAATACATCCCCCAGAATATTTTCGCGATAATATTCGGCATATATTCTGACGACCATCGGCTGTTATGGCGGCCGCCCACACCATCACCATGGCCGGCGCTTGAGTTCTGCTGGCCAAACGAAGGTGCACATTTTCAGCTGACCTCTTTGGCAAGTAAACACGATCAGTTTGTTTGTTTACAAACTGCTGTACAACGAATGTTTTTTCATCGGAGAAAACCAAATTCGGCAATTTACCACTTTCGGCCAAGAGAAGCAACTCTTTAGGTCTTTTGAGTCTATTTTCTTTTTGTTGCAGGGTAAGTTCTTGCACTTTTTGGAATTTCAATGGCTTCACCCCGAGCTCATTTTTCAATATTTGCCGAATTGAATATTGTGATATGTTCGCGGCGGTGTTTTTTTTTTTTTTAAAAAAGCAAGTCCCTTTTTTAATTTTCGAAATCACACTATCACGCTTGAATTCCATCACGAATAACTTCTTTTCTGGAAAATTCTCAACAAAATGGTTTTGTTCGCTTGTAAACAATATAGTATTCTGTCACTGGAAAAATGTTAACAGCTGTCGGACAAGTTTCTTAGAAATGACAGCAGTCTGAAGTTGGTTGTAGTTTTTTCATCTCACCCCTGCCTTCAAAATGTTTGCCTTTTTCGAATATATTAATATGTCAAAAAAAACGTGACCTTCTTTTCGGAAAATTTTCCAAAAAGTCTACACCACGTGTTTCTAAATATTTTTCCAAATACCTCATAACATGGGCTTAGCACTGATATTTTTTAAAAAAAACGTTTTCTCAACATGGACATATTTTCGATTTTTTGTCTAAAAATTCTCAAATATTTCCTATGATGTTCCAAATCGTGGACCTATTTTCTAAAACGTTGACCAAAAACTCTTAAAAATGTGAACTTTTTCCGAACATTTTTTTATGTCTTCAAAACGCAGCCATTCAAAACGCGGACTTGTTTCCGAATATTTTTCCAAAATATCTTTAAACCACCATATACCCATATCCAAATATTTTAAAAGTCTTCAAAACGCAGATCTATTTTCAAAAAAATTAACAAAAAGTTTTCAAAACTTCAAAAAGTGAAGCTAAATATGAACATTTTTGCAGAAAGTCTTAAAGACGTCAAATCGCGGACTTAATTTTCGAGAGTCTTTCCTTAAACTCTCTTAAACATGAATCTATTTTCAAATATTTTTCCAAAAAGTGTTTCCTATTTCCGAATATTTATCCATAAATTTCTTCATAAATTTTTTCAAAAAATCTTAAAAATGTTAACTTAGAGTCGTATATTTTTCAAAAAAAGTCTTCAAAAAAGTCGATCTATCTCCGAAAGTTCCGAATATTTCACCAAAAAATCTTCAAAATGTAAATCCATTTCGGATATTTGCCCAAAAATCTCAAAAAACATGGACCCATTTCCCAACATGTCTTCAAAATAGACCTATATATAGACCTCGATAGTACTTTAAAAATGCCTCAAATCATGGACCTATTTCCGAAACTTCTAAAAGAATCTATTGAACACTTACTCTTTTTTATATATTTTAAAAAATGGAACTAATTTCGAATATTTTTCAACAAAGTTCCAATATCAAAACCTACTTCAAAATATTTTTCCAAAGAGGACTTATTTCGAATTTTTTTTCCAAATAACTTTAAACTCTGGAAAAATTATAGTAATTAATTTTTAGTTTGTTGAATTTCCGAAATCTCTATCTGAAGAAATTCCAGTTCTCACTGTACTTTAGCGTATTAAACGCCTAAATATCACACAATGTGTTGTGAAATAACCAATTTGCTGTTTGAATAACTTTTAGCGTTTATTTAATTTAAAGTCAATATTTAAAATATATTCCACTTTATGTTTTATGCATGCATTTTTTTCCACATTCAAAACCCATTTTCAAAATTTCGTTACATTTCAAACAATTGTCCACTTACCCCAGCCCGCTCTCTTCACACTCTTGTGTTGAAGTCTTCCAGTTGATGATTAATTTTCTATTCACTGATCAGATCAAAAACCACAACAAATTAACATTTTAATTAGTTTATGGTTACGACACAGGGCTGGTTGGCAGGCAGGCAGACAGGCATAGCGAGTGGACAGGCTGGTTGGTTGTCTCTTTGCATATACGAAATGTTCCCTCCCCTCCACCCTCTCCCGTTTGCTTAATTGTCTATGCTTTTGTTGAACATTTAAATAATCCCTAATTTATAATGTGTTCGTCATTTATTTAGCTCTCCCACTCTCTCTCTCTCTCTCTCACTCTTTCTCTTCTCAAAATACCCACACAAACTGACCTCTTAATTCATTGAGAGAAAGAAAAAAAGCCGGAACAACAAAAATTAACACCCTCCAATTTATTAAAAACAATGTGCGACAAACAGGCGAAAGGACATGCACACACACACACTCGGACAGGCAGGATAATGACAGCCGTATAATTATCATTGCCATCATCGTCATCGAACACATATCACACAAATAGAATCACAAATGTAATTTCAATTTAACAAAACGCAGCAATTCTGACAGCTACAACAACAATGACAACAACAACAATTCGGAAAAAACAACAATTTATTTAATCCAAACAAAAACGAATCATGTCAAATGGACAATAATAGTAATAATAATAATTTCAAATATTAGTTAGATGGCGGACGGACGAATGACCGACCACCCAACCGACCGACCACAGAGAAGGCGGATATGTGTTTTTGATGTTTACGCATAGGATATATCCGCCCAGTCAATAAGCTTTGGAGTGGCGACCCAGGAGGCATTTATAGTGGGGATCATGTTGATAGGGACAGGAGCAGGTGTAATAATTTTAAGAGAAATTAAAGCCGAATACTTAAATTTCGACGTTAAAACAAGATGAAGTAAAACTTTTCAAAACCTATTCAGGGACCACCTTTGCATAATTTAGGACAATCTACTAAATTTGATAACAATTGGAAACATTTAGACCTATTTTTATAATTTTTCAAAGATTCAAACCAAAGAATTACAGAAGATTTCGAAAACGGATCCGAATCAGATGGATCTACCCTTGACAAATTTAACATATGCCGTTAAAAAAAAAAAAGAATAATTTCGTAGACCTTATTCTTCATAATGTGGACAAATGTTCGGATTTTTTGAAATATTTCATATCGGAATGCTTGTTCAAAAAGTTTCCGGAGCGCAGACCTTCTTCAGAATTTTTGAAAAAAAGGTGTGTAAAACTGAATATATTTCCAAAATTTACTCCAAAAGTTCAAAACACAAGCCTAGTTCAAAATATTTGTCCAAAAAGCCTTCAAAACGTGGAGCAATTTCAGAAAATGTCTCCAAAACGTGTAAAGTCTCCAAAACGTTGAGCTATTTCCCAATATTCGACCAAAAAGTCTCCAAAATGGATCCATTTCCAAATACTTGTCCAAAAAGTCTCCAAAAACTGAACTTTTCCCATTTTTTTTTTTAAAAAGCGTCTAAAACGTGAAGTTACATCCCAATTTTTATCCAAAAAGCT
Organism: Musca domestica; assembly: GCF_030504385.1. NCBI lineage: Eukaryota > Metazoa > Arthropoda > Insecta > Diptera > Muscidae > Musca > Musca domestica. The sequence goes on from NW_026712312.1 coordinate 1,682,738, forward strand.
TCCAAAAAGGATTCATTTGCAAATACCTGTCCAAAATTTCACCAAAACTGCAAATTTTTCACAAAATTTTCTTAAAAACTCTCCAAAACGTGGAGCTATTTTTGAATACTTGCCCAAAAAGTCTCCAACGAGGAACCATTTCTAAAAACTTCTCAAAAAAAAACTTTGAGCTATTTTCCAATATTTGACCAAAAAGACTCCAAAATGGATCCATTTCCAAATACTTGTCCAAAAAGTCTCCAAAAAACTGAATATTTCCCATTTTTTTTAAAAAAGCGTCTAAAACGTGAGGCTACATCCCAATTTTTATCCAAAAAGCTTTCAAAAAGGATTCATTTGCAAATACCTGTCCAAAATTTCACCAAAACTGGAAATTTTTCACAAAATTTTCTTAAAAAACTCTCCAAAACGTGGAGCTATTTTTGTATACTTGCCCAAAAAGTCTCCAACGAGGACACATTTCTAAAAACTTCTCAAAAAAAATCTAAATTCAAAGCATTTTTCCAAAAATTCCTTAAAAAATTCTCCAAAGAGTGGAGCTATTTTCGAATATTTGTACAAGAAGTCTTCAAAGTGATATTTGGGTCCACCAAAAAGACTGGAACTTTTTAACAAAATTCCTTCAAAAAAATCTTCAAAATGTGGAGCTGTTTTCCAAATATTTGCAAAAAAAAGTTTTCAAAGTGGCCCCATTTTCAACAAATTTTCTGAAAAAAATCTCTAAAAGTGCTAACTTTTTCTTAAAACAAAATCTTCAAAAAGTCTCCTAAAGTGGACCTATTTCCGATTTTTTCCAAAAAGTCTTCAAAACGTACATCAATTTCAGACTATGTTTCCAAAAAGTCTTGTTAACTTCTAAAATGTAGACCAATTTTGTCCAAAAAATCTCTCAAACGTTCTACTATACGTGAATATTTCGAAGTCAAAAAGTCTCCAAAGTGAGCCCATTTTCAAATATTTGCCCAAAAACTCTTCAAAACGTTGAAATATATCCGGAAATTTTTGTTTCCAAATATTTCTCCAAAAATTCTTCCAAACTTCCAAATGGGCCCACTTTCAAATATTTCGGATTATTTGCCGAAAAGTCTTCAAATGGTCCTCTGGCCGAAAAGTTAAATGAATCTTTTTTTTTCATAAATTCCGAATATTTCTCCAAAAAGTCTTCAAGGTGTAGTCTTTTTCCGAATATTTTTCTAAAAGTAGATATATCTCCAAACATTTTTCTGAAAAATCTCCACAATTTTGACCTATTTTCTTATTGTTTCTCAAAAAGTCTCCAAAACGTGAACCGAATTATTTCGAATATTCAAAGAGAGCAAATATTTTCGAATATTTATCCTAAAAGACTTCAAAAGTGTATATATTTCAGAATAATTATTTAAAAAGTGGACGATTTTTTATTTCTCAAAAGTGAACCCATTTCCAAATTTTCGTCCAAAATGTTTCCAAAGCGTTGAACTGTATTCGAATATTTCGGAGTATTTGTCATAAAATCTCCAAACAGACCCATTTTCAAATATTAAACCAAAAAGTCTCCAAAACGTTAAACTACGTCCAAATATTTCTGTTTCCGAATACTCGACTAAAAAGTCCCCAAAAATGGTCTCATTCTCATGGTCATATTCTTTCAAAATTTCTTCGACACGTGCACAAATTTTAAAGCTTGGACAAAATGCCTCAAAACCCAGACAATTTTCCGAATATTTTCCAAAATAACTTTTCAAAACGTGGACATATTTTCGAATGTTTTAACAAAAAGTCTTTGAAACTCTAAAATGTGTCCAAAAAGTATCCAAAGACTTGATTTTTTTAATATTTAAAAAAGTCTTCCAAATGAGGACTTATTTTCGAATATTTTTCTAAACCAAAATGATCAAACCAAAAGTGAGCATATTTTCAAATATTTACCTGAAAATTTCCAAAACGTGAACCTATTTACTTATAGTTTTTCAAAAGTTGAACTTGGAACTTTAACGTGGACAAAAATGGCTAAAAATTTTAATCTGTTTACGAATACATTTCAAAACCCGTGAACCTATTTTCGAATAATTTTCTCAAAACGATGTCTAAATATGCGTTATTTTTTTTATTTTTACCCAAGAGCTTTTAAAATGTGGAGGACATTTTTCAAACATTTTATTTTCAAAATTTAATTTTGAACATTTTTGGGCTATTTCCACATTCTCCTCAGTATTTTGATTTTGGCTCTGGTTCTCATCACACTCTAAAAATTACTCCGTGATCAGTATCATCCAGTCAGCAATCAACAAAACAAACCAAAAAAAAAGGGAGGAGAGAAAAAAAAACCTATCAAACAATTGTCAGCACTGGAGGTGGTTCCATGTTGTACAACAACATGTAAACGAATAAACATAAATCAAATAAATCATGTCGGGAATTGTCAAAAATAAGCAAATACCAAAGTTCCATTCGGTTCGGCGACCATCAAAATAAACAGCGGGGCCGGCATATGTGGTTGGCTGCGGCGGACTGGCTGGCTGGTGGCCTACTGGGGATACATTGGGATTTATTGTTTGGGTGTGTCTATTTTGAAATGATAGATATTAAAAATTTAATTATATCCAGATTCCTTGCAAAGCTTTGAAATCACAGGGAATCGATTTAATTTTTTTTTTAACTTCTCAACAAAATCCAGTAAAGAAAGTCTAAAAGTCGGGCGGGGCCGACTTTATGATACCCTACACCACTTTGCTAATTTAGTAGAGCTCCGCATAACAATTAAAAGTGTTTGTGGGAGAATTCAATCATACACGCTATGATTATAATTATAATTTAAAGTTCAAAGGACTAAATATGGCGAAGCATTTGTATCTTTTAAATTCGGAATTGTATTGCCCATTTGGTGCACAATTAATATGAAATCAGATAGATATATATATATGGGAGCTATATCCAAATCTGAACCGATCTCGATAAAATTTGGCAAAGATATTTCTGAGTTGTATTTGATATATTTCCCTGAATATCGTTGTTACGGAGTGCATATTACGGCTGTGGGTAACAAATATAACAAATCGGATGAACAATATATATGGGAGCTATGGCTATATCTGAACCGATCTTCACCAACTTTGACATAATAGCTTCTAGACTCAATTCGGTCCTAAGTGCCAAATTTCATCCTATTGGGGTAAATATCAGACTTTTGGTGCACAATCAAAAATAAATCGGACGAAGTTATATATGGGAGCTATAACCAAATCTGAACCGATCTCGATAAAATTTAGCAAATGTATTTCTGAGCTGTATTTGATATATTTCCCCAAATATTATTGTTACAGAGTGCATATTACGGCTGTGGAGGACAAAAATAACAAATCGGATGAACAATATATATGGGAGCTATAGCTATATCTGAACTGATTTCGATCAAATTTCGCATACTTATTTTCAGGTCTAATCTGATCGTACGTGCAAAATTCCATACTATTCAGACTGATATTACACGTTTGGTGCACAATAAAAGGCAAATCGGACGATGATATATATATGGGAGCTATATCTAAATTTTGACCGATTATCTCCAATTTCAATAGGGTTCGTCCTTGCGCCAAACAAATGATTTGTCAAACATTTTATCTGGATCGGGCAATAAATGCGAACTGTACTTTGTTTACAAAAATACATTGACACACGGACGGACAGACGGACATGCATAGATCGACTCAGAATGTGATTCTATGCAGATCATCAAAAGGAACTATGGGTCTATCTCGTTTCCTTTTGCCTGTTTCAAACAAATACACAAAGACATAATACCCTGACCACCTTGTGGTATAAAAAGAAATAAACGTATCTACAGTTAAGCACAGACGTGTTACCTCCCCCAGAACTTCAAAATCGCATGGAGTCTGGTTGGTGGGTTTTTGAATTAAAGATTTAACTTCTCAATGACAAGAAACTGCCGATACTCAATTTAGCCCAGCCGTGGTACCTTTCAAATGTTATCTGATTCTTCCTCCAAAATTTCATCATTCCAATGTGGCACACTTTTCCAAAAATCCCCCAAAAAAGAGAAATACACCACACTGCGGGCACGCAGTTTTGAGGACGAATATCCATATCTCATCCGTCATATTAGAAGCGAACAACATGCCAACCTATGTGGAATAAACAATGGCCCTCTCACACTCTCACTTACTTACATCTATTTATGTTAACATATGTGTGTTTGTGTGTGCGTGTTAGCATGTGTTTATGTGTGGCATGTCGAAGGATATAAAGACACACGCACTTTGACCGCAAAAGTTCTTGACAAAAATAACAGCGACTCGTCCGTCCCTTCGTCAACAATCATCAACGTCGTCCGCAACAACAACAAGTAATGAATGTCGGATTGAATGGCTGACAGAATGAATGACTAAATACACCATATGTAGCGAATGGAGATTGAAACATCTTCCTTTTGCGTGGCTGTAGGTGTTTATGGGTGTGCGTGTGTGTGACGGTGTCCCCAAATTCTATTTGTTGCTGTTGCGGTAGGACACAGTTTCTTTTTTTTTTCGTTCATGCCGTGAATAGAATTGAAATTGATTTCCCGGTAATCTGGAAAAATAGATTTATTTTTCCCGAAAATTAGAAAACCCAAACAGTGGTGGTGTGTCATAGCAATAGGGGATATCACATTCAAGGATCAGGATAATAGACTTTCTCTCACGCATACTCGTACATGTGTAACATTATGCCCACGAATGTATCGCTTACAATGAATGGCATGTCTAGGTGATGGGCTGTTTTCACAAATTTTAACTTTGATGTTCGCTTTTGGAATTCTGAGAAGGACAATGTTTTGCTTTGGGAAACCCTTGACATTCGGTCATTTATTATTGTTTTGGTTAGTGATTATATGCGGCGATATTTTGTCTGGGATTTGATTTTTGGGAATTGTTGATTTTTGTCCCTCTTTGTTAAGTTGTCAAATTCAATATTTTGTTTTGATTTTTGTTATATTTAATAGCTGCAAGGGACAGGTGTAGTGGTGATGGCAGTTTATGTATTTAACACTTGATTAAAAAAAAAAATAAATTTAATTTTAAAAATTTTAAATTTTATTCTAAAATTTTAAAATTTACTTTAAAAATTTTAAATTTAATTTTAAAAATTTTAAATTTAATTTTAAAATTTTAAATTTAAGTCTAAAATTTTAAAATCTAATTTTAAAAAATTTTAATTTAATTCTAAAATTTTATGTTTAATTTTAAAAACTTTAAATTTAATTTTAAAAATTTTAAATTTAATTTTAAAATTTTAAATTTAATTCTAGAATTTTAAAATTTAATTCTAGAATTTTAAAATTTAATTCTAGAATTTTAAAATTTAATTTAAAATATTTTAAAATTTAAACTCAAGCGCCGGTCATGGTGATGGTATGGGTCGCCATAAAAGCCGATGGTCGCTTTCCGGTAAAGGAAGAGGGGTGGAATCCCAAATTAGATATTAAGATATCTGTTGGTATCTGGAATTGAGATATGGAGGTGGTTGTGAAAATGTGTGCTGAACGTCCCAACCTCAACTTTGCAAGAACCTCCCAGCCATTTGCAAAGAAACGATATTTTGAAGGTCCACCTAAGCGAAAATTGAAACTGTTTGTTAATTTTTTTGTTGAGGAGCTCCTGACTGTATATGGATGTGTGATTCGGAATTTTTTTTAAGTCTTTCTGGACAGAAAATCGTAGATGTTTTGAAAAAATTAAGGATCTATTTTGATTTGATTTTTTTAAGGAAATATTTTGAATATTTTAAGAAAATATTTTGAAACCCCTTATAATCAAAACTCTTGGATATGTTTTCATTTCAAGATTTCCATTTTCAGGATCTCCTTACCGAAAATCGTTTGAAAACCAATTTTTATCTAAATTTATGTAAATTACCGATTAACCAATTTTTATGTAATTTTTTTTCAAGGGCCTCCTGTCAAATATCATAGATTTTTATTAGAAAAATTTGTTAAGGACCTTCTTTACAAAAATCGTGGACTTTTTAAGATTTTTTTTTAAATAATTTTGAAGGACTTCCTCTTCAAGAATAATGGGATGGTTGAATATTTACAAGAAGTTTCCAGACATAAATCAAAGATTTGAAAAATAAATATACAAGGACATCTTGACCCAAAAAATGGATTTTTTATGATTTTTAAAGGATATAAGGAAATGTTTACTTTGTTCAAAAAATTATTTTTAAGAAATATAGATATAGAAATACAGATTATATTATATAGAGAAATATTTTATGGACATTCTGACCGGCAATCATTGATTCCTTAATATGGATCATGCCAAGATTTTTTTTTTTTTTTTTTTTTGAAGTTTTATAAGAAACAATATTTAAAGGACATGAGAATCAACGGACCTCTTTACCGAAAATCATGGACTTTTTGAGCCAACAACTTTTAGAGACATCCTAACCAGAATAATTTCAAAGAGTCTTTTTCAAGAGATTCTGGATTGAAAATTTTGTATTTTTAAAATAATTTTCTTGAAAGACCTCCAGAACGAAGAAGGCCGTTGGCCAAGATCCAAAACCAAAAAGCCTGAATTTTGAGGATAGTTTACAAAAAACATATAATGATATTTCAAGTACTTTGCCTCAAAAATATTTTTAAGGACCTCCTGATCGAAAACCGTGCATTTCCATAAGTATATTGACCTCCAGAACGAAAAAGGCCGTTGGCCAAGATATCCAAACCAAAAATCCTGAATTTTGAAGGGAGTTTTCAAAAAACTTATAAATATATTTGAAATACCTTGCCTCAAAAACATTTTTAAGGACCTCCGGAGCGAAAACCGTGCTTTTCCATAAGCATATTGACTTTAATGATTTTAAGGATCTCCAATAGAAAATCTTGAATTTTCAAACAAACACATTTTGATTTTAAGGTTTTGACGACGATTTCCTAGCTAAAACAGCTAATAGAACATTTCTAAGGACCTCCTGACAAAAGATCGTAGATTTTTAAGATGAAATATTTTTTAAGGACTTGACCCATATATTAGGGCAAGATTTCCTCGATAAAAATGTTTGAGTTTCCAAAAATAGATTTAATAGGTTTTTTAAAAGAACATTATTTAAGGACCTCCAAAAAAATGTTTGATTTTTAAGAAGAATTACTTTTTTAAGGACTTGACCCAGATTTCATTGCCTGAATTATTTTTTAAGAATAGTTTTATATAGAAATGTTATAGATCTGTTGGCAAATTGTCTTTCTCTTCCCAATTTGTTCAAATGATGTTCCAATTTTAGTGCAGTAGAGTTAAGTGACCACAAAATTAAAGACATCTCCATTTCACCTCCCCTCTTGACATTTGACTTATTTTGTGTGTGTGAGACTTTTGTTTGACTTTTTCGTTTTTTTTTTTTTCTGACCAGCAACAATGTTTTCTGTCAATTTGTCTGCCTCTTTTGGGGATTTGCTGGTATTTTTGATGATTTGATAAATTTTTTTCGAATGTTTCTGTTGCCGTTTGATTGCCTTTAATGTGATTTTCGGTTGAGACTTTTTTCTGTTTGTTTTGTTATCTGTTTGACTGTCCTGCCTACTGTTATCCTGATGAGTTTCTCCATGTGGGAATTGTGTTTGTTTTTTGATATTGTTGTCAAACAGTTGGTTGTGCACACACGTGCACGCACACATACTAACACACAATGAATCTGATAGATATACTTTGATAATGGAGAGAAACACAAAAAAGTCAATGACTTTTGAGAATGATAATCGTTTAACAAATCGCATCTCTTAGCCGCAAATATTAATGGATGTGATTTTTATCAAGAGCTCACAAAGGAACATTTTTTTTTGTTTGTTTGAAAGTGATGTCAATTTTGAGATTGTTAACAGAAAAACAAAGCTATGTTTCAAAACAAGTAAACGTTTTAAATTAAGAAATACATTATTACACTATGTGGCCAAAATGAGTATGAAGTTATAATCTGTTTCAGGGGCCTCGAAGATGATCCAGCAATTTCCGTCCATTTCTTCATGGAAGAGAGCATTCGATTTTGTTCAATCCCTACAATATCATTGTTCTAGGTTCCACTCCTTCGGTTAACTCCCTAGGACTACATACATAAATCGGGAAATTTTTGTTAAAGACTTTTCCTAGGATTTGGGTTTTTAATAGTTTTCAAGGACTTTTTGCTCAAGAGCACTGGAATCCTTAAAACATTTCTTTTTGGAAAAAAATCTTTAATTTTTATAAAATTCATAATCATGGACTTTTTAAAATCTTTCTTGACACTTTCATAATATTTCTGTACCAAAATCCAGGATTTTTTGTAAATATTCTTAAGGACTTCCCAGCTATGTATGATTTGTGGATTGTTATGGATATTTTGCAAGATTATCTTAGAAAAACAGTAGATTTTTTAGAGAATATATTTTTAAAGATTCCCGGACAAAATATCGCGAAGTTTTTATGATATCTTCATGATCTCCTGACCCAAAATCGTGGACTGTTTAAAGACGTTTAAGCTAAATATTAACAGTGGATTTTTAAGATTTTTCCCAGACATATGTAAATCGTGCAAGACCCCAGAATATTATTTCAAGGTTTACCTGAGCTAAAATTATGAAATTTTTAAGGATCTTTATAGGTATCCTGGGGGTTGTGTCAATCTCGTTCATAGTCCAGTACACCCGTTCCTAAACGTATGATTCATATTGTATATGTCATATATTTTATATCACTTATACGCAGACCATTCAATCGAACTAGATTGACACAAATCTAGATCCCCATACCAAAAATAGTGGCTTATTCAAAATATTTTGTTAAGGAAAATTCCATAAGAAATAATTTTTTAAGTATATCCTGAATTAAAATTGGTGGATGTTTGTAAGTGGTTGATTTTCTAGGACCTAATAACTACCAAATTTTTATGAAAAATGTCACCTGGGAAAACGATCTAAGCTAAATTTTTAGATTTTTTTCATTGTGTCAAATAGTACCACCAGCTAGCAACTTGCTCTTGAAGGACCTCCTAATCAAAATTATTGAATTTTTAAGATTTTTTTTTTTCAAAAGTGTAGAAAGATGTAAATGTTTATAAGTGCGGTTGTAAGATTTAAAAGATTTTCTAAAAGAATTTTAGTTTTATTTGATTCTTTGGTTCCTCTTCTATTGAGCTTACGTTCTCCACTAAAAATAACGTTGTTTTTATAAAAACAACAATAAAGGGATTAAGCCTGACAATTTTGCAAAAACAAAATACTATGGTATCCCGAACAAACAAGCCAACACTGTTCTATTGAAGATTTATATAAACGGAAATTAGGGATTTTTCAAAATATTTTTCTCAGGAAAATTTCATAAGGAAAATTTTTTAATACTTCCAGACCGGAAATATTTATATAGGATTGTTTTTAGAACCTTAAGACCCGAAATTCGCCATTATTATGAAAATTTTCCTCCAGGACCCATCTTTGCATTTTCTGTAATTTACCTTGTCAAATTCCACTGCATAGAAAACAGGTTCCCATCTCTGATTTTTGGAAAAAATTGTAAACATATAATTGCATGACTTTACATTCTTCAATCTACCATGATATCTCCTAATATTTTAAAGTATCTGCTAAGAAAATCAAATCAAATTTTCCATGAAAAATTTTCCAATAGAAAGATATTTTAACAACATTTTTCAACTAACTTCATAAATTTTTTATTAGATACTTCGTGCCTGTTGATTTTAAGACATTTTTTGAGATTTTTTTTTCAAATACTTCGTGACCTTACATGGTTCTCATGAGAAATTTGTTTGATTTTTATAAAAAAAATGTTTCACGAGGTCCTGAACAAAAATCATCCATTTAAAAAAATGTTTTCAGGAGCTACAGATCGAAATTCGTGCTCGCAAATGTGGATTTTTAAGAAAAAATTTCCAAAGGTCCACCCACTTGAAAATGGTTAGGCTGTGTAAGAATTTTCTTTTGAACATCCTAATTCATAGCCTGTTGAAAATCGTGGATTTTATAATAAATATTTTCAAGGACCTCCTGTTGGTAAATCGTGTCTTTTACATGAACAATTGTCGAGGACCATCTGATCGACAATTGTCGATTTTAATAAAAATTTCGAAAGTATCTGATGATCAATCAAAAGAAAAAATCTTATTTTTTTTAGAACGTCCTGCTCGCATGTTGTGGATTGTTAAGAACATATTTCTAAAGGACCTCCCGTCTAGAAATTATCCCATAATTAAGAAGAAATAAGAAACCTTTTTGGGACCTTCGCTTGAAAATCGTTTGTAAAACTTGATTGTCTTGTATTTTGTAAGAAATTTGTTTAAGGTCATCCCAATCGAAATTCTATATGAACATTTTTTTAAGGTCCTTCTGACTTTTTATAAGAAAAAAAAATATGGATTTTAAAAGATTTTTTTCAAGGACTCTTAACCTAAATTTGCGTTCATTTATATTTTCAAGCACGTCCTGCTCGCAAATTTAAAAAATGGGTATTTATGAGATTTTTTTTTTCAGGACCTCCTGATTGATTGTCTTTCCTATTGCAAGAAATTTGTTCAAGGGCTTCCTATTTAAAGTCCTATTTTTTTATAATAAAAATATTTAAGCACCTCCTGATTTTCCTCAGCCATATGGCTGCAGATGGTATATATTTTTTATACGTCCGAAACATGGTCTCTTTGGACCAAATCCGTTTTAGGAAATTTGTAGACGAACTAGAGGTCGGACGGACACCTCTAGTTCGTCTGTCCTATTTTTTTTCTTCAGGGATCTCACGTCAACTGTGGTTTTTGAAAAATGATTTTTAAATAAATATAAATGACATTATGCCAAGGAATATTTTTTTCCAAGCATTCGAGGAATAATGTTTTTTTAGAAGATTGGTCTTAAAATACATTTTCAAAAGTTTAACGAACTTCATGCCAAGAAACCATATTTTTGAAGACTATTTTGTAAGGACTTTTTGTATTTTTTTTTTTAAGGTCTTCAAAAATTTTTGATTTTTAAGAATGTTTTTTGATGGAGTCTTCATAATATTTTAAAGGACTTCAAGGTGAAACACATATTTTATTCATTGAATATTTTAATAATGACCTTTCAATATTTTGATCGTGGATATTTATAAAAAGGTATTTAAGGACTTCCGGGCCAAAAAGGGATTGTGACATTATTCAAGAATTTTGTGGCCAAAATAAAGTTGTAGATTTCTTATTTATGTTTTTTTTTTTTCAATTTTTAACGACTTCATGTAAAGAAATCGTAGATTTTTCAAAACGATATTTAAGAACTTTCTGAAAAAGAGTTTTTTTCTTATTCAAGATTTTTTATTCATTGTGTATTCAAAAGTTTTCTAAATTAAAAATTCTTCGTCAGTACAAAAAAAGTTATATTGGGTTCGTAGGTATATACGGTCATAATCTGAGGGTATATATCTATCGGTAAATCGATTGATAATTTTTAGTTTATTTTCTTTTGCGTTGATCCCTAAAATTTATTTTATTATCCTAAAAATTGAAATTGAATTAAGAACTACATCACAATAAATAATTGTAATTTATTTTTCTTTTTATTCTTTAGTTTGTTTAATTGCTTAAATATTTGACCAGAACGGGTGTTACTCAGGCTTAGGCTCACTATTTGTCCAACTAATTTTTCAATGTCACAAACATTTCCATTTGCCATTAATAAAAGCAATCCGGGGGAATAGAAAAACAATATCTTCCGCAAGGGACATTGTTTATTGTATTTAATAACGACCAAACAATGTTAGACACAAACACACGCACACACACAGTGTTATACACAAACAGTCAAACACACACACATGTATGGGTCGAAACGAATTATTCCTGACAAGGAAATTAAATAAAAATTAATGAAATCAAGGTCATGGTGGACATAAAATGCAAAAACAACAAAAAACAAAAACTTTGCTGTGAAAAAGATCTGCCAATAGAACTTGAGTCGAACCTGGAGAGTTTCTAGTGTATAATTCGCATATGCTAATTTGCAATAAGTTCGAAATATATACTACTTTCCAGAGAACGGCCCTTGTAAGCCATCATCCACACCAAATATGCCTGATGAGCCGCTTAACCAACGGCGAAACGCGTCGCATAGTGGTGAGTGTGTGATAGTGTCTATCTGGCTTTCCTTTTCACTGCAAATTTCAGATCATTAAGCTCGTCTCGAAAGAGAAAACAAACACATAAATCATAAAACATATGATCTTCGCCTTAACAAGGCAAAACTCAAAAAAACAATGTTGCCAATGAGGAAATTCTAGGAAAATAATTTTTCATAAGCCATAGGGGTTTGGGGTGGTGGAGATTGGGAAATTAAATAGAGATGTAAACTTTTACATCCTAGAAGTTATAAAATTCGAATTTGAAGAGATAAAAATCAGTTTTCTTTGCAGTTTCGAAATATCTAGATTTAAAAATTATTAAAAATTATTTATCCTTTTTTAAAAAGGAAGCGTTAGGGAGAATAATTAAATTTTTTCAAAATATTTCTTATTATCATTAACAAGTTCCTATTTTTCCCTAGTACGTCGAAAATTCCGTAGAAATTCCCCCAAAAACTATTTATTTTTAAAATGAAATAAGAAAATATCTTTTAAGCCAGTACAGAAAGTCTTAAAGTCGGGTGGGGCCGAATTTATGATATCCTACACCACTTTGCTAATTTAGTAGAGCTCCGCATAACAATTAAAAGTTTTTGTGGGAGAATTCCACCAAATTCAAAATTCAAAGGACTAAATATGCCGAAGCATTTGTATCTTTAGATTGGACTTGTATTGCCCATTTGGTGCAAAATTAATTGAAATCGGATAAAAATATATATGGGAGCTATCTCCAAATCGGAACCGATCTTGATAAAATTTGCAAAGATATTTCTGAGCTGTAGTTGATATATTTCCCTGAATATCGTTGTTACGGAGTGCATATTACGGCTGTGGGTAACAAATATAACAAATCGGATGAACAATATATATGGGAGCTATAGCTACATCTGAACCGATCTTCACCAAATTTGACATACTAGCTTCTAGACTCAATTCGGTCGCATGTGCCAAACTCCATCCCATTTGGGCAAATATTAGACGTTTGGTGCACAATAAAAGGTAAATCGGACGAAGTTATATATGGAAGCTATATCCAAATCTGAACCGATCTCGATAAAATTTAGCAAATGTATTTCTGAGCTGTGTTTGGTATATTTCCCCAAATATTGTTGTTACAGAGTGCATGTTACGGCTGCGGAGGACAAAAATAACAAATCGGATGAACAATATATATGGGAGCTATATCTACATCGGAACCGATCTTCACCAAATTTAACATAATAGCTTCTACACTCAATTCGGTCGTAAGGGCCAAATTTGACCTTTGGTTCACAATAAAAGGTACATCGGACGAAGTTATATATGGGAGCTATATCAAAATCTGAACTGATCTCGATAAAATTTAGCAAATATATTTCTGACCTGTATTTGATATATTTCTCCAAATATTGTTGTTACAGAGTGCATATTACGCCTGCGGAGGACAAAAATAACAAATCGGATAAACAATATATATATATGGGAGCTATAGCTATATCTGAACCGATTTCGATCAAAATTGGCACACTTATTTTCAGGCCTAATTTGGTTGTATGTTCAAAATTCCATACTATTCGGGCTGATATTACACGTTTGGTGCAAATCGGACGAAGTTATATATGGGAGCTATATCTAAATTTTGACCGATTATCTCCAATTTAAATGGGGTTCGTCCTTAGGCCTAACAAATGATTTGTGCAAAATTTCATCTGGATAGGGCGATAAATGCGATCTGTACTTTGTTTACAAAAATACATGGACAGACGGACGGACGGACGGACGGACATGCATAAATCGACTCAGAATGTGATTCTAAGCACATCATCAAAAGGAACTATGGGTCTATCTCGTTTCCTTTTGCCTGTTACAAACAAATGCACAAATTCATAATACCCTGACCACCTTGTGGTGTAGGGTATAAAAATCCTCGATTTTTCTTCAACGAAAATATGAATATTTTTTTAAAGATTCCAATCCGTATCACATTTAAATTAAAGTAATTAAACTTAAAATTCGAAGGTCAACCAAAAAAAACCTAAAATTTCCAAGCAAAAGGTGTGTGAGGTCTGGCATTTAAGGACAGAACATTGATGCTGACACTAACACTGGCGGCGTGACAAATGATGTCACCACATGAATAAAATCGACCAAATGACTCGTTAGTGTCATTCATGGTTTGGCATTCATTGCTGGCTCTTTGTTACACACACACACACTCACACTCTCTCCCACAGACACATTGACCAAATGTAACAGCATTATAGGCCACATAGACTCTCTGTAAAAGCGAAAAAAGTTAATGTCAAGGACATTTGATGTTGTTGCCACTGTTCAGAGAGAGAAATTAATTTAATTAATCAAAATAGAAAAAAATGGATAGATAGTTCTAAACATTTTTGGGTTATATATGACTTCAATAAATTAATGGACACTAGTCAGCATGGTATTAAATGGAGGGAGTTTGCTTCAAAGTGGTGGTGTACTCGAATTCCAATAAATAATTTGAAATGTTAAAAAAGTGTCACTCGATTTTGAAATATGAAATTAGACAGTCTTAGTGGTGATTAGTGGAGACTAGTAGGAATAAGTAGTCGAAAACAAAATTATTCGAATTATTTCTCCGATAAAAAAGGAAAATCCGACTTCAAGGTCTATTGATTTGTTTAATTACCAAGTAACATTACTCTAGAGTGAATGACATGACTTTGAGAATGATTAAATTAAAACAAGTAAAAAAACATTAAGTTCGACCGGGCCAAACTTTTAATACCCTCCACCTTAGGGTAAAGGAAACATTAGAAGAAATGTGGCAAAAATCATCAAATTACCGAATATCGGGAGGTACCGTTATATGGGGGCTATACCAATTATGACCCAAAAATACCAATTTTTAGACAAATTAGTGAAAAAATGTGGGAAAAATAATAAAAATACCGAATATCGGGAGGTACCGTTATATGGGGGCTACACCAAAACGTAAACCTATACATACAATGTTTCGCCACACAAACTAGGACCAATTATGACCCACAAATACCAATTTTTAGACAAATCCGCGAAAAAATGTGGCAAAAATAATCAAAATACCGAATATCGGGAGGTACCTATATATATTCGAATTGGTCACCTTTGGCACGAATTATGGCCTTCAAACGGCCAATGAAACCGTCACACGCTGCCCGAATGTTGCTCTACGGTATTTTGGCCCATTCCCGGCGAAGCGCTTGCTTGAGGTGATCGACACTTTAGTATTTTTTAGTGCCAACCTCCACAATACTCCAGACACAATAGTCCAACGGATTGGTATCCGGAGATTTTGGTGGCCGTTATGCGCTGGAAATGAAGCGAGCAACCTCATTTTGTAACCATTCTTGGGTGGTGCGTGCTAATCCAACAGATCGGTATCCGGAGATTTTGGTGGCCATTGTGCGCTGGAAATTAAGCGAGAAACCTCATTTTGTAACCATTCTTGGGTGGCGCGTGCTGAGTGCGATGGTGCTGAGTCCTGTTGGAATGTCCAAGGTCTGCGGCCAAAATGTTTGCGTGACCCAGGCTTTAATACACCCTTCAGAATATTATCGTGATAATTTTCGGCATTTATTTTGATGCCAGGTTCGGATAATACGAGCGGAGAGAGATAATCGGCAGTTATGGCGGCCCATACGTTCACCATATCCGACGCTTGAGTTCTGATGGCCAACCGAAGGTGCACATTTTCAGCTAACAAACTGCTGGACAACGAATTGTTTCTCATCGGAGACGGAGAAAACCAAATTCGGCAGTTCACCACTTTCGGCCAAGCGAAGCAACTCTTTAGCTCTTTTGAGTCTATTTTCTTTCAGTTGCGGTGTAAGTTCTTGCACTTTTTGAAATTTCAATGGCTTTACCCTCAGCTCATTTTTCAATATTTGCCGAATGGAATATTGTGATATGTTCAGCTTACGAGACATTTTTCGGCCATTGCGACGCGGGTTTCGATCAAGTCGCTTCTTTACTTTTCGAACTATTTCTGCAGATGTTGCTGCGGACGAAAGTGGAAGAAATGCCGTCCACTCCCTTGAGGCCGAGCTAAGCTACCAGTATCACGATAACGAGCGATGGTACGAGACACAAAAGTTTTATTCACATTTAAATGCTGGAGTGCTCTAACGATAGCCACTTGTGGTTTTTGCAGCCAGATATAAAGAAATCACACTACCTCGCAGACTTCGAATTCGAACAAATAACTTTTTTGGTGGAAAATTCTGACCGAAATGCTTTTGTACGCTTGTAAACAATATATTGAGCTATCACTGGAATAATTTTAATAGCTGTCGGACAAGTGGCTTAGAAATGACAGCAGTCGGAAGTTGGTTGCAGTTTTTTCATCTCACCATGTATATGACGAAAAAACTTCGACAAATATTGAACAGTGTTGGCTTGTTTGTTCGGGATACCGTAGTATTTTGTTGTTTGCAAAATGGTCAGGCTTTATCCCTTTATTGTTGATTTTATAAATACAACGTTTTTTTATTAGTGGAGAATTAATTCTTTGGTTCCTCTTCTATTGAAGGTTCCTCTTTTGTCATAGAAGTTATTTTTAAAATAATTTATTTTAATTTTTTTAATTTATTTTAATTTATTTATAACAACAATAAAGGGATAAAGCCTGACCATTTTGCATCGGCAAATATTTTAAAAATTCCCCAGATTTCTTTGGCTTAGAGTCCTTAAATCCTAAAAAGTATTTTTGAAAATAATTTGGTATGTCCCTAAAAAATATGTTTTTGATGCCTTAATATTTGCTGATCGCTGCCAATATCATGATTTTCTCCAACTTCTACTCTCCCTTTTAAAATACTACCAATATTTCTATTTTTCAAATAGCTTCGAATGTCCTCCAGTCATACATTAATTATAATTTCTAGAATTATTAATAAAATACATATTTAATTATTAAACCTTCCATTCCCATAATCATCGTCGTCGTTGTGTCTTCATTGTCGCCTTCTCTCGCCCTGGCCATTCTCGTTTGTAATCATCTCCGTTGTCATCGTCAATAAATTTACCGTTGGCAAACAATAATTAAATAAATGTCCCTGAACATACGGCCACCACAAACTACTACAATATGGATGTTGACCCACACACACACACCGAGAGGCTCCATACATTCACATTAACACATTTCAAGGAAATATGCAGGAGGATGCCTTCTGCAATTTGTTGATATCATCAGTTCAGTTTTAATGTCATTAACACAAAATTTCATTTAAATATTGAATCTGAATATTTTGCCAATGCAAATGTCAGCGGGATGGGTGGAACACACGCACACACCCAAATAAGCAATGGCTTCATATGTGTGTGTGATTGGGTAAAATATGATATCACCTCCCCCACATCCACCACCCCTGTTGAGCTAAAGGAAGTCATAAATATATGAAATTTCCTGCAGACCAAAATAAAATTGAGATCAAAACCCCATTCAGGATATCCACAGTTATGCATATCATCACACTTTTATGCAACGGAAACAAGTAGCAATCATCGAGGATTTACCACCACATGTGTGTATTTACATATGTATGAGTGTGTATATGTTGCATGTCCTGTCATCCGTCTTGTAAATGTCCATGTTATATTCTTGCCTCGGTGTCGGATATGACAATTACAACAACACCATACACAGTGTCCATCATCATCATCAACATCTCGCCGAATCGTATTCATCTTCAAGAGCCGAATCATCATCGTCATCGCCATCACTTCCATCATCGTTCTCAGTAACGAAAGACTTCAGTTAAGCTGTCGGATAAGCATAAAATGACAGGCACATTTGTATGTAAGCGAAATTAAGAGGTGTTAAAAATCGGATCAGCAAATAGTTAGAGGCCTTCTAGAGGTGAAGCCTTCGAAAAACTCTCTCACATTCGACTAAAGAGTGAAACTCACTCAAAGTCGAGCGGGAGCATTGCTTAGAGTAGAAAAAACGAAACGAGCGAAACTCTATTTTTCATTTTCGATCGGATAAGGGCAAGAATGATTTTGTACATCTTAGAGTGGAAGCCAAATTGCCGAGCACTCATTATGCAATAAATCATATATAAGTAAAACAGGCATAGAATATTTAGAAAACCCAGAATCTATCTTCTCAGGACAGAAGACCTTTTTAACTGAATTTACACAGAAGAGTTCCGAAAGTCCTTCTATATGTTAAAGATGCCATTAAGATCTTCTCTGCTTCCAAAAGGTATGTTTTCTACAGAAGATATCTGGAAGGAGTCCTTTCTAGTATACCATTCGGAAAGGTCTCCCGTATGTGGAAAAATCGTCTTAAGACCCAATCTATCGAGAAGTCCCTGAAGCCTCCGAAATGATCCTCTATAGCAGACTTACAGAAGATCTTCTTTCTATAGATGAAAACTGGATGGTCTTCCATACTAAGAATACCACCAGAAAATACTTTATCCTTAAGAGACTTCAAAAAAGTACACTTTTCCTAGATCTTCAATCTATATAGGATCCCAAAAAAATCCTCAAAATATAATAGTCCCATATAGGGTCTTAAATAAATTGAATACCTCAAAAACACCTTCTTATCAAAAAATGGATCTTTCTTCAATAGAACCTCAGGAAAATAAATTATCCCTTATCAATTAATAGAGGGCTCCAGAACATTTCATGAAGAATACCTCCGAAAACCATAGAACACAACTGAAAAGTCATAAATCAAAAAAAGACGCCTAGAGGGTTGTCTACTTTAAGAAGGCATCCGAAATTTCCTCTAGCTATAGTGCTAGCTATAGATATTCATCAACGCCCAGACGAAACGGCTGAAACTAGAATCTTGAAATTTAGGGTGAGGGTCACTCTTGGTCCGAACGGCACGAAAGGTATATAAAAAAATTTGGAATGATGGTTACTGATGGAGTGCAGGGTAGATGTACCAAAGAGTTTTAGGAAATTCGCACTATAAGTGTACGAAAAGTACTAAATTGTACTACATCTGGTACCGTTTCGTATCATGTGAACGGAATTTGAATGAGAATCAAGGTCGGAACAGTTTGGTTTTGGTTGAACGGATGAAGCTGTAAATTTGAAAATTTATTATTTGGGTCCTTTTTGGAGGTGGTTTTTTGGAAATCGGTGCTTCAAGTGCACGAAAAGTATGAAATAGTACTATAATTGGTACAAAGTATTAGGGACAGAATTGGAACACTTTGCTTTTGGGTGAACGGATGACGCTGAAATTTTGTATTGCGGTGCCCCTTGGTGGAAGGTTTGTGATAAAGAAGAGATTTCGGAAATGTATCCCACAAGTGTACAAAAAGTACTAAATAGTACTATTTTTGGTACAATTTGGTATTGATTGAACCGGTAGTACTTGAAATCTATAATTTGTTATTAGGAAGCAGTTCCGGAAATGTGTACTATAACTGTGCAAAAAGTACTAATAGGTACTAAATTTGGTATTGGACGAAAGTATTGGGAAAAATTCTGAAATTTGATGTTTAGATTGCCCATAGAATCTGTATTTGAGATTTGTCGGTGGTGTGGAAATGCGATCTATATTTGTACGAAAGGTACTAAATGATACTAAATTTGGTATTGGGAGAAGGAATATAGCGGAAATCCTGAAATTTGATATAAATGTTACGGTTGGTGTCTGTGGTTAAGATATGGAGGTAGTTTTTGAAATGTGTACTATATTTGCACGAAGAGTACTAAATGGTACTAAATTTGGTTTTGGATGAAGGGATAGATCCGGAATCCTCAAATTTAGTATTGAGGTCTCTGTTGGTATCTGCCATTGTGATACGGATGTGGTTTATAAAATGTGTACTGTATTTTACGAAAAGTACTAGTGGTACTAAATTTGAGAATTGAGATATGGTTTTAAAATTGTGTACTATAAGTGTACGAAAATTGCTAAATGGTACTGTATTTGGTAGTGGGAGAAGGGATAGGGTTGGAATCCTCAAATATTAAATAAATATCAACGTTTGTATAGGGGAAATGGTTTTGTGAATGTATACTATAATTGTACGAAAAGTACTAAGTGGTACTAAATTTGATTTTGGATAAAGTAACACGGCTGGAATCGTCACATTTAATATTTAGGCCTCTGTTGGGATATGGAGGTGGTTTTTGAAATGTCTGCTATAATTGTGAAAGAAATACTAAATAGTACTAAATTTTGGAGGGGATAGGAATTGAAGGGATAGAAATCCTGGAATCACGAAATTTGATATTGAATTCTCCGTTGGTATCTGCAATTGATCTATGGAGGTGGTTAAGGAAAATATGTACTATAATTGTTCGAAAAGTACTAAGTGGTACTTAATTTGATATTGGGTGGAAGAATAGAGTTGATATCTTGAAATTTGATATTGATTCCTTTGTTAGTATCCAGAATTGAGATACGGAGGTGGTTTTGAAATAAACTAAATTAGTACTAAATTTGGCATAGGGTGAAGGAATAGAGCTGATCTCACTGTTGGTATCTGTGGTTAAAATATGGAGGAGATTTTTAGAAATATGTACTATACTTGTACGAAAAATACTAAATGACACTAGATTTGGTACTGGATGAAAGGGTAGAGATAAAATTATGAAATTTGATATTTAGATTTCTGATGATATCTGTGTTTGAGGTCTGTCAGTAAAGGGTTAGGGCTGGAATATTAAAGTCTCAATTGGTATCTGGGATGGAGATATGGAGGAGGTTTTGAATATGTGTACAATAATTTAGGAAAAATACTAAAAAGTACAACATTTGGGGTAGTGCGAAGATATAGAGTTGAAATTCTGAACTTCGATTTGGTGGTTACTTGTGGTGTGTGTGGTTAAAACATGGCGGTGGCTTTGCAAATGTTGCTAAATTTGGCATTGCGTGATGATATAAAGCTAAAATCCTGAAATTTGATATTGAGGTCACTTTCACGTTTCAAGTCTTTATATAGAGAGATCTTGAAAAAGTTTTGGACAGAAAAATTATATGTATGTGGGTCCATTTGGCATGACAAATTTTGTAACTTTTTGGCGTGAAATTTTGGAAATTTTGGTAAACATTTTCCTATTTTTTCCGAAAAAATACTGGAATAATATATAAAACCTTGCCCGGAAGTCTGAAACTGACAACGAACTCTTGAAACGAATCTAAAATATTAAGGTGGACTTTTTGCGACGAAATAGCGGATATTTGCTAGTTAAGTAATAAAGACATCAAACCGAAGTCATCTATGAGTTTTTTTTTTATTGGTAGAGCATTTCTATAAGGCTATTCTTCCCCCAAGACCCCTATAAATGACCAACATCTATAAATGAGCTACCGAGGACCTTATGCCAATTAAGACCTCTAAGTTGTATTTTCTCCAAAATACCTCTAGAAATAATAAAGTTTTTTTCTGAATAAAAGTCCTCTAATTAGCCTTCGATGAATACAGAATCGCCACCTGTAAAAATTCATTTTACGAACTTTTCACGAATTCCCCCATACTTGTCGCATATATAATTAGATTTGACAAAGATAAATGTTAGAGGAAAAAATTTGTTAGAAAATCTCTCAAAGGCTTTTTATTCATTTGTGCTATAGCAGAACTACCAAGGAAGTCTTCTGAGTTGAATTCTGTTCAAAATATCTCTAGAAAAAATGCATTATGAAATTTCCCCATATCGCCTCTGACCCACCCCTCGTCACATGCATCCTTCCATTTGACAAATGAAATGGTAAAGTCATCAAACCGATGGAACATGCAAGTGGAAGATGATGGCAACAACAACACAACGTTGTCGAGCGTATTGCATTGAAATCTTCACTCGTTTTGCTTCCAGTTTTCATTGCATCAAGACATTTTATTACACTTGAATCCTTGTATCCTTGATAGCAGACAGGCAACATTGTAAGGATATGAGGTGATGTGACATTATTTCTCTGTTCGAGCTGCTACGTAACAGTAGCTGCAAAAATGGCAGCAGCAGAAAAAAACAACAAACAAATTAATTATTCCATTCTCAACACCACTGCCCCTTCTCCTCCTCTCTCCCACCCCCTCCACATTTATAGAACACCCGCTTCCAGCTATGAAAAGATTTTTAGAATAAATTTAATTTGTAACATTTTCAAATGGTTTTGAATTGTTTCGTTCTCCATTCCCCTGCTCCTTGATGATTTCTCCTATGCCAGAGAATGGAAACATTGGCCCCGGGCAATACAAAAATAAGTTGGGTTTTTTTGTTGCTGTCGTTGTTGTTGTATAAAAACAGAGGAATCTAATCTTAAAGAACATTGTAACAAGTTACATACATACTTTTCCCCTCTCCCTTGGACAAGTTAACAGATGTCCTTTTTCATTTCTATTCCCGAAGATGTCTTTAATTTCTAGTCTCTACGTGTGTGTGTGTGGGTAAGAGTGGGTGCTTATGTGTGTGTGTGAGAGTGGGAATTTGTTCGCTTTTCCTTCCTAATTTTCTTTGAAGTTTTAAGACAAAATGCACTTAATTTTTACAACTTTTCTATTGTTCTGACAATATTTGCAGGGCACACACATACACATGCATTGACACACACACTCACAAGTCGTTCGTGTGTTCCTTTGTTGCCTTGAGGATCGTTAAATTTTCTTTCGTCTTCGTTATGTTTTTTTTTGCCCTGCTCTCTGAAATAACAACTCTTCAAGTAGTATTCTCAACATAACGAGTTGTTAGAAGATTTTGTTGGTATTTCCTTACCCATCCCTCCTCTTCTCGAGGGAAGGACCAAGTTCCACACAAAGGATATAGCAGCAGAAAACCAAAGGGGGCAAATGATAATAATTTTATGTTGTCTTTGAAAATTATGCCTTGGAGAGTTATTTGAAGTACTGAAGTATGTGTATCATGCAGTCCTAGGAATGCATTCTTCCAGGGTATTTGGTGTGGGGAGGCAAAGTTGGGGGGGGGGGGGCATAAAATATTTAAGTAGACAATGAAGAGTTAAATGTTACGCCATTCTGTGTAATAAATTCCATTACGCCATTCTGTGTAATAAATTCCATTACATTTTTTATACCTTCAGCCATATGGCTACAGATTCATTTATATATCATTTGAATCAACCAAAACGAGCCTCATCGTAATAACGATTTTTGACCCTAGGTCTCTTTGGCCCAAATCCGTTTCAGAACATTTGGAGTCGATCTAGTGATGTCCGTCCATATGTCTCGAAGGAAGTATCCGTTTTGATCCAAACATGGTACATCGTAATATTATTGCCAAACTTAGATCGAGTTCGGAGATGGGCAATATCGGTTCACTCCTTCTGGTACCTCCCCCACAAAATGTCAAAATTTTCAAAGAAAATAATTTTATGCACAAAAAGAGAAAAGATAATCCGATTTGGCTCCAACTTTGCAAATCCTAATATTTTTATCAACCCAAGGTCTGGTGCGAAAATGGACAATATCGGCCACTCCATCAAGGGTCAAAGGACAAGGGTAAAGGGTCAACATTTTGAATAATTACAACTCTAATATAATGTGATGTGAGAGTGCTATTGACTTCAAATTTCACGCATCCCAATA
Organism: Musca domestica; assembly: GCF_030504385.1. Lineage (NCBI taxonomy): Eukaryota > Metazoa > Arthropoda > Insecta > Diptera > Muscidae > Musca > Musca domestica. Next base: position 1,706,364 of record NW_026712312.1, read on the forward strand.
TTTTTATCAACCTAACGTCTGGTGTTAAGATGGAATATATCGGTCCACTCCTTCAGGTAGCTCCCACACAAAAGGTCGAAATTTCCACAAAATATATTTTCTGCACAGAAAGAGAAACCATAATCCGATTTTGCTCCAACTTTGCAAATCCTAATATTTTTATCAACCCAAGGTCTGGTGCGAAAATGGACAATATCGGTCCACTCCATCAAGTACCTCCCCCACAAAGGGTCAACATTTTGAATAATTACAACCCTTATAAAATGTGATGTAACAGTCCGATTGTCTTCATATTGCACACATCCTAATATTTGTATTAACCCAAGGTCTGATATGAAGATGGAATATATCGGTCCACTCCTTCTGGTACCTCCCCCACAAAGGGTCAACATTTTGAATATTCACGAAGCTCATAAAACACGAAATTAACATCCGATACCATTCAGACTTGGCACATCATAACGATTTCATCAACACAAGATCTGCTATAAAGATGGTAGACATCGGACCATTCCTTCTGGTACCTCCCCCACAAAGGGTCAAAATTTTGAATAACTAAAGCGGTCATAAAATTCGAAAAAGGCATCCGGTTCTCTTCAAATTTCACACATCTCAACGATTTCATCAACATAAGATCTGCTATGAAGATGGTAGAGATCGGACCATTCCTTCTGGTACCTCCCCCACAAAGGGTCAGAATAACCAAAACGGTCATAAAATTCGAAATAGGCTTCCGGTTCTCTTCAAATTTTGCACATCCCATTATTTCTACTAACACAAGATCTGCTATAAATATGGGATATATCTGCACACTCCTTCTGGTACCTCCTCCACATACCGTTCAGGCACCTCCCCAATAAAGGGTCAGAATAACCAAAACGGTCATAAAATTCGAAATAGGCTTCCGGTTCTCTTCAAATTTTGCACATCCCATTATTTCTACTAACACAAGATCTGCTATAAATATGGGATATATCGGCAGGATTAGATATATCGGTTCAGGATTTTGAAAAACAAAACGCTTAAAGAAAGCGAAATAAGCATCCAATTCTCCTCACGTTTCACACAGCCAATCATTTTTGTTAACAAAAGATCTGTTGTGAATATGATATATATCTGCGAACCCCTTCTGGTACCTCCTCCCCAAAGATCACAATTTCGATTACTTTACCTGTTATAACTTGCGTAAAAAGTCTGCGATTCTTTACAACTTGCTGTATCTAAATATTTATATCAACCAGAAATATGAACATGATTTCACATAAAATTCGATAAAAAAATATTCGATTCTCCGACATTGGCTGAGGGTATACATCGGTCGGTAAAAGCCGACTTCTACTTTTTACGTTTTTTTTTTAATTTTCAGACAATAAAATTTAAATCCTTTTTTTTCCTTATTTAGAATTTCTCTTCTCTCGTTTCAGATTCAAATCCCGCATGGTGCGTTGCCTGGCCTCGGCCACCTATATAATACGACAGATATGCTCTCTGGGTGTCACCGTCTATACCCCAAGTGTGGCCTTGTCCACGGTAATTGGCATACCATATTGGGCATCCATTAGCGGTATGGCGACAATTTGTATCTTTTTCTCCATCAAGGTAACATTTTTGCTACGTTGTTGGTTTGTGGACTTAACCTCAAACTGCAACAAGCTAACAGCCAACCAGCTTTGTACTCGAAAAACTCACTTGTTTGCTTCCGCGTTATTTTTGCGGGTTCTCTTTCTTCTTTTTTCGGTTAGGGAGGACTTAAAGCCGCCATAAATGCGGACGTCATACAGACGGTGACTGTCATCCTTGTCTCCATTGTGATTATCGTGAAGGGCACCATATTTAGTGGCGGACCGAAACGGGTGTACGATATAAACCAACAGGATGGTAAGTAATATGGATGTGTGTATGTGTGTGAAAGTAATGAGTGTATGACTCTTTAATTGTGTGTGTGGCAATGTGGTCGGTTAGGGGATTTGGTATATACAAATAATTTCCAAATAAATTTTCAATACTCTCAATTACACTGTGCTACACAAAAAATATTTCCAGAAAAAAATCTGCAGATTATAAATGTAAGGAAAGAAAGCAGAGGTATATTCGTGCTGCATCTCCATGTATCTACATGTCCATAAACAAATATCATTGTTGGAATGTAAATGTGAGAAACTTTAACACCAAATCGGATAAATAGGATATAGGAGCTATAGCTATATCTGAACCGATTTTCACCAAATTTCAAGTACTTGAACTCGGGGATGAACTCGGTCGGAATTTCCCGAAATTCAGTACATTTGCGCTGATATTAGCCATTTGGTGCATAATAATCCTGACATCGGATAAAGATATATATGGGAGCTATATCAAAATCTGATCCGATCTCGATAAAATTTGGCAGAGGTATTTTCGGGCTGTATCTGATGCCCAGTATCATATATCATTATTGTGGAGTGAGGGACTTAAAACTCCAAATATAGCTATATCTGAACCGATGTGCGCAAAAATTTGTTGTACTTGCTTCTAGGTTCAATTCCGTCGGAAGTACCAAAATTCGGTCCATATGGACTGATATTACCCATTTTGGTACCTGATATCGGATAAAGATATATATGGGAGCTATATCTAAATCTGATCCGATCTCGACAAAATTTGGCAGAAGTATTTTCGAGCTGTATCTGATGGCCGGTATAAAATATCATTGTTGTGGAGTGCATATTACGCAAGTGAGGGACTTAAAACCCCAAATCGGATGAAACATATATATGGGAGGTATAGCTATATCTGCACCGAATTTCTCCAAATTTTATGTACTTGCTTCTAGACTAAATTCTGTCGGATGTGCCAAAATGTAAGTCAAAAGTACTTATACTGGCCATTTAGTGCGCAATTAACCCGAAATCGGTTGAAAATATATATGGAAGATATATCTAAATTTGGACCGATTATCAGAAATCTCAATAGGGTTTGTCCTTAAGCCAATAAAATATTGTTTGGAAAATTTTATCTCAATCGGATAATAAATGCGACCTGCATTTTGTCCACAAAAATACATAAAAAGAGAAGACAAGTATAGGGTGAGATGAAAAAACTGCAACCAACTTCAGACTTTTGTCATTTCTAAGCCACTCGTCCGACAGCTGTTAAAATTATTCCAGTGGCAGCTCATTATATTGTTTAAAAGCGTACAAAACCATTTTGGGTTTCGTACCATCACTCGTTACCGTGATACTGGTGGCGTAGGCCAACGTCAAGGAAGTGGACGAAAGAAAACAGCAACATCAACAGAAATGGTTCGAAAAGCAAAAAAGCGAATTGATCGAAACCCGTGTCTCAGTGGCCGAAAAATGGCTCGTGAGCTGAACATATCGCAATATTCCATTCGGCAAATATTGAAAAATGAACTCGGGGTAAGGCCATTGAAATTCCAAAATATGCTAGAACTTACACCGCAACAGAAAGAAAATTGACTCAAAAGAGCTCAAGAGCTTCGCTTTGCCGAAAATGGTGAACTTTCTAAAAAGACCTTAAAAAATCCTGCCTTACCTTTATAACCCTGTTTTGGTACTAAATGGCCCAACACATTTATGAAATCTTCAATACGTTTTCATTAATTTCAATACTAATTGACCTCATCAGAATGCGGAAAACTGACTATGTTTCATTGGCACATCAATCAATGGAATCGATGGCTTATTCAAAATATATTGACTGGGTTTACAAAACTAGTCTCTCTATCTGACAATGGTCGCGGCCTCAATACTATGTAACTTCGAAGAGTGGAGGGGGTTGTGTACCACCCACTTTGCCAATAACTGGGCTAATTAATGTTCCGGCTTTTCTTTCATCAGATTGCATTTATTGCCGATTTAAATACTAAGCCAACAACAACAAAGAGAGTGGGAGCGCGCAAAGAGCGTGGGCGGAATGGTTGGATAGTGAAAGGATTGAAAACATTTGTTCGGATTAAGCGAAACATTTATAAGCATAATGAGAATGGTAGAATGGGCACCATTATGTCAGTTAGTATTTCAGACTATGAATAAGTGTCAAATCATTGCATAGAAAGTTGGGAGAGAGGGAGTGAGAGAAGCGGGGGAGAGAGAGTAATGCAGAGAACCATTACTGTAATCTACTCTGGAAAATTGCTGACGATTATGATGGTGTTAAGGCGCTGTGCCACAAAATCTATCTCTGTCCGCACACATACACACACAGACACAGATGTGAACGCTGAGTGACAGATAATGGATTTTATGGATTCTGGGCATAAATAGCCGGGTGAATGGCATGAATTAATGGCAATTCATGCAATACGAAAGAATGAGGCAATAAAACATTTTTCCGTTTTTTTGCTCAGAGTCATCATTGGTTCATTCACTATTTTTCGTGAATCTTTTCAATTTAATTCAAATGCGGTGTTCTGCTCGCTCAATCCGCTGTTTTCATTCTATTTGTTAAAGATGTTCGAAAGGTTTTATAGATGATGATAAATGAATGAAGATGGGAGAATAAATTGAGATGTGGCCGAAGGTATTTCGTATTTGAATAAATATAGGTGAATTAAAAGGGTTGTATTACTGCTGTGAAATTATTACTTCTTTCTAATCTAGAGAAGTCATACAGGGTTTCAGTCAGAGATTTTCAATAAAAAATTTCGAAGAGATTACATATTTGCCGGTGTCATACTTAAATGTCTAATACGCAAATTTCGATTTTTTTTGTCATATGCGATATTTCTAAGGTTTTCCGGCATAATCCTTCCGAATATTTGGTTGGTCGTCAATATTTGCTCTAGTTTTCGAGATTTGCTCTAGATTTTCGAGACATGACGTCGATAAATTTAAAGAAGTTTTCGGTAATTCAGTTCAATAACCAATAATATATTCTCAATGGAATTATGAGTGTCAGAATGGCCTTTTTGATGAAGACCACAAAAAAATTTCGAAGAGGACACAATATTTGATTTTTTCGCATATGTGATATTTCTAAGGTTGTCCGGTATAATCCTTCCGAATATTTGGTGGTAGATTTTCGAGACATGGAGTCGATAAATTTGAAGAAGTTTTCGGTAATTATATACATAGTTAAATAATTAAGTAAAAAATAAAATTCCGTTCAATAACCAATAATAACTTCTCAATGGAATTATGAGTGGCTGAAGGGCCTCTTTGATGAAGACCACAAAGAGCGGCAATATTCTTTATAACCAGATGATTTTCTTTTTTATTTTATTTTATAAGGATAATAAGGATATTTTCTAATAAAAGAATAGGAGACCTTATCCTATTGTAAAAATATCTTATACCAGAATCCTAATTTATTCTTTTTCCTTTAAGATTAGATCATTTTTTCATTGGGCATAAAATAGATCATGAGGCTTTCCTTTTTAGGGAGGATTTTGGAAGAAAAATACCTTTTTTTTTCAAAAAAAAAAAGTTCAGGATTTTTCTTTTCAAATTTGATATTCAGGTCACTGTTGGTAACTGGAATTGTGATATGGTGGTTTAGGAAATTTGTACTACAATTGTACGAAGAGTTCTAAATAGTAATAAATTTTGCATTGGGTGAGGGTATAGATTTGGGGTCTCTATTCGTAACTGGGATTGGGATATTGGTGTGGTTTTGGATGGCTTATGACAAAAGTTGCCTAGGCAGGTCCACGTCTTCGTATAGACCCCAATATAACGGTATTATTCCGTATTTTTATGGTTTTAACAGAATTTTAAACGGATTTAATTTTTTTGAAAATTTCCAAATTCGTCCCAAATTGTAGAGGGTATTCAAAGTTCGACCCGGTTGATTTTACAGTTTTTATACCCTACAACACTATGTGTTGGGGGTATTATAAGTTTGATTGGGCCAGAATTTATGTAACATCGAAATATTGGTTTCCCATATAGGAAAGTATATATGGATCTTCCTAGCTCGCCGAGCTGAGTCGATCTAGCTATGTATGTCCGTCCGTCCGTCTGTCCGTCTGTCCATGTTAATTTGTAATCACTCTACAGGTCGCAATTATGGCCCGATCTTCACGAAATTTAGAATGTAGGTGGGGTTAAGGTCAGAATAGAACCCTATTTCTTTTGGAGATGATCGCATAATATTTAGGGGTTGAAATGGACCAAAAACTGAAAAAATTTCTGATTTTGCAGTTGCTCTACAGGTCGCAATTATAGACCAATCGACGCGGAATTGCGCATGTAGCTAGAGTTTAGGGCGGGGAAGAAGCCTACCAATTTGGGTGGTCATCGGATAATATTTAGCGGGTAAAATAGACCATATCTTTTGTGTTGAAAAAATTCAAAATTTTTCATTAAACCGCGAATATTTTAAATCCCGGCGAAATCAAAAGCCATGACAAGGTGACTTCTGATCTTTACATTGATGTTAACATCCATCAAACCGGATATATAGCAAAATATGTGCGATATATATGTCTATCAAAGAGGATAAGCTTGAAAAATCTCTTATATGTCGAGAACGGCTGAACTGATTTCGACAGTTCTCATTAATTCAGAATGGCCTCTTGGCAGGAAAGAAAAAACGCCTAAAAAATTGCATAAAAATATCTCTCTAAAGATGAAAATATTGATTTTGTAATATTTTCTCATATTTTTTTCAATTTTGTCATATTTTTGGAATATTTTCATTTTGAATTAAACATTTGGTAATATTTCAACAGCTAACAAAACTAAGTAGTTAGGATATCAGGATATCATATACAGATCGCATTTATGGCCCGATTCTAACGAAATTTTGCATGGGGATCAGATGAGGGTCAGAATAGAAGCCTACTCTTTTTGGAGATGATCGCCATATATTTAGGGGTTGAAATGGACAAAAAACTGCAAAATTGTCAGCAGGTCGTAATTATTGCCCGATCCTCACGCACATTTGAATGGAGGTTACCGGACATTGCAAAAGCCAAATAGTTTTGGATGGCCATCCAAAAATATTCAATGTGTGAACTAGTTTGCCAACTTGTGTAGACAAAATACGAAAATATCCATTCCAGTGTCTTTTTGGAGAATTCAGAAATACAAGAAAATCGCACTTCTGACTATTTCGTTAAGGCTGATTTCGTTGAAGATTATAGTCAAATGTCTGTATCTCATGTAGATGCGTTTCAGTCAAAAACCAATAATAAATGTTAATCTTTTGCCACTTCTGAGAGATTATGGGTCTTTGGAAAATATTGGTTCCAGATCTAGGAAGACCATTTACGTGCAACATCTACCAATAAATTGGAAATGAGCAAATTAGTTTAAGTTGCTATTATTCGAAAATTAGAGAACGAAACCTGATGGTTTTCTTTTATAATTTGTCACAATATCTTGTGAAGTTCTTTCGAGTATCTCGCCTATATAAACTGTATCGTTTATTATAGTGTTGTAGGGTATTCAACGGTCGGCCCCGCTCGACTGTAGCCTTTGCTTACTTGTTTTACTTCTTTTAGCTCAACTTTCATAATCTGTTGGATTTTCCCCATAATTATTGGAAAACAAGTTAAAAAGCAGTAAGTTCGGCCGGGCCGAACTTTGAATACCCTCCACCATTTGGAACGAATTTGGAAATTTTCAAAAAATCCTTAAAACATTCTTTTAAAATTTTAAAAATACCAAATATAACCGTTATATTGGGATCTATACGACGTGGGCCTACATAGGCATTGTTTGTCATAAGCCATTGCCATATTCAAATCCGAAACTTGAAAAAAAACGGCGAATAATGTAGCTAAAATCATCAAAATATCGTATATAGGGAGGCATCGTTATATCGGAGCTGTGCGAAGACCTGGACCTGCATAGACAATTTTCTGTCACAGGCTGTAGCATCCATGAAGAACTTCAAATACCACATCTCAAACAATTTCGATGGGTATTGTACCTAAAATCATCAAAATATCTAATATAGGGAGCTACTGACATATATGGGGCCAATACGAAGACCTGGACCTGCATAGACAATTTACTGGCATAGACTGTAGTTTTTTATTTTTTGAAAATTGCCAAAATCGTTTCAAATGGTGGAGGGTATTCAAAGTTCGACCCAGCCGAACTTACTGCTTTTAGCTCAACTTTCATATTCAGATTGATTTTTCCCGTAATTATTGAAAACCCAGTAAAGAAAGTCTTAAAGTCGGGCGGGACCGACTTTATGATACCCTACACCACTTTGCTAATTTAGTACAGCTCCGCATAACAATTAAAAGCCTTTAAGGGAGAATTCAATCATACACGCTATGATTATAATTATATTTTAAAGTTCAAAGGACTAACTATGCCGAAGCATTTGTATCTTTTAATTCGGACTTGTATTGCCCATTTGTTGCACAATTAATTTGAAATCGGATAAAAATATATATGAGAGCTTTATCCAAATCAGAGCCGATCTCGATAAAATTTGGCAAAGATATTTGTGAGCTGTATTTGATATATATCCCCGAATATCGTTGTTACGGAGTGCATATTACGGCTGTGGGTAACAAATATAACAAATCGGATGAACAGTATATATGGGAGCTATAGATATATCTGAACCGATTTCGATCAAACGACGAATATATATATGGGAGCTATATCTAAATTTTTACCGATTATCTCCAATTTCAATAGGGTTCGTCCTTGGGCCAAACAAATAATTTGTGCAAAATTTCATCTGGATAAGGCAATAATTGCGAACTGTACTTTGTTTACAAAAATACATGGACAGACGGACAGACGGACGGACATGCATAAATCGACTCAGAATGTGATTCTATGCAGATAATCAAAAGGAACTATGGGCCTATCTCGTTCCTTTTTGCCTGTTACAAACAAATGCACAAAGACATAATACCCTGACCACCTTGTGGTGTAGGGTATAAAAATTTGTCGCAGCATTGTTTGTTGCAGCATTGTTTTCATTTGTTTTTGACATTTGTATAAATTAAAAGCCTCTAAAGCCTTTTTTAATTTTTAAAAATATCCATTCATACGTTTAATGATCTCCCTCATTACACGTGTATTTAATCGGCTCATATATGGTTTTTTTTTTAATATATCCATTTTGTCTAGACAACATATATTAAGTCTTAGCAAAAAAAAACTAACAACTTATTTAAGATTTTAAAATACAACAAAAGCACAAAAGCAAATAAAAAATAATTGCCCAAAATAGTCAATTAAATTTCCAAATATTATCCCTTTTTTCCTAAGTAAGTACATTATGCCAGGCATTTGGTTTATAATCTTCTAAGTCATAAATTCTATGGCTATCAAGATCCAAAGGATGCTCGAAATAGTGAGTTTTTTGTTGTTAACGACACACAGGCTGGACTGGCCTCTAATCCAATTATCATAAATAAAATGCTCACATTATTCATATATAAATATATCAAACTACAGATACTGCATTGTTAATTTCCCCCCTTCCTCCAAAAACAACCTTTCACCGAACATCTATTAAGTCAATTTATGAAGTTATTTTTTGAAGCCTTATTATTTTACAAAAAAAAGAAAGAAATACAAAAATGAACATTTATTTAGTTCAATGCTCCAATGCCTTCAGGATATTTTCATTAGAGTTGTTATTGTTGTTGTTCTTGTTCTCCATAAAACCATTTTATGGATTTATTTTATTTAAAATGAAAAAAAAAAACAAACGAGAAAACAAAAATAAATCTTCCCTAATAAGGTTTGTGTTCATTTGAATCAAATATTTTGCATCCGAATGTCCATCTTCCTGACTTCCTTCCGTCCGTCGGTCCGCCCGTCCGCCCTTTCGTTATCTCAACAAATATCCTGCGGCCAACAAAGATTTAAAAATGATTTGTGTGTGAATAATTGCGGTTTCGAAGGCAATAAGATACACTTAACGAAAACAGGAAGAACAAGTGGAATGTAAACATGATAAGTTGTTGAAGGAGGACAGCTAAATTGTGAAGGCACCCTACAGTACAGGAGAGGAGATTTCCACAATACTTTGCGGCAAAATTCAATATTTTTTTTAAAAAATTACAGGAAATTACAAGAAAGAGATTATAAGAGTAGAGGAAGAACGTATATAGGCGTTTTGAAAGTTAACATGCGAGGTACGCAAATTAGGGCGGGAAAATTCCGCCCATTTTTAGATTTTTTTATACCCTACACCACAAGCTAGTCAGGGTATTATGTCTTTGTGCATTTGTTTGTAACAGGCAAAAGGAAACGAAACTAGACCCATAGTTCCTTTTGATGATCTGCATAGAATCACATTCTGAGTCGCTTTATGCATGTCCGTCCGCCCGTCCGTCTGTCCATGTATTTCTGTAAACAAAGTACAGTTCGCATTTATTGCCCGATCCCGAGGAAATTTTGCACAAATCATTTGTTTGGCCCAAGGACGAACCCTATTGAAATTGGAGATAATCGGTAAAAATTTAGATATAGCTCCCATATATATCTTCGTCCGATTTGCCTTTTATTGTGCACCAAACGTGTAATATCAGCCCGAATAGTATCGAATTTTGCACATACAACCAAATTAGGCCTGAAAATAAGTATGCCAAATTTGATCGAAATCGGTTCAGATATAGCTATAGCTCCCATATATATTGTTCATCCGATTTGTTATTTTTATCCTCCGCAGCCGTAATATGAACTCTGTAACAACAATATTTGGGGAAATGTATCAAATACAGCTCAGAAATACCTTTGCTAAATTTTATCGAGATCGGTTCAGATTTGGATATAGCTCCCATATATAACTTCGTCCGATTTAATTTTTATTGTGCACCAAACGTCTAATATTTGCCCAAATGGGACGGAATTTGGCATATACGACTGAATTGAGTCTAGAAGCTAGTATGCCAAAGTTGGCGAAGATCGGTTCAGATATAACTATAGCTCCCTGTATATATTGTTCATCCGATTTGTTATTTTTGTCCTCCGCAGCCGTTATATGCACTCTATAACAACAATATTTGGGGAAATATATCAAACACAGCTCAGAAATACCTTTGCCAAATTTTATCGAGAACGGTTCAGATTTGGATACATATCCCATATATAACTTCGTCCGATTTGCTTTTTTTTGTGCACCAAACGTCTAATATTTGTCCAAATGGGACGGAATTTGGCACATACGACTGAATTGAGTCTAGAAGCTAGTATGCAAAATTTAGCGAAGATCGGTTTAGATATAGCTATAGCTCCCATATATACTGTTCATCCGATTTGTTATATTTGTTAACCACAGCCGTAATATGCACTCCGTAACAACGATATTCAGGGAAATACATAAAATACAGCTCAGAAATATATTTGCAAAATTTTATCGCGATCGGCTCAGATTTGGATATAGCTCCCATATATATCTTTATCTGATTTCAAATTACTTTTGCAGCAAATGGGCAATACAAGTCCGAATTTAAAAGATACGAATGCTTCGACCTTTTAAGTCCTTTGAACTTTGAACTTTAAATTATAATCATAATCATAGCGCGGATGATTGAATTCTCCCATAAAAACTTTTAATTGTTATGTGGAGATCTACTAAATTAGCAAAGTGGTGTAGGGCCCCGCCCGACTTTAGGACTTTCTTTACTGTAAATTTGAGGTAAGATTCCTCGGAATCTATGCATTTTAGGTATATAGTGTCCATGACAATATTGCGGTCAAAAATCCGAAGAATATTTTGGCAAAGCAAGTTAACCCTCAGTGAAGTCACTAAAGGGGTCTTTTAGGTCATTTTCTTCAAAAACTTCAAAAAAACTCCATTAATTTGAGATTGTATGAGATTAAAAATAGTCAAAATTACTGCATATCTCAGAATACACCAAAACTACAAAACTGATCAAAAACTGGAATTTTGTAAAAATCAAAAACACGTTTTAGGGTTAAAGTCACACTCTATCTGAGTTTGAAAAAAATAATTCTATACGACAAAATTAATTTTTTTTTAAATTACCGGGAAAATCCAGCAAATTACGACAGTAGAGCTAAAAACAAGTAAGAAAACAGTAAGTTCGGCCGGGCCGAACTTCAAATACCCTCCACCTTTCGGAACAAATTTGGAAATTTTCAAAAAATAACATCTGCGAAAAATTCAGCTTACATTTTAAAAATACCGAAAATAGCCGCTATATTGTGGTCTAGACAAAGATGTGGACCTACATGGGCAACTTTTGTCATAAGTCATTACAGTATTCAAATACGAAAATTGAAAAAAAAAATCGGTGATTAATGTCGCTAAAATCATCAAACTACCGAATATAAGGAGGTACTGATATATGGAGCCTAAACGAAGATGTGGATCAGCACAGACAATTTTCTGTCATATGCTGTAGTATCCATTACGAACATAAAATAGCAAATTTGAAATATTTCCGGTGAATAATGTCACTTAAATCACCAAAATACCGAAAATAGGGAGGTACCATAATATGGGGGCTATACGTGGCCAAAACGTGGATCTACATGACCCATTGTCAATACCATTAGAGTAAAATTTTATCAATCTACTTCATTTCATTAAAAAGCTAGAGTGTTTCCACAGACGGACAGACGGACGGACATCGCTAAATCGACATAGAATTTTATGCTGATCATTCATATATGTATATGTGCAGGGTAAGATAAAAAACCTGCAACAAAGTCAAACGCCATAATTTTTATACCCTCCACCATACTATGGAGGGTATATTAACTTTGTCATTCCGTTTGTAACTCCTCGAAATACTCATGTCAGACCCAACAAAGTATATATATTCTTGACCAGCGTAAAATTCTAAGTCGATTTAGCGATGTCCGTCTGTCTGTCTGTTGTAATCACGCTATCTTTCGAATGAATTGAGATAGATGGCTAACATTTTGCACACATGTTTATTTTTCCAGTAGGCAGGTTAAGTTCGTAAATGGGCCATGTAGGTCCACGTTTTCATATAGCCCCCATATAACGGTACCTCCCTATATTCGGTATTTTGATGATTTTAGGGACATTTTTCACCGGCATTGTTTCAAATTTGGTATTTGAAGTTCAAAATGGATACTACACCCTAAGACAGAAAATTGTCTGTGCAGGTCCACGTCTTCGTATAGCCCCCATATAACGGTACCTCCCTATATTCGGTATTTTGATGATTTTAGCGACATTATTCACCGGAATTGTTTCAAAATTGGTATTTGAAGTTCGTTATAGGAACTACAGTCTGTGACAGAAAATTGTCTGTGCGGGTCCAGGTCTTCGTATAGCCTCCTATAACAGTACCTCCCCATATTCGGTATTTTGACGATTTTAGGAACAATACCCAGAAATTGTTTGAAATGTGGTATTTCAAGTTCGTAATGGATGCTACAGCCTGTAACAGAAAACTATCTATGCTGGTCCAGGTCTTTGCACAGCTCCAATTTAACGGCACCTCCTTATATACGATATTTTGATGATTTTAGCTACATTATTCACCGTTTATTTCAAGTTTCGAATTTGAATATGGTAATGGCTTATGACAAACAATGCCTATGTATGTCCACGTCGTATAGACCCCAATATAACGGCTATATTCGGTATTTTTAAAATTTTAACAGAATTTTTTAATGATTTTATTTTTTAAAAATTTCCAAATTCGTTGCAAATGGTGGAGGGTATTAAAAGTTCGGCCCGGCCGAACTTAGTGCTTTTTAACTTGTTATAATTTTTTTTTTTAAATTTTATTAAATGAAAAAAATGTCGGAAATAACATCAAATTTTAGAATAATTTTAGATTTATTCGAATTGGTAACCTTTGGCACGAATTATGGCCTTCAAATGGCCAATGAAATTGTCACACGCTGCCCGAATGATGCTCTGCGGTATTTTGACCCCTTCCCGGCGAAGGGCTTGCTTGAGGTGATCGACACTTTGGTATTTTTTAGTGTCAACCTTGCTTTCCAAAATACTCCAGACACAATAGTCCAACGGATTGGTATCCAAAGATTTTGGTGGCCATTGTGCGCTGGAAATGAAGCGAGTAACCTCATTTTGTAACCATTCTTGGGTGGCGCGTGCTGAGTGCGATGGTGCTGAGTCCTGTTGAAATGTCCAAGGTCTGCGACCAAAATGTTTGCGTGCCCAAGGCTTTAATACACCCTCCAGAATATTTTCGGCATTTTTTCTGATGCCATGGTTGATAAATAAGAGCGGAGGGTGACAATCTGCTGTTATGGCAGCCCACACCTTTTTTTTTGGAATTTCAATGGCTTTACCCCGGGTTTATTTTTCAATATTTGCCGAATGCAGTATTGCGATATGTTCAGCTCACGAGCCATTTTTCGGCCTCTGCGACGAGGGCTTCGATCAATTCGCTTCTTTACTATTCGAACCATTTTTGCAGATGTTGTTGTTTACTTCCGTCCACTTCCTTCACGTCGGGCTACGCTACCAGTATTACGGTAACGAGCGATTGTATGAGACACAAACGATTTATTCACCTTTAAATGCTGGAGTGCTCTAACGACACTATCACGCTTGAATTCCATCGCAAATAACTTTTTTTCTGGAAAATTCTCACCAAAATGCTTTTGTACGCTTGTAAACAATATAATGAGCTGTCACTGGAGTAATTTTAACAGCTTTCGGATGAGTGGCTTAGAAATGGCAGCAGTCTGAAGTTGGTTGCAGTTTTTTTCATCTCACAGGTCTCCCATAAGTTGGAGACATTTCACAGCTATCCTATAAATTGGAGAACTTTTACAGGTTTCCTATAATTTGGATACCTTTTACAGGTCTCGAATAGAATGGAGACATTTCAAAGACCTCCCATTAATTGAAGACCTTTCACAGGATTGGAAACATTTCACAGGTCTCATTCAGATCGGGGTTGCAGTTTTTTCATGTCACCCTCACATTTGTTAAACTATAAACTAATATTTCGAACATATTCCTGTTGTTAACTTGATGTCCTTACAATGTAGTTTCGAAATGTCTTGTAAAAAAATTCCCACTGATTATCCAAATGTTATCGCAATTTTTTTTTTCATCTAAATTTCAAAATTCCTTGAATACTTTGCTTATCCATCGAAATCAGTCGGAATCTCTTATACCTCCAAAAGTTATTTCCAATTTTCTAATCGAATACCAAACCCATCATACCATTTTCCCCTTTGTAGGGCCACCAACAAAACATCTTCCCACCTACACCTGTCATAGATCCACTTATTGGCCAAACAAAAAGAGAAAAGAAAAGGCAAATGTCATGGAAATGTAGAAAAATATTTGAAATATTGTTGCTGTCTTTCAAGAGAAAAAAAAACAAATCTTAAAAAGAATTATGAAAAGAGGTTGGCTGAATTATTTAAATGTCTTGACCCCTACCACCCGCAAACCCAACCCATGCCAATACCCCAGCTTACATGTGTATTCCAAATGTTGGCACATCCGTTTCCGTTCATGGTTATTTTGGTTTTCTTTGAGATTTTCTCTCTCTTTCTCTCTCTCTCTCTCTCCCCGCTCTTTATTTGTTTGAGATTATGCCTTCAAGGGTCCGGTTTTGTGGTATTGTGTGTGTGTGTGATAAATTGACTTCCTTTCGTTCTACCGGTTAATAAACAAATTCATTTTTTCTTTGTGTTTGTATTTATTTTTAGGATATTTAGGTTTTTGTTGTTAAGTTGATGTTTTTGTTGTTACGTTTATGAAATATTAATAATGTATTTATTGCTGTGATTTTTTTTCTGTCTCTTTTTAGGTCGCCTGAGTTTCTTCAATTTCACCGGAGATTTCTCTGTCCGCGTGGACACAACCTCAGCATGGCTGGGCCAATTGTTTGTATCGCTGTCACAATTTGGCTGCCAGCAGAATTTCATGCAGCGTTATGTGAGCCTAAAGTCGTTGAATGAAGTTAAGCGGTAAGTTGGACTTAAGGGGAGGGGATAACAATCATAAAAAAAGGATTGGAGACTTTTCATAGGGTTCTACAGATTGGAGATTTATCATGGGTCTCCAATAGATTGGACATCTTTCAAAGATCTCCAATAAATTGGAAAGCTTTCACAGTTCTCCAATGGACAGGAAAACATTCACAGGTCTCCAATAAATTGGAGACTTTTCAAGGGTCTCCTATAGATTGAAGATCTTTCATCTGACCTTTCACATGTCTCCTATGGATTAGAGACTGGAATCCTTTTTAAGATCTCCATAAATAGAAGACCTTTCACAGGTCTCCAATTGATTGGAGACCTTTCATAAATCTCCAATAAGTTGAAGACCTTTCACAGGTTTCCTATAGATTGGAGATATTTCACGGGTCTCCAATAGATTGGAGACTTTCACAGGTCTCCTTTAAATTGGAGACCTCTCAGAGATCTTTCCGAGGTCTCCTATAGATTGGAGACCTTTCACACGTCTCCAGTATAAATTAGAGACCTTTCAGAGGTCTCCTATAGATTGGAGACATTTCACAGGTCTCCAATAGATTAGAGACATTTTACAAGTCTTCAATAGATTAGAGACCTTTCACAGGTCTCTTATAGATTGGAGGTCTTCCATAAATTGGAGACATTTTCCAGATCTGCTATAAATTGGAGACATTTTACCGGTATCCAATGGATTGGAGACCTTTCACAGGTCTCCAATATAAATTAGAGACCTTTCAAAGGTCTCCTATAGATTGGAGACATTTCACAAGTCTCCAATAGATTAGAGACCTTTCACAGGTCTCTTATAGATTGGAGATCTATTGCCGGTCTCCTAAAAATTGGAGACATTTTCACAGGTCTCCTATAGATTGGAGATCTTTTACATGCCTGCAGGAGATTGAAGACCTTTCACAGGTCTGCAGGAGATTGGAGACCTTTTACATGCCTGCAGGAGATTGGAGACATTTCACAGGTCTCCTATAGAGTCTCTTTTCGAAGATCTCCTATAAATCGGAGACCTTTCGCTGGTATCCTATAAAATGGAGACCTTCACAGGTCTTCTATAGATTGGAGACTTTTCACAGGTCTCCTATCAAGTGGAGGCTTTTCACAGGTCTATCCTAGAATGTAGACATTTCACAGGTCTCCTATAAATTGAAGACCTTTTATAGGTCTCCTATAAATTGGAGACATTTTACAGGTTTCCAATAAATTAGAAACCTTTTACAAGTGTTCTAGATATTGGAGATTTTTTACAGGTCTACAATATATTGGAGACTACATATTGGAGACCTTTGCAGGACTCTTAAAAATTGGAGACCTTTCGCAGATCTCCTATAGAATGGAGACCTCGCACATGTGTCCAAAGATTGGATACCTTTCATAAGTCCACAATAATTTGGAGACATTTCACAGGTCTTCTATAAATTGGAGACATTTTACAGATCTGCTATAAATTGGAGACATTTCACATGTCTCTAATGGATTGGAGACTTCCGCAGGTTTCTCATAGCTTGAAGACTTTCCCAAGTCCCATATAAATTGAGGACTTTCACAGCTCTCCTATAAACTGAAGACCTTTTACAAGTTTCCCATAGATTGGTACCTTTCACAAATCTCCAATATATTGGAGACCCTTCACAGGTTTCCTATAAAACGGAGACGTTTCGCATTTCTCCTACAGATCGGAGACCTTTCCCAGATTTCCAATAAGTTAGGAACCTTTGACAATAGCTTGGAGACCTTCCAAAGGGTGGGAGACTTTTCACAGGCCTATTATAGATGGGAGAAAGTTACATGGGAATCCCTTTCCCAGGTCTCGTATATAGACATGTTTCCTGATTCTTCCTTCAATAACTTCAATAATGATAATTTCTCTTTTCTCTCTCTCCCCCTCTCCCTCTCTCTCTCTCTCTTATCTCATTTCAGTGCCATGATGTCCAATATACCCATAATTTTCGTGTTCTTTTCCCTTTCCTGGATAACTGGCCTGGTTATCTATTCATCCTATGCCAGCTGTGATCCTCTGGCCGAAGGTTATATAAATAAAGCCGATGAAATTCTACCCTTCTATGTTGAGGATCAATTGGCCTTTATACCGGGTTTTGTGGGAATATTTATGGCCACTCTGTTCAATGGTGCCCTGTGGTAAGTAGCAGAACAGTTACATGCAACAGATTATGTTATCTTAATGCTTCTTCTTCGTCTTCCCTTCCATGACCAGCATGATGGTGTCCAATTTGAATTCCATGGCCACCGTAATATGGGAGGACTTTTTGACATTGATACCGAAATTCAAAAATCTCAGTGACCGCCAGCAGTTGAGTTTGATCAAAACGGTTACCGTTATATGTGGCATACTCATTATGGGCGTGGCATTTGGGGTGGGCCTACTATCCGGTGTGATTGAATCATCAATGATGGCATTTTCGGCAACATCCGGTCCATTGTTGGGTTGCTTTATACTGGCCATGTTGGTGCCCATTGCCAATTGGAAGGTAAGTTGGCGTCTTCGAAGGCGTTGGTGCTAAAAAGGGTGGAATGGGGTGGAAGTGTTGCTTTCCTTATTTATACATTTATCCATTGTTTGCTGTGTCGTTTACCGGCCGACCGCTCAAATGATATTGCCAATTACCTGTGTTGCCAATACATACACACGTCGTGACACACACAGACACACACACGCCTACACTCATCTCATACTAATAACAATTTCCGTTTATTTGTTAAAGGGTACTTCCGCTGGCATGATAACGGCCTGTGCCTTCGTCCTGTGGATCATTGGCGGCGCCGCAACCATCGATAAATCGGAAAGCAATAAATTTTTGCCAACATCAACAGAGGTTTGTTAATGAACGCAAATAAAAGACAATACATACAAACACATACATATATACACAAAGATGTAGAGATAAGTTTGTATGTGTGTGATTGTGAGTGTATTTGTAAATTGATTATTGGGTGTGTGATTTTTATATTTCACTTATACATATATATAGTCTCATATTTTTAAGGTATTGTATGCTCTTGATCAGCACGAAATTCTAGGCCAATATGGGTATGACGGCCCCTCTGTACGTCTGTCTACATGACATGCATGTATGCCTTCGATACGCGTTACTCTCTCTACACACTCAACTAGAATCAAATGTAATGTGGTCAAAGAGTAACAAAATTGAGAGAACAGAAGAGTGTGACTCTCTGACCCGCCCTGATCTAAATTCTATTCTAAAGAGAGAGAGATAATTAACGCCCCGACGAAATGGCTGAAGATAGAGTGTTGAATTTTTGCACCAGGGTAAGTTTTGGTGCGTAGGCGTGTGATGGCTTTTTTGGAAATTCGTACTAAAAGGGTACGAAGAGTACTAAAAATTTAAAACTTTGTGTTAATTTAAAACTTTGTGTTAGACAAAGAGAATTCGCTACAATTCTAAAATTTAGAATTAGAATCACTGATACAGTGCAGGATAGATGTATCAAAGGGTTTTTGAAAATTCGAACTTTGAAGTTACGAAAAATTGTAAAATGGTACTATTTTATAGAAGTTTAGTACCATTTTAGATCTTTTCGTAACCTTAAAGTGCGAATTTCCAACGACCCTTTGATTATGTTAACGGATAGAGCTAAAAACTTGAAATTCGGTATGAGAATCAAGGTTGGAAAGTAAGTTTGATTTTTGGAAATGTGTACTAACGGTGCGAACTGTACTAAATGGTACCAAATTTGGAACAGTTTGGTTTAGGGTGAACAGATGAAACTGGAATTTTAAAATTTTGTATTGGGTAAGAAGGGTGTAGGTTAGTGATAAGTAGGTGGTTTTGAATATGTGTGCTACAAATTCACGAAAAGTAATAAATAGTACTATTTTTGGTACAATTTTGTATCGGATGAACAAACAGTGCTTAAAATCTGAAATATTGATTTAGGATCGCTGTTCGTGTGTACCCTGGACATATTACATAGGTAGTTTGAGATATGTGTACTATAATTGTACGAAAAGTACCAAATGGTACGAAATTTGGTATTGGGTGAAGGAATAGAGCTGGAAACTCGAAATTTAAAATTTAGAACTTTTTTAATATCTGGGATTGAGATATGGAGTTGGTTGTGCAAACATGTACTACATTTGTACCAAAAGTACAAAATGGTACTAAATTTGGTATTGAATGAAGGCATAGAGGAATCGCCAAATTCGATATTGAGGTCTCTGGTGTCTGGGATGTAGATTTTAGAAATGTGTACTATATTTGTACGAAAAGTACTAAATTGTATTAAATTTGGTACTGGGTGAAGGAATAGGAATCCTCAAATTTGATATTGAGATCTGTATCTGGTATCTGAGGTTGGGAGTAGGAGATATGTTTGGAAATGAGTACAGTAGTTGTTCGAAAAGTACTAAATGGTACCAAATTTGGTATCGGGTGAAGGAATACAGCTGAAATTCTCAAATTTGATATTGAGTTCTCTTCTGATATCTGAAATTAAGATATGGAGGTGATTGTGCAAATGTGTACTATAATTTTACGAGAAGTACTAAATAGTACCACATTTGATACAAGTTGATATTGCGTGAAAAGATAGTGATTAAAATCTCAAATTAGGATTTTGAGTCGCTGTTCATGTGTAGCCAGGACATTGGGATTTGGTTTGG
The DNA here is from genome assembly GCF_030504385.1 of Musca domestica. Lineage (NCBI taxonomy): Eukaryota > Metazoa > Arthropoda > Insecta > Diptera > Muscidae > Musca > Musca domestica. Next base: position 1,726,857 of record NW_026712312.1, read on the forward strand.
GATATGTGCACCATAATTGTACGAAAAGTACTAAATGGTACTAAATTTGGTATTAGTTAAAGTAATAGAGATAAAAATCTGAAATTTCATATTTATATTACTGGTGGTATCTGTATCTTAGATTTTGCTGTGGTTTGGTACTGGGTCCTATATTTGTACAAAAGTTACTAAATTTGGTATTGGGTGAAGGAATGGAGCTGAAATTCCAAAATTTCATATTAAGGTATCTGTTATGTTGAGTCTCTGTATCTAGAATTAAAATATGTAGGTGGCTTTGGAAATATCTACCATATTTGTACCAAAATTACTAAATGGTACTAAATTTGGTATTGGTTGAAGTGATAGGGTTGAAATCCTGGCATTTGATATTGAGGTCTTTAACGGTATCTGGGATTGAGATAGGTTTTTGATCTGCATAGAATCACATTCTGAGCCGATTTATGCATGTCCGTCCGTCTGTCCGTCCGTCCGTCTGTCCATGTATTTTTGTAAACAAAATACAGTTCGCATTTATTGTCCGATCCAGATGAAATTTTGCACAAATCATTTGTTTGGCCCAAGGACGAACCCTGTTGAAATTGGAGACAATCGGTAAAAATTTAGATGTAGCTCCCATATATATCTTCGTCCGATTTGCCTTTTATTGTGCACCAAACGTGTAATATCAGCCCGAATAATATGGAATTTTGCACATATAACCAAATTACGCCTGAAAATAAGTATGCCAAATTTGATGAAAATCGGTTCAGATATAGCTACAGCTCCCAAATATATATTGTTCATCCGATTTGTTATTTTTGTCCTCCGCAGCCGTAATATGTACTCTGTAACAACAATATTTGGGGAAATATATCAAATACAGCTCAGAAATACCTTTGCTAAATTTTATCAAGATCGGTTCAGATTTGGATATAGCTCTGGATATATAACTTCGTCCGATTTACATTTTATTGTGCACCAAACGTCTAATATTTGTCCAAATGGGATAGAATTTGGCACTTACGACAAAATTGAGTCTAGAAGCTATTATGTCAAAGTTGGTGAAGATCGGTTCAGATATAGCTATAGCTCCCATATATATTGTTCATCCGATTTGTTGTATTTGTTACCCACAGCCGTAATATGCACTCCGTAACAACGATATTCAGAGAAATATATCAACTACAGCTCGGAAATATCTTTGCAAATTTTATCGATATCGTTTCAGATTTAGATATAGCTCCCATAAATACCTTTATCCGATTTCAAATTAATTGTGCGCCAAATGGGCAATACAAGTCCGAATTTAAAGGAGGCAAAGGCTTCGGCATATTTAGTCCTTTCAACTTTAAATTATAGTCATAGCGTGTATGATTGAATTCTCCCATAAAAACTTTTAATTGTTATGTGGAGCTCTACTTAATTAGCAAACTGGTGTAGAGTATCATAAAGTCGGCCCAGCCCGACTTTAAGACTTTCTTTACTTGTCAGAGTCTTGGAGTATATGAAATAATTTCCTGAAATCAAACTATCGAATTTTCTCACCTCATATCTCAGATATTTTGATTTAATCAACAAAATCATACACTCAATAGCGAAAATTCTCATAATTAAACAAGCACACACACTCACAATTTATCAATTGTAATTTAAGGAAACTACTGTTAGTGTTTACTCAACTACGACTGTGTGTGAGTGCGTTTGTTTATCTTGAATGTTTCTTCCTCTCTCACTCCCTCTCTCTCTCTCTGTCTATAGGGCTGCTCAAATTTCACATTTTCACAATCGATACACAAGCCTACAAGCGATGAGTACTCCTTCCTGCCAACTCAATCATCCTGGCTAATGCAGCACACGCCGGTCATGCCTCTAGATGGCAGTGGCAACAACAACAACGACAACAACATCATCAATGGTTATGGTAGTGTTAACAGCAATTACGTGATGCTAAACGATACTCTGCTGGCAATGGTGGCAAATCTCTCAACGACAGCAGCAACAGCAGCAACAACAACGGCAGCTGTCGAAGAACGGTAATAAAATCACTTTGTATTTCTTTCCTTTCCTTTGCTTTGCTAACAGACTAAAGGTTGAGTCAGTCACACAAAACCAAAAAAAAAGAAAAATAGAAACTACAAAATACCAGCTAGGATAACTAGCCAGGGCCAACACAGACAACCAAACTGACAGGCTGTTGATATCACCAACAAATTGCCTGGGCATTGCAATGTTGCCTTTCCGTGATGGTTGGTTGTATGGCTCATTGCCTACTGTCAGTTGTCAATGTTGTGGTGGCCTGCCACAACAGAAATATATTCCATGTCTCTTTGCTGATCTGTATCTTTGTTTGTTTTTTTTTCGTCTCTCTCTCCCCCCCTTTCTAGGACACCACTGCAGCACATGTACTCCATTAGCTATATGTATTACAGTCTCATAGGCACAGCGCTGACTGTGCTGATTGGTTATATAGCCAGTTATTTGACACAGGACCCCAAGGACGCTTACGATGCGAAATTACTGCATCCGGCTGTGTTGCGTTTGTACGAACGTTTCTGGAGCGGCAGTAAGCCGTACTATATCAAAGATGTCAATAATACAATCGTTACCGTGCTTGGCTCCAATGGCAGTGTTTCAGTATTTCAAGCAGCAGCAGCAGCACAAGGAGGAGGCAGCGGATCGTTGGATGGTGGTGTTGACTCTGCTGCCGCATCTGCGGATGTTGGTAATGGTAATAGTGGTGCCAAAATTAATCACGCTTTTGAGCCACAAAATGAAGCCAATATTATAATTGGTGCTGACAACAGTGGCAATGGTGAGGGGAAGGGTAAAAATCCCATGGATGTGATTTTCATCAAGTCGTTACCGGCTGCATCATCGCCACCAAAAACCTCAACACTTCAACAAAATCCCGCCCAAACAACAGTGACAACAACAACGACGAGTATGACAAATGTCAATAATGACGCTGGCGTCAATGTTGACAGCGTAACATTAGAAATGCCAAAAACACAAAATACCTCCTCCAGCCACCTGCCCAGTGTTGAACGCAATCAATTCAATGCCAGTCATCAGCACAACAATACCAAGGAAAATGTTTGATTATGCCTCCAGATCGAACATGCCACATTTGCCTCCATTTACATACAAAAAAAATACCTTTGCCTTGGCAGAGCTGACCTGCATCGAAGCATTATGGCAGGTTCCTTTTGTGACTTAATTGATATTTACTTAATATGATATTTTTTTTCTTCCTTTTTTTTGTAATAAGTTTAAAATACAACCACAACAACAACAAACTATTATTTTATTAGAATCCCAATCTCCATATAGATCTAGATAAGAATTTAATTTATTCCATAGGTAAATTAAACAAAAAAAGAAAAACTATTATTATTAATATAATGAAAGTCTATAGAGCATAAGACAACAATTAAAAAAATGCATGCACTGAGAGAAAAACAAAAACAAATTGAAATGACATGAAACAGAGTTAAAAAAAGAAAATAATATTTTTTGTAAGAAAAAAAATTAAAAAAAAATAAAAAAATAAAACAATTGGACTAAGAATATAAAAATTGTATTATTTTTTTAATAGTTCAAATGGGTAAGTTGTAAAAAATACTATTAATGTTTTTCAAAAGGTCATTATTATTTTTTGAAAAAAAAAAAAAGAATCGGAAAAAACAAAACAATTGGACAAAGAACATACAACTTTTATTATTGCAAAAGTACTTCAAACGAGTAAGTTCTATTAAATACTATTAATATTTTTTAAAAGGCAATTATTTCGGGGATATTATAAATTATAATTAAATATTTATTTGCTTCTAGAAAAAATCACTTGATAATTTAAATGAAGTATGAACTTTTATTTATTTATTTTTTTGCCGTACAATTTTAGAGAAGAAAAAATTTGGGAAATGGATTTTTACACCCTCAGCCAAATGTCTAGAGAGGCTATATATCATTTGATACGGGCAAAACGTTTTAAAACCTAGGTCTCTTTGGACCAAATTCGTTTTAGGACATTTGGAGTCGATCTAGCGATGTCCGTCCGTCTGTCTGGCTGGTGCGCACGATAACTCTCGAAGGGAGTATCCGATATCCAAACTTGGTACATCGTAATATTAAATTTGAAATTTCTTGAAATTTCTCACATCTCAAAAATTTTATTAACCCAAGGTCTGGTATACTCCTTCTGGTACCTCCCCCACAAAAGGTCGAAATTTTCAAAAAATATATTTTCTGCACAGAAAGAGAAACAGTCATTCGATTTTGCTCAAACTATGCAAATGCTTATATTTACATCAGTTCTAGGTCAGGTGTGAAAATGGACAATATCGGTCCACTACATCAGGTACCACCCCCACAAAGGGTCAAATTTTTGAATAATTACAACTCTTATAAAATGTGATGTAAGAGTCCGATTGTCTTCAAATTTCGCACAATAATTTTATTAACCCAAGTTCTGGTGTTAATATGGAATATATCGGTCAACTACTTCTGGTACCTCCCACACAAAAGGTCGAAATCCCCTAAAGGGGGTCACAATTTTGAATATCCATAAAAGTCATACAACGCGAAATAAGCATTAGGTTATCATTATATTTCACACATCCCATTATTTCTACAAACACAATATCTTATGCGAAGATGGAATACATCGGTCCACTCCTTCTGGTACCTCCCCCACAAAAACTCAATATTTGGAATATCCATGAAGCTCATAGAAGCAAAATTAAAATCCAATACCATTCAGACTTTGTACATCGCATTATTTCCATCAACACAAGATCTGTTATAAAGATAAACACAACGCTCCAGAAAAGCTTAATAAGCCTCCAACTCCTTGCTAACGCAGGATCTGTTGTGAAGATGATATACAGGGCGAGATAAAAAAACTGCAACAAAGTCAAACGCCATAATTTTCACTTTTTTTTAAATTTTATTGAATGAAATCAAAAAATATCGGAAATAGCATCAAATTTTAGAATAAGTTTAAATTTGGTCGAATTGGTATCCTTTGGCACGAATTATGACCTTCAAACGGCCAAAGAAACCGTTACACGCTGCCCGCATGTTGCTCTGCGGTATTTTGGCCCATTCCCGGCGAAGATCTGGCTTGAGGTGATCGACACTATGGTATTTTAAAGTGGCAACCTTGCTTTCCAAAATACTCCAGACACAATAGTCCAACGGATTCGTATCCGGAGATTTTCGTGGCCATTGAGTGCTAGAAATGAAGCGATGAACCTCATTTTGTAACCATTCTTGGGTGGCGCGTGCTGAGAGCAATGGTGCTGAGTCCAGTTGGAATGTCCAAGGTCTGCGGCCGAAATGCTTGCGTGACCAAAGCTTTAATACACCCTCCAGAATATGTTCGATATAATATACGGCATTTATTCTGATGCCATGGTCGATTAATGCAAGCGGAGAGCGACCATCGTCTGTTTTGGCTTGAGTTCTGATGGCCAACCGAAAGTGCACATTTTCAGCTGACCTATTTGACAAGTAAACACGATCATTTTGTTTGTTTACAAACTGCTAGGCAAGGAATGTTTTCTCATCGGAAAAAAACCAAATTCGGCAGTTCGCACCTTTCGGCCAAGCTAAGCAACTCTGCAGCTCTTTTGAGCCTATTTTTCTACGTTGCGGTGTAAGTTCCTCCACCTTTTGGAATTTCAATGGCATTACCCCGAGCTCATTTGGAATATTTTCCGAATAGAATATAGCGATATGTTCAGCTTACGAGCTATTTTTCGGCCACTGCAACGTGAGTTTCGATCAAGTCGCTTCTTTACTTTTCGAACCATTTCTGCTTTCTTCCGTCCACTTCCTCGACGTCGGACTACGCTACCAGTATCACGGTAACGAGCGATGGTACGAGACACAAAAGATTTATTCACATTTAAATGCTGGAGTGCTCTAACGATAGCCACTTGTGGTTTTCCAGCCAAATATAAAGAAATGACACTATCACGCTTGAATTTCATCACGAATAACTTTTTTTTTTGGAAAATGCTCACCAAAATGCTTTTGTAAGTTTGTAAGCAATATAATGAGCTGTCATTGGAATAATTTTAACAGCTGTCGGACGAGTGGATTAGAAATGACAGTTGTCAGAAGTTGGTTGCAGTTTTTTCATGTCCACCTGTATGATTCTTCCGATTTGGGGTTTTAAGTCCCTCGCATGCATAATATGCAACCCACAAGAATGAAATTTTGGTACCGGACATCAGATGCTCCTCAAAAATACCTCTGTCAAATTTTATCGAGGTCAGTTCAGATTAGGATATAGCTCCCATATATATCTTTATCTGATATCAGGTTTATTGTGCACCAAATGGCTAATATCAACCCAAATGGACTGAATTTTGGTAATTAAGACTGAATCCATCCCAAAAACAAGACTTGAAATTTGTTGAAAATCGGTTCAGATATAGCTATAGCTCCCATATATATGTTTTATCCGATTTGGAGATTAAAGTGCCTCACAAGCGTAATATGTATTCGACAACAATGATAGTTGGTACTAGATATCAGATAGAACCCAGAAATACCTCTGCCAAATTGTATCAAGATCGGATCAGATTTGGATATAGCTCCCATATATATCTTCAACCGATCTCAGGGTTTTTGTGCACCAAATGGCTAATATCAGCCCAAATGACCTGAATTTTGGCTTATCTGACCGAATTCAGTCTAGAAGCAAGTACATTAAATTTGGTGAAAATCGGTTCAGAAGTAGCTAAAGCACCCATGTATATGTTTCATCCGACATTCCTTTACCTAAAGAGCCACTCACTGACTTATACCACAAAAAAATCGTCATGTATTTTTGCAAAATTAATTATTGGTAGATTTGCGTCTAATATAACATTAGTCAAGAAGTTAATGTGGGTGATGTTCTCAATCGGAGATGAAAATTGAGTTATTGAAGTGGAAATAATAATATTTCAAATCGGCGTTGATCGCGGTCCATTTTAAATCATACACTTTTCATAAAAAAATCAGTTTTATTTAAAATTAACATTATCCCTTAATGGCAGATTTTCAAGCATCTACTGGTATTTATTTATTACACCTTAATTAATTCATTTTCATAACATTTTATTTATGCTTATAATTATTTCATTATCCCTTTTTACCCACATTTGCATATGGATTGGGATATAGTACTCTCCTTATTTCCGCATAAGTGCGACCATTACGTTTTCCACTTCGAGGTTTGATGGTTCCCACTTTGGTACGCTTTCTGTTGTAATAACGGAATCTGTTGTAATAATGATTCTGGTAACTGTTGTAGGGTAATCCATAATAAGGAACTGGGCCACCGTATTCCTTTAACTGTGTCAAACTATTGATCCAGTGTTTAAAAAATAGTGCGGAGCACAAATTCAAGCCGAATATTGTAAGCAATACAATTAATAAAGGACTTTTAATGAACTTCATAATGCAGAATTGTCTACGAATTTATTATGAAAATATTCTTTCACGATTTGTTGTTTTCACACCCAAGGTAACTTTGTCAAATGTTGCTTTCGTAATACAAGAAGCAATATTTAAATAGAAAGACAATTGTCTGAACAATTCCGAAAATCATTAAATTATCCGGAAATACAAAAACAATGGGCTTTTTATTACAATCTTCCCGCCACCGTAATTACCACTTCTTCGTTGTCTTTAAATTGTTGTTAATTTTTTTCATCAGAACTTTTGCACATGCCATTCGAAAGTAAGATATTCTTCATGTATTTATGTAATGTCTGGATGTTTGCAGACATCTCCGTTATGACATCTCTGAATCTTTGATTACCACACAGATAATCGTCTAGCTAGATCGTATGTAGACAGAATTTTGTGTGCGTGACTTTTTGACCAAACATAACAGTAATCCGGTGGTACCGTTGAAATTATGGGAATTACAGAAAACCATAAAGTGTAGAAAGCTCTTTACGGGTAGGCTCAAAATCGATCAAACAATTATTTCCATTGGACAGAAAATTCCATCTACCTACATTTTCTTATTAAAAACTTATGGACAAACGGATGGATGGATGATTTTTGGTTTATTTATTAAATAACTGCAAGAAATCCAAAATAACAAAAATTTGACAATTCTACTTCGTAGTCGTTTTTCGAACTTTTATAATATTATACCAAGTGATCATTTTAACAAGAGTAAAAAATATCCGTCGGTTTTGCTGACAGATGTATACCCTCAGGCAGTGTTGGATTATTTAAATATATTTTGGTGAATATTGCGATGTTCCAAGTTTGGACCAAAACCGATACTCCCTTCTAGAATTATCGTGCGCAACAGCCAGGCAGACAGACGGACGGACATCACCAGATCGACTTCAAACGCCCTAAAAAGGATTAGGTCAAAAGAGACATAGGGTCTAAAACCATTATTTCGATGAGGCACAGTTGGTCGTAATAAATTATATATACCCTCTCTATGGGTGAGGGTTTAAGTGTAAAAAAAACAAACACGAAAAAGAACAGCTAAGATCGACCGGTTCGAGATTTTAATATCGGCCAGCATTTGAACAAATTTGCAAAATAAAAAAAAAATCATCTTTCGAGTTAAGCTTATATTGGCCTATAGGAAGACAAGTTTTTTTCATAGGAGGTAGCATCCATTACAAACTCCAAATACCTAATTTGAAATAATTCCGTTGAAAAGTGTGATACAAATCATCAAAATACTGAATATCTGTGGGTACTGTTATACTGGGGGTATACGAAAACGTGGACCTCTACAACCAATTATCTACCAGTAAAGGTGATACCACTTGCGAACTCCATAAACCGAGTTTAAAATTATTCTGGTGAAAAGTGTAGCTAATAACGTCAAAATATCGAATAAAAGGAGGTATCGTTACATGAGGTCTATACGAAGACGAGAATTTGTATAGGCAATTTTCTGTCATAGGAGGAAGAACCCATAGCGAACTCCTAATAACATTTTGAACAATTCCCGTTAAAAGTGTGACACGAATCATCAAAATGTCGAATATCTGGAGGTACAGTTAAATAAATACCGAATATATTGAGATAATTGGACCTACATACAGTTCTACCCAAGAAAGGTGTCTACATGCTGGGAACTCAAAGTACCAATTTACAGTAAATTCGGGTTAAAATTGTGACTAAAACGACCAAAACGCCTTAAATTTGGCGGTACAATTGTATGGGAGCTATACCAAAACGTGGCCCTACTAATTGGCCCATTTTCAATACCAAAAGTCCGGCAGACATAAAATATATCTGAGTAAAATCAACATACTTCATTTCCTTCGGAAACTAGAGTGATTTTCATAGACGTACAGATAGACAGGCGGACGGACGTCGCTAAATTGACATAGAATCTTACGCTGATCAAAAATATATATACTTTGTGGGTTCTCAAGTTTATATTTCGATGTGTTACAAACGAAATGACAAACTTTATATAACCTACGAGGGTATATATATATATATATATATATATATATATATATATATATATATATATATATATATATATATATATATATATATATATATATATATATATATATATATATATCAGAAAATTCTAAAGGTCAACATACATCTTGTATTTCTACATAATCCAAGGACCTATTATCATGATATACATAGAAGATAGCTACAGATGTTACCTGTAAATGGTCCGAATTCACACCTAAAATGTTCTGGCAAATATTCCACTTTGGCTCTCTTCTAAAATTCCACTGTTTAACAGCTAGCAATAAGGGCCAACAAATGTTGCGACCTTTTTCCACAAATTTCTTTGTATATTTTCAATGTTGAAACAATTTGGATGGTCTAGCCACTAAGCCATTTAACTTATTGACATTCATTGCTTATTGAATCTGTGATCAGTAGGGTTGGACCTACGCAAAATCATGACGATCATTTGTTAAACACGCTGCCTCCGAATGTGGATGTTCTGAAGATAGGAGCGATTGAGGCGATCCTTATAATGTATATAACACAATTCTTAAAACGTTACAGTGTCTCAAGACCGAACATACGTAGTCCCTTGTTAGCATATATTTTCTGAAATGCTTCTTGCCTTCCGTAAACCTTGCTTTGATAGTCCTGAATTCCTTTTTTAAATGAATCGAAAACCATAGCGTATTAAAACCTAATTGCTGTAGTAGGTATTACAAATATTTTAAATTCCAATCAGTTTCTTTAGACTTCTCATATATTTCTTAGACCAAAAATGGGCGACTGTTTTATGAATTCATCTAATTTAGTTTGAAAAAGCTCCGATGTGACAGGAGTTCCGGGTGTCCACAGTGGATCCCGCACCACATATTCTACCCAAATTTTACTATAGACCTGCTGCAGCAGCTCTTTGACATTTGTGGCATTGGTGTCGGTGTTCAAGACAAATCTGAAAATACAATAAAATGAGAATACAGATAAAGATCATATGTCCATCAACTTACTTTAACCCGGAAGGCGTTTCCAAATAATGTAGAGCATATTTGTTAGTCTTATAATACAGAAATCCCTCCCTTGGGTCATGGGGTGAAAGTTTATTTACAAAGGATTTAATGGACGACAACATGCCATAGGTGAGCTTGGCTTCCTGTGGGAAATTAAACATGTATTTATTTACTCTACATGTATTAATTTTAGCTGTGAAATGTTTTCCTTACCTCCTCTTGTGTTAACCCCGATTTCTTAGTACGATTCCATTCGGCATAGTACATCAGGGTGCCATATTTATCAAATATATATAAATTAAATACTTTCATTTGGATAATTTGATTGTTTTATATTTGTAATATAATGTTTCAAATATTAATTGTTTTTCAATTGAAGTAAAAGTTCTGTGAAATTTCCCAGTAACTTTTTCTCTTCTTCTTCTAGATACAAATGAAAATCACTTTGGAGTGATAACACAAAACAGCTGTTAAAGGCAATCAACTTCCATGAATTGTGCTGTTTACCAAATCTGCCAATATCAGAGATGGTATAAAATTATTTTTAATATTCATGTATTGCCGAAGACTTTTATAGGCTTTTATACCTTTTATGGGAACTTATGGGGCAGCCAGTATTCAACGTGGAGAAAATCTGGCATCTGAATGACATAAATGTTAACAACAAGGAATAGTGAATGGGCCCTAAGCGAAAACTATTTTTTGTATAAATCGTCGTATATGACATAAACATAGATATCACAAAGATCATCTCCATGCCTCTTATCTGTATATATATTTTTAAAGATAAAGACTTTTTCGTCGCTATAATCACTTGTTTTTAAATCCTTGTCATTGTTAAAACAACAACCAGAGGAATATGTATGATGAGCGATTCTAACTCACAATTGACGCATCCATGTAGCCAGAGTACAAAAAAGTACCCAATTTCCATAATTTTTACTTAATATAATGTTCATCACTGATCAACGAAAGTCGACCTAGTTACCCCTACTGTGGAATGTTTTTGTTTATTATTTAGCAAAAAAAGACGGGGATTTTTCGCATTTACGCGATGACTCTTTGGCCCACATACTGCAAAAGATATTGCAAATAATTCTTAGATCGCAAAAACATACATTGGTGGTGTTGACAAAAAAGTAGATAAAAAAGAATCCCCATTGGAATTAGTCAGAATTTCGTTGACGAAATGGCTACATTGGAAAAACCAAAGAAAAATGTAAGATTTCAGATTTCTTTGTTAACTTGATTTTGCTTATATAGAAAACTTATTAATTTTTCTCCTACAAAGAAATCGAAAAAGCAAAAACCCAAGGAAGTTGCCCCGGTACCAATAGACGACGATGATGATGGTGAAAATGAGGAGGAACACAATGTGGAAGAGCAGTTAAAAACTGATGTCGAGAAACTGGAAATAAATGCAGCTGATAATGACATTGCAACGGGGGAGGAGGTTCAAAAGTCTATCAGCAGCAGTGCGGGAATTAAAAGCATGGAAAACATTGTTGCGGCTTCGGCAAATGCAACAATTGATAGTATAGTAACACAGGAGTGTTTTATATCTTCCGATTACAAAGAACCGGACAACAAAGATAATGTTGAGACTGTTATCAAAGATACCGATGGGGAAATTGTGTGCGAGGCCAGTGAAGATAGGGAGATATGTATTGAAGCGGCTAGTGCCCCCTTATCTACAAATGAAGAGCATATAATTGCCACTGAACCCTCAGCGCCACCCGCCTTAAGCTCAAGTTCACCCCAAACCACATCGTTTCCTCAAGAACATTTGATGACTGCGACCACATCTAATATTGCTCAATATCCTCAAATACAAACACTGAGACATGAAGAAGCAATAACCGAAATAGTTTACAAACCACCTAAAATACGGTCTCCTGGTTTTCGTCTATCTGCCAGTAGACTAGAAGCTTTATCCCATGACCAATTAAAACAATACTACCATTGTCCGGAATTAACAATGGTACAACAATTCGAAATGGAATTTCTTACAAATTCCCTATTGGAGACACACGAACAAGATCCACTCTATGCTGCTCTACAAGAATATTACAATTTGCAGAGCAAACTAACAATGAACCTACATGATGTCAAAAAATTCCGCAAAGAGGCGGCAGCAGCTCAAGAGCATATCTGGGTGGAAGTTCCCATTATGAAAACATTTTCCGAAAAGTGTGGTGACAGGGTGGAAGTGCGTGAAACTGTTACCTACAAGTAAGGAGTTTTGTAATAGATTTTAAAGGAAATGAAACGAATATCCGTTTTATTTCAGCATTGTACAGGTTGATGGTAAGAACTTGGAGGCCGCCACATCTGCCCTTACCGTCTTGTTTGATATAATTTCCAATACATATACCAGTAACTTGATTACAACCAAAATCACCAAAATTAAGGTAAACTTGTTTAGGAATCACAAAAAGTTACTAATTCTAAATATTTTTATTGTTTATAGATTGATCAAATGATTGATGAAATCATCATATTTCAAAATAGAAGTCATGATCATTTATTGGAGGGACCCCTTAAATTGCACCCCCATTTAGATAACTATTCTTTGCAAATCATATCACAAATAAGAAGAGCCCTAAGCATACTCTTCCATTTTTCAAGGAAATTGTCACCAAACAAGGTAATTTCCTCGATAAAATATTGTGTCTTCTTTATTAATAGGGTATTTTTCCTTTCCCCCAGGACTTTGCTAAAGATCTCAAATCTTGGTTTCAAAAACTTATTTCATTGCATTTACGTTTGGCAACCAAAGAAGATCATTGGTTTTTGTTATTCAACATACTACGTTGTCCGAGTGGAGTTGGTGCCTGGGCAAGTGAATATTTGCAAATACCTTGTAATACCAAAGCTTTAACACCTATTGCCTCAACTCCTACGGCCCATACAAATGAAGTTCCCCTACAATTAAATTCACCCGAAATTGCCCACTGTATGTCGGTTTTACAAGTCCTGTTACTGCCGATTAAAAAACGTAATGAATACTTAAAACAATTTACCCAGGTAGGTCTATGAAATACAACATTTAGAGAAGAGATGATTTTAAGCTAACATTTAAAAAGTCTCAAAAGGAAATAACCGATCCAGCTAAGGAAGAACGTTGGATTCTCATCGATTCGGATGGCGAGGATAGTCACACAGCATCGGGGGATTGTGTGGGTCTTAAGGAGAGTGACTTGATTGCCCTGCTCAACCAAATACCATTTGAGCAATTGTTTAGGTAAGGAACTTTTAAAGAATTTTTTGATAATTTTCTAATCATCCTGTTACATTACAGATCTGCCTTGACAATAGAAAAATTCCTGGATGATTACATAATTGAGGTGGATTTAATATCGGCCCAACAAATGCTTAAAGTATTGGCATTCTTTTCACAACTCATTACCTTGTTCGGCGAGGGTATGCTGACATATAGCACAGAACGTTATAAACAATTGGCCAAACGTTTGGGCCGCCTAATGCGCCACTCGTTGCAATATGTTTCGGATTATTATGAACTTTTCAAGTAAATCAAAAATTTATATTTAAATTGGAATTTTTGAAAATATTTCGCTTAATTTTCAGACAAAATAATCTTTCAAAAGATGTGGCGGTTTGTGAACGTATTGCTTTGGAAAACAATGCTTTACTATTGAAGGCCTGTAGTTATATATATCGAACTCGCAATTTGGCCACATGGCAATATTTTTCATCTCTGCCATTTTCTTCCATGGAGGCGGAAATTGTGTGGCAAATATTTTACTACTTAAATGTTGGTTTCCCAGCCGAGTTTTCGCTGCCCGAAGAAGGTAAGGACTATACAAATACGAAAAATTAATAATGTGCGTTAGTAAAAATATTTGGATGTGTAAATTTTGAAGAAAGTTGGATTCTTATCTTGCTTTCTTTGAGCGTTTGGTTTTTCAAAAATCTTGAACCCGTGTGGGGGAGATACCAGAAGAAATGTTCCGATCGGTACGAACTTTATTATAGATCTTGGGTGGATATATTGAGATGTACCAAGTTTGAATGGAATTGGATGTTAATTTCGCGTATTATGGGCTTTATGGATATTCAACATTTTGACATTTTGTGTTGGAGGTACCAGAAGGAGTGGACCGATATATTCCATTTCCACACCAGACCTTGAGTTAATAAAAATATTGTGATGTGTGTAATTTGAAGAGAATCGGATGCTTAATTCGGATTTTATGATAGTTTTGGTTATTCAAAACTTTAAACCTTTGTGAGGGAGGTACCAGAAGGTGTGGACCGATATATCCCACTTCCATACCAGACCTTGGGTTAATAAAAATATTTTGATGTGTGTAATTTGTAGAGAACCGGGTGCTTAATTTGGATTTTATGATCGTTTTGCTTATTCAAAACTTTAAACCTTTGTGGAGGAGGTACCAGAAGGATGGTCCGATCTCTACCATCTTTATAACATATCTTATGCTGATAGAAATATTGAAATGTTCCAAGTCTTAATAAAATCGGATGTTAATTTCATGATTTATGAGCTCCATTAATATTCAAAAATTTGACCCTTTGTGGGAGAGGTACCAGACGGAGTGCACCGATATATTCCATCTTCACACCAGACCTTGGTTTGGTGATGTGTTTAATTGAAGTCAATCAGACGCTTACATCACATTTTATAAGAGTTATAATTATTCAAATTGTTGACCCTTTGTGGGGGAGGTACTTGATGGGGTGGACCGATATTGTCCATTGTCGCACCTGACTTAGCACTGATGCAAATATTATGATTTGCAAAGTTGGAGAATAATCGGATTAACCTTTCTCTTTCTGTGCAGTAAATTATTTTCTTTGAAAATGTCGACATTTTGTGTGGGGGGTACCAGAAGGAGTGGTCCTATATTGCTCATCTCCGAACTCGATCTATGTTTGACAATAATATTACGATGTACCAAGTTTGGACCGAATCGGATACTCCCTTTTAGAGTTATCGTGCGCCAGACAGACTGACGGAAGGACATCGTTAAATCGACTCCAAATGTCCTGAAACGGATTTGGTCCAAAGAGACCTAGGGTTTCAAACCGTATCAAATGATATATACCCTCTCGAGCCATTTGGCTGAGGGGACAACGTCTTTGAGTTAAGAACTGCCATCTCAGTCATTTGCTCTAGTCTTCAAGATTTTTGTTTGAAGTAAACAGGGGAATTAGAAGTCTTCCGATTTCCATTTACCACTTTGAGTTGTCGATTTTTGTTTGTCAATCTCGCCACTTTTTTGAGATCTTGACTGGTTAGGTATATTATGGAAATGGAAATTTTTACTTATTTGAGGTCGCATTACATCAATTCATCTATTGTCTTGCGGCAGGACTTTTACAAAATTTTAAAGGACATTATTATTAACAATTTTTTAATGCATTTTTCTAGATTATATGGAACACTTTGCTGCCTCCGATTTTTGGGCCAAATTCAATGTGGCCAATGCTGATTCATCGGATGAAGATCTATACTATTTGCTGCAGGCCTTCTTTGAAATGGCCAATGATCGTGACAGGAACAAAGATTGGGACTTAATTAAAACCATATGTCTGCACATTTTCAATGTAAGTAAATAAATTGGATAAAAAAAGAAATATTTCCACTCATATTTTCTTTTTTAATAGATTGGTTACCTCAATCATGATACCCGTGATGTATGCTACAAAGCAGCCCGTGATATGCTGGTCAACTTGACACTGGCCTATGAGGATTTACTCTCCTGCCTATTGACACAATTGAAGATTCGCTTTAATGACTGTGAAAATGTTGTATATCTTTTCAAATCACTGCCATTGGAAAATTGGAAACCATCCATGGAAAGTTTTGAAATTCTTTCAAATTGGTTGTTACATTTTGATTTTCGTTCTCCCGAGAATATGTTGGCTCGCATTGTGATCAGTCATCTGAATTGGTCTTTCGATTGTGATGGCCGCTTGTTTTTACCCCATAATATACATGTACGCATGGCTTGTCTCATATCAGAGGCTCTTACCAAACATGCTCCCGAGGTATTGGGTCTTTCGGGTATATCGGAAAGTGTTAGACAAGTATCAAGTCTAATTGATTTCACCCAATCGACGAAAGAACAATTTACAACATGGTGTTGGAGTATTGTATCCTTGCTTCGTTTACACATAATGGATCAAAACGTGGAAACAATCAAACAATGTTTGCGAAATCCCTCAGAGGGTCTTATGTTTGTGCCGGAATTAGAACGCATGGATCTAATTTATCAGGGTGTTAATGAAAATCGACCATTGGCTTTATATGTGGCTGTGTTGGTCTCGCTACATGGTCACTCCATACCGATGATTTGTCAAAAGGGTTTTGAGCTGATGCAACGTCTGCTAAGTGATCATCGTCATGCAGCTGTTATACGATGCTTAGAATTAATAGTACCATTGTTTTTGGAAACTCCCGACACTCTGGGAAATGCAGAGAAATTCCATGGCATACTCAATACACTGCTTAATGCCGATAAAACCTATTTGAAAATGGCCAAGGATATGATGTATCCGAATTCGGTGGGACCGGTTTTGGAGTTATTGGATAATATGATACATCATCAAATTACGTCATATACCAGGCATGTTTTTTTAAATTTTATATTTTATTTAATTTAATATAATTTATCCTTTCCAGCTATGGCTTGACTTCACCCTTAAATCTCATTAATGTTTGGCTTAATTGTCTGACGGCACTGCCCAATTGGCAAAATACCTATGTGGTATATTTGTTGGATAAGATCCTGCGTGTGGCCTATCAATTTCCAGATGCCCATCTGCAGTGTGTGGAATTTTTCAGTAATTATCTCAAGGACTGCAACGAATGGAAGGGTACCAATAAAATGTCCAGTCTTAAGGGCTTCTTTGGTGGCAATCAATCCAAAATACCAGTGTTGTCGGCATATCAACCATGGTTGGCCATGGTCTTGTTGGAAATTGAATTTAAGACACAAGATTCTTTTATATGGCTCGAATTGTTAAGACAACTAAGTTCGGCTGGCAGCAATACCAATATGGATGGTATTTTAAAGGTAAGGGAAATGATTAATTTTACCAAGGATCTTGAATAAATAATTGATGTGTTTGCAGAAAACTCTCAACCTGGCCAAGCGACCGGTGTTCCCAGCCAACATGTTGGTCATCTATAAATATGCAAACTTAATTGCCAACATGGACATCAATCATGCTCTCTTTCCCATTGTCAATCAGAAATTTTTTGAATTATTTCTATCACGTGTCCCGCCAAGTTATGATGAGCATAGTTTCCAACAAACCCATGGAGTCTCGGATAAATTTTATGAATTCAATGTACCGCTTATGAAGAAGATTAAAACCCAATTAAAAGCTGCCGAAACGTTCTATGACAATGAGGCCAAGACCCATGCCAATGATGAGAGTTTCAGTTACTATTATCGTAACTGTAACAGGTGAGAAACTGAAAAGAATAATGGACATTTTGGAAAAGTTGTTAATGAAAAGAATTTCCAATTGGGGACAAATTTTGAAAACCTAATTTTAGCTACTTTTTTTTCAATTGGAAAATGTTCTAATGTACTTCCAAAATACCTTCTTTTTATACCCTCAGCCATATAGCTACAGAGGGTATATATAATTTGATACGGCCAAAATGTTCCTCATCGAAATAAGGGTCTCTTTGGACCAAATCCGGACATTTGGTGTCGATCTAGCGACTTCCGTCCATCCGTCTGTCTGGCTGGCTGGTGCGCACAATAACCCTCGAAGGGAGTATGCGATTTGATTTAAACTTTGTACATCGTAATATTATTGTCAAACTTAGATCGAGTTCGGAGATGGGCAATATCGGCCCACTCCTTTTGGTAACTCCGACACAAATTTAAAAAAAAAATTACAGCGCAGAAAGAGAAAAGATAATACGAATTTGCTCGAACTTTGCAAATCCTAATATTCGCATCAGTGCGAAAATGGACAATATCGGTCCATTCCACCAAGTGCCTCCCCCACAAAAATTTCAAAATTTTGAATAATTACAACTCTTATAATCTGTGATGAGGGTGTCCGATTGCCTTCAAATTACCCACATCACATTATTTTTACTTAACCAGGGCCTGGTGTGAAGATGGAATGTATCGGTCCACCCCTTCTGGTGCCTTCCCCACACAGGGCCAAAATTTTGAATATTCATAAAGCACGAAATTATCATCCGATTCTATTCAGACTTGGCACATCTCAATATTTCTATCAGCATAAGACCTGTTGTAAAAATGGTAGAGATCGGATCATTTCTTCTGGTACCTCCCCCACATAGGCTTCAAGATTTTGAAAAACAAAACGCTCAAAGAAAGCGAAATAAGCACCCAACTCTCTAAAAATTACACACATCACCATATTTTTATTAAACCAAGGCCCGGTGTGATGATGGAATATATCGGTCCACTCCTTCTTGTACCTCTCCCACAAAGGGTCAACATTTTGAATATTCACGGAGCTCATAAAACACAAAATTATCATCCGATTCCAATCGGATTCGGCACATCATAGGTCACTCCTTTTTGTACCTCCCCCAGAAAGGGTCAACATTTTAAATATTCATGGACCTCATAAAACACGAAATTAACATTTGATTTCATTCAAACTTGGCACATCTCAATATAATTCATCAACACAAGATCTATTATAAAGATGGTAGAGATCGGACCATTCCTTCTGGTACCTCCCTTACAAAGGGTCAAAGTTTTGAATAACAAAAACGATCAGAAAAAACGAACTAAGATTCCGGTTCTCTTCAAATTACACACATCACAATATTTTGATTAACCCAAACTCTGGTGAGAAGATGGAATATATCGGTCAACTCCTTCTGGTACCTCCCCCTCAAAGCGTCAAAATTTTGAATATTCATGGAGCTCATAAAACACTATTTAACGTCCGATTCCATTCAGACTTGGTACATCTCAATATTTTCATCAATACAAGATCTGTTATAAAGATGAGAGGGATTGGACCATTTCTTCTGGTACCTACCCCACAAAAGGGTCATCCTTTTGAATAACCAAAACGATCATAAAATCCGAAATAAACTTCCGATTCTCTTCAAATTACACACATCACAATATTTTTATTAACCCAAGGTCTGGTGTGAAGTTGGAAAATATTGGTCCACTCCATCTGGTACCTCCTCCACAAAGGGCATCATTTTGAATATTCATAGAACTCATCAAACACGAAATTACCACCCGATTCCATTCAGACTTGGTACATATCAATATTTCTATCAACACAAAGTCTGAATGGAAAATATTGGCCCATACCTTCCGAACCTACTCCATAGAGGGTCAACAATTGGAATACATTTGAATAAAATATGCTGAGGGTATACATCTGCCGGCAAAACCGACTGCGACTATTTTACTTGTTTTAATTTAATCCATAATTTTGTTTTCTTTTTTCAGAATTATGAAAACCTATGCCCTGTGGCTTGAAGACACGGCCATTAATAAAATGTCTCAAGATCAGGATTCATATCCACCACAGTATAATGGCGAAAAACTAAAGGAGATTTTCAATACACCAACTGTGAGTAATCATTTTGATATTTCTAAATTACAAACAAAATATATTCCCTTTTCCCTTCGCCTAATTTCAGCATCATTGGACGGAATTTTTGTATTTACCATTAATACGCAAAGAGCAGCGCTATCAGGCCGATCAGTGGGCACGTAAATGTTTCCGCTTTCGTTCTGTAAAACAACTGCGAACACCTCTCCAATCCAAGGCAAAATCTACGCCTATTCAAAGAATCAAAAGTCATTTAAGTTCATATGACAAACAATTGCCACCACCCACATATGTTCGACCCAATTTGCGAATACAGCAGGAAATAACGAACGAAACATTAAAAGATCTAAAAGACAAATTGAAAATATTAACGAATACAGCAACGTAAGTTCTGAGGCAGCAATCAAATGCCTTTAGTTACCAAACAATTTCTTTTTTAGAAAATTCCATTTCAAGACATCCGAATTGAATTCGATAAATCGCAATTACATGGATAACATTGTACAGCTTTATAAAATGGTGCCTTATGAAGAGATCAAAATTAAAAATTGCAATTCTTTGGTCTTCAATCGTCGTTGCTCGAATCCGGCCAGGATTGTTACCACATTGGAGAAAATACGCAAAGATGAACAGATACAACAGAAAATCGACACTTTTCGTGAGAGGCATGACAAAATCGTTGATGAAATGTTACATGAAAATGTTGAAGAATTCGCCCGTAGTGTGGGGGAAATTGGACAAATTCTACGTTTGCTATTGATGAGGGGAAATAATGCAAACCACACGCCACAGGATGTCGTTGAACGTTTGAAATCTAATACAGGAGTTGCATTTTTCTATCATGTCATTGACAATATGTCCGAGATCACAATGAAATTTAATGCCACCCATAAATTCTATACGGAGCTGCTGAATGATTTGGGTGTAAGTAGTAATGGAGTAATGTAAAAATAGGAGATGATTTGTTATATTTGCTCAATAGGTCTTTATTCAAGCCAATCAAGAAGAGGAGGGCTTGAAAATTTTGAAATTGGCCTTGAAACGACCAAATCTTTTGAAATCCCTAGCCGGTGTCTTTGTACCCTGTCAAACCCGACCACCATATTTCCTCAAAATGTATAAATTCCTCATTGACTCCCATTTGAAACTCTGTGATACAAACACCTTATTTGTGTTGTTTTCAAAGGTAAGGAAGCATTTAAAAAAAATTACGCAAAATAAATATAAAATTGGTTTTCTCTCTTGTCTTCCCAGTTCGATTTAATTTTATGGCTTGAAAACTTCACCCCAAAACTTTTCGATATCAACCAATTGCTGCAGTTGATTTTACAAGGTCTCGAGTCTTGGTCTCAGCCCTCATCGAGTCTGTTACAAGATCAATTTCGTCGTCATCTCGTACATATCTTCAATTATGATTTTCCCGAACATTATGGTGAAGTTATGCAAATGGTTTTGGATCGTATATCGGACAATAAGTTAATGCCCATTGTCTTGTTGGATCTACTCAATAGTCTATTGGAGAAATTCAATTGTGAACTAATGCAATTGGATACACCGCAGCATAGGATTCAAATGATTTCCATGGATTTTGCCAGGAGACAGACGCTCTTCAATCTCAAGGCTGCCACCGATACGGTAATGCTTTTCGCTCGTTACTTTCAAAAGGAGCGTCTTAGTCATGGCCTACACGGTCTCTATCCCAAGCATAAGGACTACTGTATGCCCCTGGCCATGTGGTTTTCATGCATGGGCCATTGTGTTGTTGTCTCGGCAATTTGTACCTATCAGGAACTACTGGCCGATCAGAGTATGTTAAGAAGTTCAATGTGGGAAAAATGTGTTAAAAATCATGTTTTTCTTTCAGTATGTGATTTAATTTTCGGTTCCATTATTGAAATGTATTCACCATGGCTGGTAACCTACACCGAGGAGACCATACGCCAGTTTTCGGCCAATTGGATAAGGCAATTGGTGGAGAGTGGCAATGGCAAACGTTTGTTGCCATGGAGTGAGCAGCACGCCAAAACCAGTAAAATAATGATTAAAAATTTCACTCAAACCCTGATGTTTATTATGGAAAATCTACCAAGTAAGCATAACCACATTCAGGATATATTGATTTGAGGAGAACTTAACGACTCCTTTTTAGTTTCCCACAAAATATTGGCCCATTGCTTTAGCTGGTACATTCATCACTTTGCCGTACCCAATATTGAGAGTTACATATATGGACCAATCCATGAAGGCATTGCCGAATTGCCCTGGGAAAATTTCCAGCCCCAAGATGAATACGTAGATATGTTGTACGACAGTTTGCAAAAGGTATTGGACAATTTTTTGCAGGAAGACCATTTTGTTAGTTACCTCATACCTTTTTTGCAGTTCCTACCACATTCCCATGCCATGTTGGGTCACATTTTCATACGTATCAATTGGAATCAATGGTTTGAAAGCACCCTATTGAGCATACCGGGTGCCACGCATAAGACTCTGGTATCCCGGCTGTTTACAATTTTTGTGAAAATAGCCTTTGAACCCAATATCCATATGCAAATTAATACCAGCAAAATATTGGAAGATGCCATTAAATATCCCTGGCACCGGGTGGACTATGGCGAGTTGGAGAATTTATTAAAATGGTTTTGTACAAGTGTTGAACCAACCATTATTCTGAAATTGCCTGAAGAAACAAATTATGTGGATAGGGCTGTATTGGAGTAAGTTCTATTATTAAAATTGCTTATTTTCCCCCTGCTAATCCATTTTCCATTTTAGTTTATTGCGCTTAACCTGTGCAATGATGCCTGAGATTGGCAATCAAATGCAACTTATCTCCAATGCCACAGCCAAACGCATACTCTATACTCGAACCATGATACGTTTACAACGTCAGGCTGCCACCAAAAATCCCAAACTTTTGGCCACCAAGGAGGGTAAAAAAGTTTTCAATACAGCTTTCGAAGAACTATTGCACACGTTAAATCAATCCCTGATTGCATTGGCCGCCACTAAATCGCCTGAGGAACAACGAAGAGAAGCCCTTAATGTAATGTTAGAAATTATATTGCCAATGCAGACACAAAGCGAAGAGACATCGAAGTAAGTAGGTGGGGGATGTTAATACATTTTTTACAGAAGAATTTCAATATTCATCCGAGACCGAAAGTAAAGGTAAAGTTCATTAGAGGCTGGAAAAATTGGGGAGGAGGTTTTAATACAGGAATACAATTCAGATTTACTTTGAATTTTGCGATTTTTTTCGAACATAACCGTCGACTAATTTATTGCGAATATTACTTCTTCTTTGAAAACCTCTTCAATAATCGAGAATGACCATCGAATATATGGAACAAGGTAGTGTACTTGATTCTAGAATTTGTACACAACAATTTCAATATGCATCCGAGACACCATAAACTGAAAGTAAAGGTAAAGTTTATAAGAGACTGGAAAAAGAAGTTGAGGATTAGATTTCTGGGTATACCAGTCTGTTCAATACATACCTATCTCGCCTGAGCTGGTCTATAGTATCTCTACATGGTATGTATGTACATAAGCCCGCTTTTGGAAGGCAATAACTTCTGGTACAAGAAGGGCTTTCAATGCCCACCACGAGTTGTGGCATTCCGTCCTAGGTAATTACCAGAGGGGATCAGCGTTGGTAGAGCAGATTGACTGCTCCACATTTTGCTCTCTAAATGGAGAGTGTCACATTTCGCCAGACTTAACCATAGTATCCCCCATGCCTGATAAATGAAGTGGCTAGGCAACCCGTAATTTCTCTTGGGTCAGACCTTAATGCCAAAAATCGTCTCCATAAACAGATTGCCACCATTTACATGAGGAGGCGAAAGTCCTGCCCTTACGTCAGACTAATCATATGCTTTCGTCGCAGTACCTGCATGTGTGTTACCGTGAGAGTCATCCCAACCATCATATGGTGGATATAACTCCCGCACCCAGGCGTGTCAGGAAGGACATACATGATTAAGAGAGGGAGGTCCAACGCTTTAAGAGAGAACACCTAGATCAAAAAGCCTATCCGGCACAATACACTGCATCTCTTTAATTGCACTGCCAAACCTACCAACCAACTCACTCCAGAAGATCTCTGGCTATAACCCATTAAAGTAGCCCAATTTTTAAAGCTGGGGCTTGAACCAGATTTGCAGAATACAAACACCCATATGTACTACTGCTACAACAAGAACAATAAACAGATTACCGATCTGAAAACCTCAGATAACATTTCATAGCCGCCATGGCTAGAATTCAGGGAGTTCGGTTTTTAGTACTTTCCAATCCACCTGACCCTTCGGGTTGCTGAAAAGATTTTCCGGGACATCATCAAACCTGCAGCCGCTTGCCATATACCTGCCAGTTGAACATCCGAAATAAGACCTAATTTCACTGCAGAAAGCGTCAGGGTCAGTGAACTGACAGTGGATGTTCTATTCGTCTGCGTAATTGAAGAGTAGAAGAACATCTTCAATGCACTTGAGTACCCGATTTGATCCAGACTTGTTACATTGTAATATTATTGTCAAACTTAGATCGAGTTCGGAGATGAACAATATCGGTCAACTCTTTCTGGTAACTCCCCCACAAAAGGTCGAAATTTTCAAAGAAAATATTTTACTGCACAGAAAGAGAAAGGATAATCCGATTTTGCTCCAACTTTGTTAATCCTAATATTTGGATTAATCCTAGGTCAGCTGCGAAAATGGACAATATCGATCCACTCCATTAAGTACCTCCCACACAAAGGGTCAACATTTTGAATAATTATAAGTCTTATAAAATATGATACAAGAGCCCGATTATCTTCACAATATTGTTATTAACACAAGGCCTTGTGTGAAGATGGGATAAATCGGTCCACTCCTGCTGGTACCTCTCTAACAAAAGGTCGAAATTTTCAATATCCATGAAGCTCATAAAACGCGAAACTAACCTCCGATTTCATTCAGACTTGACACATCTCAATATTTCTATCAACACAAGATCTGTTATAAAGATGATAGAAATCGGACCATTCCTTCTGGTACCTCCCCCACAAAGGGTCAAATTTTTGAATAGCCAAAACGATCATAAAATTTATTACATATTTACATACATATATATTTAAAACTTATTTCTTTACCCAGGGCCTGGTGTGAATATGAATGTATCGGCCCAATTCTACTGGTACCTCCCCCACAAAGGGTCAAAATTTTGAGTGTCTATGAAGCTCATAGTATGCGAAATTAACATCCGATTCCATTTAGACTTGGTACATACCAATATTCCCATCAACATAAAATCTGTTATTAACATGGTACCTCTGGTACCTCCTCATAACTCAAAACTGGGGGTATACATCTATCAGCCAAGCCGACTGATATAATTTTACTTGTTTTTAATTTTATTCTAGCCTACACGTCGAAAGTATCATCAAATGGCAGGTGAATATTGCCGAGCCGGGCAACATATTAATGTGCAGCATCCTCTCGGCCATGGGTCATATGAAAGCTTTCATTGGTGGGATTTATGATCTATTGGAAGCCAGCATAATCTTCTATTTTCGTTCATCGGAGTCCAGTTTGGAATGGCATTCACCCAGCTGGTTACAATTGTTGCAAATTTTACAAATGTCTTTGGAGAAACTGGAGTTGATGCCAATAATGCGTAACTCCTCCATATTCACGCTACACATTTTCATTCTCTATAAAATGGAAAAAATGCCCACCGTGGGAGATCAAATAACGTTCATGCAAGATCTATGTCAACTTATTGAGAACATTAAAACTGAACCGGCCACGGAAGCTATGATGGCTGTGGTATGGGGTGCCATGATTTCATGTGGTTGTCGTATATTCCTCACCGAACCGAGAAATTCCAAGAAACCCTTGATAATGTTATCGCGGCATTTACAACATCTGTCCACCCAGGCCGAAGGTTGGGGTGATGGTATTTTGGGAGCAATCGGTTTGAAAAAGGACATTGTGACAAACAAGTAAGTCAAGAAAAGGGAAGAACTGGAATACAATTAATATTCTTTAACTGTTTTCTTTGATAGGCGTAAAGTGTTGACACGTTGCTTGGCGATTGTGATATTATCCTTATATCCCGAACTTAGGTAAGTTGCTTATGCCATTTAGTGATTTTTTTAATTAATCCCTACTCTTCATTCATGTCACAGGCATTCCATCAATCGTGTTGAACCCAATGAAGAGTACAGCTCATCGATGAGAGAATTATCCATGCTATTGGCCAATAAAAAGTTTTTAGATGTTAAACCTTTGATTGTACAGGCCATTGGTATACTCGAAGAGAATCCCATGCCCAAAATCCAAGATGTTCCACATTTGGTTTGTCGTCTAATTTCACTTTTTTATTGCAATGGCTTCCTTACCACGGTACCCGAAGTTTGGGAATTAGACTTCCGTATTCCTGGTATATAATTTGCGTTGACCACAACTGACCTTTAAGGTTTTATTTTCGAAGTCTGTTTATTATTTACATGCAAACATACATATACATATATTTTTTATATACTACATACAACAATACATGCATACATACATTTTAAATGTACCTAAGCTAAGTGATATCATTGAAAATTTAAGCGATTTTTTTCTCATTCTTCCTTTTTTCAAATATTTACAAAATAAAATCAATTTAATATGGTGTTCAAAAGGCATTATTCGAGTTGGTCACGGAAGCGAACATGGTATGGGAAGTCGAAAATATAGGACGTTGAGTTTGCAATTAGATGGAAAATTGAGTAGAGCCGAATTATTTGGAGGTCTACAAAGTTATACTGACGTTACGTTATAAGGTGCCTGTTGAAGTCTTCGATCACTGTGCGAAATTACAGAGGGATGGAACAACGAGGGCACCAAAAGTCCTGACTGGTTTGTTAAGGAAGTTGATCATCCCTAGGAAGTTGATCATCCCTAGCTGGATAGTATTTCCACATCCTTTGGCTCGTACTTTGGACCATCCTTTGTTTCGTACTTTGGATACATCCCAATACCATCTGAAGCACATTGTTTTATGAAATTTGAAAAAAGGTTTTTTTTTTAATATTGGTAATGGAGGAGGACCACACCGAAATATCGTAGCCCAAGAAGTGTCAGAAGATGCTCAGATATGTGTAGGAAACAAATGATTTCAGATGCAATGAATGATCGATTGTAAGATAAGGATTGGACAAAGCTATCACAATTTTCTAAAGGTTTGAAAACTGAAAGTTTTGAAAAGTTTAACGCCATTCTGTTATTGTTGTAACAGCTTCACATGTTTTGTTTGATTTGTGCTAATCCGTTTCTAACTCCAGATGATTCGACTATTTTCACGGGATGTAACGAAAGATCTTCTGGAATGCATGGGGTAGGTTTGGCAGAGAAATAAGAGAGATGTAATGTATTGTGTTGTTGTTGTTGTAGCAGTAGTACACGTAAGTGTTCATTCCGATTGTAACTCCTCGAAATACTCATGTCAGACCCAACAAAGTATATTTATTCTTGATCAGCGTAAAATTCTAAGTCGATTTAGCGATGTCCGTCTGTCTGTCTGTTGTAATTACGCTATCTTTCGAACGAATAGAGATAGAAGGCTAACATTTTGCAGCATGTTTATTTTTCCAGTAGGCAGGTTAAGTTCGTAAATGAACCATGTAGGTCCACGTCTTCGTACAGCTCCTATATAACGGTACCTCCCGATATTCGGTATTTTGATTATTTTAGCGACATTATAACCCGGAATTGTTTCAAATTAGGTATTTGAAGTTCGTGATGGATACTACAGCCTAAGACAGAAAATTGTCTGGGAAGGTTCACGTCTTCATATAGCCCCCATATAACGGTACCTCCCAATATTCGATATTTTGCGACATTATTAACCGGAATCGTTTAAACTTTGGTATTTTAAGTTCGAAAGGGATACTTCAGTCTAAGACAGAAAATTGTCTGTGCAGGTCCACGTTAATGGGCTGTAGCCAGAGATCTTCTGGAGTGAGTTGGGTAGGTTTGGCTGTGCAATCAAAGAGATGCAGCGTATTGTGCAGGCCTGTATCACACGCCGGGCAGATGTTTCGTACATCTTCGTCAATTCGTGGACAATTTGAATTCAGACGACTGCATCATCCTGAATGCAACTGCACCAAAACTACCCTGGTTTGTCAAGGTAGCCTACGTTCTTTAACTGCAATGTATGGAGGGGTGGACTCCGAGGACGGTATACATGGTGTAATTGTTGATGCCATATCTGACTGTGTCCATATGAATGCCTCTCAGACCTGCCTGCTAGGCTTCTTAATCTAGAGGCTATCTCTCGTAGCATTGGAGCCCCCCTATAAATCAAATATGTCCTTTCTGACACACCTAGGTGGGGGGATGACAAAGAAAACATATAATTATGCCGATATACGAAAGGACCTCCTCATGTAGATGGTCACTGGTGTCATGAGGAGGCACCCTGTCGGCACCAGGTTTGAATATTCTTCCATTGCGTAGCCCTTATATTGGCAGACCAAACTGGGGCCGCATAGCTGACCGTTATCGCGTTATAATAGCTCAACAAGATCTCCTTGTCCGCACCCCAAGTGCTGCCGGCTAGCGCCTTGAGGACCGTGTTCCTACTTTTCATCTTGTCGCAGATAACTGTGACTTTCTGTCGAACGTGACCCCAAGGATCTTGGGGTTGTTCGTGGGCGGAATTAAATTTCCCTCAACCTCAGTTCGCATCTCCGTAGAACATGTGGTAGAGAGTGTGGCCATGGCGGATATTTTCAGATCCCTCACGTGGAAGTAGGCGGCAAGATAGGTGTTCAACCATACACATATGTCATCACCTCCAGGGTGGCAAAATACCGAATATGGGGGGGGTACCGTTGTATGGGGGCTATACGATATCATGACCCGATATACCCCACCTTCGAACTTGACCTCCCTGCAGACAAAAAACTGATCTGTGCAAAATTTTAGCTTGCTATCTTTATTCGTTTTGACTCTAGCGTGATTACAACAGATGGACGGGCAGGGCTTAATTGTTTTAGAATTTTACGCTGATCAAGAATATATACAGGGTGAGATAAAAAAACTATAACAAAGTCAAAAGCCATAATTTTTACATTTTTTAAAAATTTTATTGAATAAAACCAAAAAATTTCGGAAATAGCGTAAAATTTAAGAATAAGTTTAGATTGGTTTGAATTGGTCACCTTTGGCACGAATTATGGCCAAAGAAACCGTCACCCGCTGCCCGAATGTTGCTCTGCGGTATTTTGGCCCATTCCCGGTGAAGCGCTTGCTTGAGGTGATCGACACTTTGGTATTTTTTAGTGCCAACCTTGCTTTCCAAAATACTCCAGACACAATAGTCCAATGGATTGGTATCTGGAGATTTTAGTGGCCATTGTGCGCTGGAAATGAAACGATGAACCTCATTTTGTAACCATTCTTAGATGGCGCGTGCTTATTGCGATGG
Organism: Musca domestica; assembly: GCF_030504385.1. NCBI lineage: Eukaryota > Metazoa > Arthropoda > Insecta > Diptera > Muscidae > Musca > Musca domestica. The sequence goes on from NW_026712312.1 coordinate 1,756,340, forward strand.
TGCTGAGTCCTGTTTGAATATCCAAGGTCTGCGGCCAAAATGTTTGCACACCCAAGGCTTTAAAACACCCTCCAGAATATTTTCGGGATAATATTCTGCATTTATTCTGATGCCACGGTCGATTAATACGAGCGGAGAGCGACGATCGGCTGTAATGGCGGCCCACACCATAACCATGGCCGGCACTTTAGTTCTGGTGGTCAACCGAAGGTGCACATTTTCAGCTGACAAACTGCTGGACAACGAATGTTTTTTCATCGGAGAAAACCAAATTCGGCAGTTCACCACTTTCGGCCAAGCGAAGCAACTCTTTAGCTCTTTTGAGTCTATTTTCTTTCTGTTGCGGTGTAAATTCTTGCACTTTTTGGAATTTCAATGGCTTTACCCCGAGCTCAATTTTCAATATTTGCCGAAGGGAATATGGCGATATGTTCAGCTCACTAGCCATTTTTCGGCCACTACGACGCGGGTTTCGATCAAGTTGCTTCTTTTCGAACCATTTTTGCTGATGTTGCTGTTTTCTTCCGTCCACTTCCTTGACGTTGGGCTACGCTACCAGCGACACGGTAACGAGCGATGGTACGAGCCACAAAAGATTTATTCACATTTAAATGCTGGAGTGCTCGCTTGAATTCGATAACGAATAACTTTTTTTCTGGAAAATTCTCACCAAAATGCTTTTGTACGCTTGTAAACAATATAATAAGCTGTCACTGGAATAATTTTAACAGCTGTCGGATGAGTGGCTAAAAAATGACAGTAGCCTGAAGTTGCTTGCAGTTTTTTTTCATATCACCCTTTGTATACTTTGTTATGTCTAAAATTATTATTTCGATGAGTTACAAACGAAATGACGAACTTAATATACGCTCCATACTATGTGTGGTGGAGGGTATAAAAATATTGCCAGAATATTTAAATTTGATGTGTCGCCCTTAAACTTGGTATAATTTTATAGTTGTTTTTTTTATTTATTTATTTTAGAGAGGTAAATAAACTGAGTTGACCGATAAACGTGTAGTAATTAAAAAAAAAAAACAATAACAAAAAAAAAATTATTTAAATTCTAAACACATTTTATTTGTTTGACACACAAACAGCCATGTACGTGGCTGACGTCTGTTTGGCACACCTCCACTCGCACGAACTTAATTCTGGTACACAATTAGGTAAATATATATAAACTATTTACAATTAATTAATAATTAATTCAAAGACTTTTATTACTCCGCAAATCATCCTCCAGGATAGAAAGGTTGCCCGGGAAATGGTTGGCCTTTGGAAAACACATAAGGATTTGGATTTACCACCTTGGCTATGTCGGTATACGAACGACCTCGTGAACTTCTTCCCCTGGAGTTATAACCAGAATATCGGGGAAATTCGGGCATTGCCAGAGACAGGTAGACATTTAGCAGGAAGGCCACAAATAAGACAAATATAATTTTCATTTCTGCTGTTATTTATTTTTTTTTATTTTTTATATATATTTTTTTTTTTAATTCCTTTTATTTGCATTTAACTAAGTTTTGTTGTGACTCTTCTTAAACTGCGTTTATTATTGACACGCCTGATCATTATATGCTCTTTTTGTGGTTAATTATTGGAATTGTTATGGTGAAATTATTCTTAGCAACGATTCTTGTGTTTTTTCTTTCAACTTCGTGTCATTGTTCTAATCTTGCCGAAGAGATCGTCGTAAATTGTTGTTTTATTTTTTTCTTTCGTTATCCGGTGGTCATTTAGTCTATGCCTCGATAATATTCAAATCACGTAATTTCTATAACAGAACAAAATAGTCGGATGATTGGACGATCCAGCGACTAGTGCAGAAATTTCTCATGGCGTCGTGTGTCTGAATAATAAACATATTGGAGCAATATTTTAGTTGCGATCAACTTTTATTAAACCTAAAGATAAGATCAAAAGTCTCCTCTGTAAACAAATTTTAGATGCAAAAAAAAAAAAAATCGAAAATTTGAAAAATTATAAAAATTAAAAATCCTGAATTCTTTGAAATATCGAATATTGGGGCAAACTGCAATATGGGGTCTATAAAACTCTATTTCTTTACCCAATACCAAATTTTAGTACTATTTAGTACTTTTGAACAATTATAATAAATATTTCCAAAACCACCACCATATCTCAATTCCCCATTGCTTCAATCAATACGAAATTTAGTACCACTTAGTATTTTTTGTACAATTATAGTACTTATTTCCAAAACCACATCCATATCTCAATTCCAGATAACAACAGAGAACTCAATATCGATTTTCGGTACTCCAGCTATATTCCTTCATTAAATACCCGATTTAGTTCCACTTAGTACTTTTTGAACACTTCTAGTACACCTTTTCAAAATATTTCCAAAACGACCTCCATATCTCAATTCCAGAGACCTCAATATCAAATTTGAAGATTCCAGGCCTATTTCTTTAATCAATACGAAATTTAGTACCACTTGGTACTTTTCGAACACTTATAGTACACATTTCCAAAAACACAGATACCAACAGAGACATCTATATCAAATTTGAGAATTTCAGCTTTATTCCTTCACTCAATACCAAATTTAGTACTATTTAGTACTTTTCGTACAATTTTAGTACACATTTCAAAAACATCTCAAAACTATCTCAATCTCAGATACCCACAGGGAGTACAATATCAAATTTGAGGATTTCAGCCATATTCCTTCATCTAATACTAAACACGGTACTATTTAGTACTCCTCGTACAAAAATATAGTACACATTACCAAAACCACCTCCATATCTTAACCACAGATACCAACAGCTATGGCAATAATTTCATGGTTTCAGCTCTATCTTTTCACCCAATATCAAACTTAGTTCAATTTAGTAGTGTAGGACGAATTTCCAAAACCACCTCCATATCTCAATTTAAAATACCAACAGAAACCTCAATGTCAATTTTCGGGATTCCTAATACCAAATATTGTACCATTTAGTACTTTTCGAACTTTATGGTTCACATTTCCAAACCTCACCTTCACATCTTAATTCCAGAGACCTCAATGTCGGTATTTCGGTATTCCAGATTTATCCTTTCACCCAATACCAAGGGATACTATAGTACCAAAACCACTTACGTATCTTAACCACAGACACCACCATTGGCATCCATATCAAATTTCAGGACTTCAGATACCATAGCTACCCAGATACCAAAAGAGACCTCAATATCAAATTTGAGGATTCCAACCCTATCCCTTCACTCTATACGAAAATTTGGTACCATTTAGTACTAGTCGTACACATAAAAGATACATTTTCAAACCAACACTAAATCTCAAACACCATCTGCTGATCTGAAAATCAACTTTCAGAATTGTACATCTATCCCTTCACCCAGTATCAAATTTTCGTACAATTATAGTACACATTTCCAAAACTACCTCATTAACTTAACCTCAGATACCAACAGAGACCTCTATAAATTTTAAGGATTCCAGCTCTATACCTCCACCCACCATACGAAATTTATTACCATTTAGTACTTTTCGAACAATTATGGTGCACTTTTCCAAAACCATATCTCAATACCAAATAACAACATTGACATCCATATCAAATTTGAGGATACCAACCCAACCACATTCTGAGGCGATCTGTCCGTCTGTCTGTCTGTCCGTCCGTCCGTCTGTCCATTTTTTTTTTTGTGAACAAAGTATAGTTCGCATTTATTACCCGATCCAGATGAAATTTTGCACAAATAATTTGTTTGGCCCAAAGACGAACCCTATTAAAATTGGAGATAATCGGTAAAAATTTAGATATAGCTCCCATATATATCTTCGTCCGATTTGCCTTTTATTGTGCAACAAACGTATAATATCAGCCCGAATAGTATGGAATTTTGCACACACAACCGAATTAGGCCTGAAAATAAGTATGCCAAATTTGATCGAAATCGGTTCAGATATAGCTATAGCACCCATATATATTGTTCATCCGATTTGTTATTTTTGTCCTCCGCAGTCGTAATATGTACTCTGTAACAACAATATTTGGTGAAATATATCAAATACAGCCCAGAAATACATGTGCCAAATTTTATCGAGATCGGTTCAGATTTGGATATAGCTCCTATATATAACTTCGTCCGATTTACTTTTTATTGTGCACCAAACGTCTAATATTTGCCCAAATGGGATGAAATTTGGCATTTACGACCGAATTAAGTCTAGAAGGTAGTATGTCAAATTTGGTGAAGATCGGTTCAGATATAGCTATGTACTGTTCGTCCGATTTGTTATATTTGTTACCCACAACCGTAATATGCACTCCGTAACAAAGATATTCAGGGAAATATATCAAATACAGCTCAGAAATATATTTGCCAAATTTTATCGAGATCGGTTCCGATTTGGATATAGCTCCCATAAATATATTTATCCGATTTTAAATAAACTGTGCACCAAATGGGCAATACAAGTCCGAATTTATAAGATACAAATGCTTCGGCATATTTAGTCCTTTGAACTCTAAATTATAATTATAATCATAGCGTGTATGATTGAATTCTCCCATAAAAACTTTTAATTGTTATGCGGAGCTTTACTAATTTAGCAAAGTGGTGTAGGGTATCATAAAGTAGGCCCCGCCCGACTTTAAGATTTTCTTTACTGGATTCTATTTTTTATCAGAAATTAAAAAAAAAAATCGAATTAACATTTTCTATGAATTTGCTATTTTTATGAACACTGCTGTCCGTAATGCAAATATGTAATATGCAGATTGCCACCATACAAAGCCGTATTTCCATATTGGTAGGTTCATATATTTTAATGGCTAATTAACATAAAACGTTACTGGAAACGAGGGTAATAATTCTCCAGATGCCATTGTTTGGTCTTTGAGCATTATGCAAATATTCAAGATAAATATACTGTATATTTCTGAATAATGCCACTAATATTTCCGTTATTTTTTAAAAATAAAAAAAAAATACAAATTCTTTCTTTCAATGAAACTTCCCCGCGCTAAAAAAAAGAAATATGTGTTCGACAGTTTTAATGATCAATAAAATTCAAGGAAATCAATGCCAAATGCCATGATTGGTATTCGTAAAATGCAACAAAAAAAAACTACTTATTTATAATATTATAAATCAGTAATTGAGTCATTATCGGCGAGGGTGGAATGAATGAATATTAGACAGAAGAGTGTATAGAGCCATTTGAAAAAAGTTATTTTTATCTGTCATACTCTCGTCTCCTCAGACCATGTGTTAAATTAAGACATGGAATTCGCTTCAAACTCTTTGAGCGAAACAAATTTTGTAGGCATTTGTGATTGATGACAACAATAACCTGCAGAAATATGTAATTACCAAAAAAGTGAAACACTTTCATTTCCCCTTTGAAAAAAAAAAAAACGAGATACGTGCCAACCCCACAACGGTGTTCATATTTGTTTTTAATTTGTTCCGAACATAACTTGGGTAAATGGACCATTTTACATAACCAACCTTTAACTTGGAACTTTAATAACTTCATTTGACGTACACACGACAAGCAATGGGCATAATAACAATTATCACTCGCCATGAGCATACAGTGGATGAAAAAAGTTCACATACACAATATGACGTAGGCAAGGAAATTTAAACAAGAAAAAAAAAAAACAGCTAACCGGCTTGCTGGATTGAACTTTTTATACCTTCCACCATTCTTGATGGTGGATAAGTAATTTGTTATCATAGGCTGTAGCAACGATACCGAACTTCAAAAACGAAATTCGAAACAATTTCGGTGAATAATTGTGGAGGGTATAAAAATGATGTATATAGATCTGTAATGAGAAATAAGTTAAAAATATACAAAAAAAAAAAACAGTAAGGAAAAGTCAAAAGTCGGACAGGGCCGACTATATGATACCCTACACCACTGTGCAAATTTAGTGGAGCTCCCGTAACAAAAGAATGTATTTGAAGTAGATTATAACACCTATCAACGTTTGGCTTTAGAGCAGTTATAGTTTGGTTCCAGAGGGAACTAATATATGGGAGGCATATACAATTCTGCATGGATTTTCACTAAATTTGACGGAGGCATTTTAATCTTTTATACCAAATACCATTGCTATAGATCACTTCGAGAATGATTATATTAAAAAAAAATATGTATCGGAGCCGAGTTCCACAAAATGGAAACGTACGTCCTGAAATTCCGAGCTCTGTAAGATATCTGATACCAAATATCATTGTTGTCGAATGCATATTACGCATATGAGGGGCTTAAAACCAAATGGGATGAAACATATATATATGAGAGCTATAGCTATATCTGAACCGATGTTCACCAAATTTGGTGTACTTACTTCTAGACTGAATTCAGTCGGATGTGCCAAAATTCACACGATTTGGATTGATATAATCCATTTGGTGCACAAGAAACCTAAAATCGGATAAAGATATATATGGGAGCAATATCTTAATTTGGACCGATTTTCACCAATTTCAATAGGGTTCGTCTTTGAGCCAAACAAATGTTATTTAAAAAATTTCAAATTAATAGAATAATAATTCCGACCTGCATTTTATTTACAAAAATACATGGACAGACAGATACATGGACAGATGCACAAAGACATAATACCCTTACCACTATGTGGTGTAGGGTCTAACAACGCAGGATCTAAATTTGTGTACCTCACTGCATGGAAAAAAGTACTTTTACATACACATCTTTATCCTGATGCCACTAGGCTAAAAAATTAAACTTCTTTAATAATTACAAGTACAACTCAGCAGATTATGAAACTAGAGATAAAAACAAGTAAAAAAGCTGTAAGTTCGGTGAATACCCTCCACCAATTGGATCGATGTTGGCAATTTACCAAAAAAATAAAATCCGTTAAAGATTCTGTTAAAATCTTAAAAATACCGAATGTAGCCGTAATATTAGGGTCTATACGACGACATGGACCTGTATAGGCAATTTTTACCATAAGCCATTTCAATATTCAAATGCGAAAATTGAAAAAACAATTCGGTGAATAATGTAGTAAAAATTATCAAAATACCGAATATAGGGAGGTACAATGGGGGCTATACCAAAACGTGGACCTGCACAGACAATTTTCTATCATAGGCTGTAGGCGGTCTTCAAATACCAAATTTGAAATATTTCCGGCGAAAAATGTTGCTTAAATTACCAAAATACCGAAAATAGGGAGGTACCATTATATGGGGCTATACCAAAACGTGGTCCTACACGTCCTTCATTTTGTTCGGAAACTGGAGTGATTTGTACAGACGGACATATGGACGGACGGACATCGCTAAATCGACATAGAATTTTATGCTGATCAAGAATATATATATATTTTGGAGGGTCTAAAATGTTTATTTCGAAGTGTTACAAACGGAATGGCAAACTTAATATACCCTCCATACTATAGTGGATGGTCTGTGGAAATCTCTCTAGCTTTCGAACAAATTGAAGGTGGTTAATGAAATTTTACTCTATTATGTGTTTGGTCTAAAGGACTTTTGGTTTTGAAAGTGGGCTATATAGGTCCACGTTAAGGCATAGCCCCCACATGACTGTACCTCCCTGCATTCGGTATTTTAATCATTTTAACGATATTATCCACCGAAATGGTTTCAAATTTCGTATTTGAAGTTCCTAATAGGTACTACAATCTATGCCAGAAAATTTTCTATGCAGGCCCAGGTCTTCGTATAACCCCCATATAACGGTGCCTCCATATATTCCGTATTTTGATAAGTTTAGCGACATTACTTATCGGAATTGTTTGATGTTCCTTATGGGTACTACTGCCAATGATAGAAAATGTCTATGTAGGTCCAGGTATAGCCCCCATTTATGGGTACCTCCCTATGTTCGGTATTTTGCTGATTTTAGCGAGATTATTCACCGGAATTGTTTCAAAGCCTGTGACAGAAATTGCTTAAGCCTGGTCCAGGTCTTCGTATATCGGTACCTCCCTATATTCGGCAGTTTGATGGTTTTAGCTACATTATTCACCGAAATGGCTTCAAATTTCGTATTTGAAGTTGCTAATGGATACTCCATATTTTCGTATAACCCCTGTATAATTATTCATCGATTTTGCTTCAAATTTCGTATTTGAATTTCCTTACGGGTACTACAATCTATGACAGAAAATTGCAGGTCCAGGTCTTCGTATAACCCCCATACAACTGTACCTCCCTATATTCGGGATTTTGCTGATTTTAGCGAGATTATTCACCGCAATAGTTCCAAATGTTGTATTTGAAGTTCCTAATGGGTATTACCACCTGTAACAGAAAATTACCTATGCAGGTCCATTACTTCGTATAATCTCCATATAGCCCTTAAATATAGGTACCTCCCTAAATTCGGTAATTTGATGATTTATGCTACATTATTCAGCGGAATTGTTTCAAGGTTCCCATTTGAATATTGTAATGGCCTATGACAAAAATTTCCTTATTAAGGGTTCTACGTATAGAACGCAATATAACGGTAACTACCTATATTCGGTATTTCAAAAATTTTAACAAATTTTATTTTTTTTTTTTTTTCAAATTCGCTCCAAATGGTAAGGGGTATTAAAAGTTCTGCCCAGCCGAGCAGCTTTTTAACTTGTTTCATTTTATATTGTTCCTTACTACTTCTTCCTTCCTTGTTCCTTGCACTTCTATGCAATTTCAGTATCTACCCCATATCATGTTGGAGTTTATGAAAACTTCTCAATATGTCATTTATATTTTTTACATTCTTTATTTACACAAATTGTATTTAACCTAACTGCTATTTTAAACATTACGAAACTTATTTTAAATTCCCTACCAAATTCTCTAACCACTCGGATAAAATGGTTGTGCTGGATATGGTCGTTGGCCTACGAATGCATAAGGATTGGGATTTATAACTCTAGCAATATCGGAATAGGTACGACCAGTACGCTTTCCACCAGGACGTCGGCCGGGTCTATGGTATGCGCCATAATATCCTCCTCCACTTCCGCCATAGTAACCATAATTGTTGTAGTAATTATTGTTGTAACCATAATAGGGATTACGATAACGGCCACTGCTGCCATAGCCGAGGGACCTTTTGAAACTCTTTAGCCATGGTTTAAAAAATAATCCAGAACACACATCAATGCAGCAGATTGTGAAGAGTAAACAGAAGACAGCACTTTTCAGGAATTTCATAATGTCGAGTATTGAGGGTAATTTTTTGAATTCTTAATTCTTGAGATTTGTTCCTTCCACACTCAATGTAACTTCACAACTTGCTACTTGCAAACTACAAGAAGTCGTATTTATTGGGGAATTCTCTTCCCCACAAAATACTTTGCGTATAGGAATACCATACATACATACAAAACATAAACAAACTTCAGTTTGTTCTTTTTTTAATTTTTTTGGTTTTTTGGTACTACTTCCATGGCAATTCTCTTGCCCGGAATCCCGTAGAATTTCTTCTGTATGTGTCAAGTTACTCATACACTGATACGCAATTATTTCAATCTCTTCGTATTTGCCACAAGATAATTTTATTTTAATTCATTTTTTTTTCTTTTTTATTTACATTTGAATTGTTTTTATTTTCAGAATTAAAGATTGCAAATTGCCGTTTTGAAGAGACGCCTCTTCTGGGCCAGCCCCACTTTTTTTTACACAATTTCTGCTGTTTTCAGTTAGCTTAGTTATGACATCTCTGAATCTGTGATTTACCCTAAGATTGAATTCAAATCACGTCTTAACGCCACGACTTCGCACCGTTTAATGCTAAGCTTTGTCATCGCTGTTCGCTGAGTAAAACACAGAAGAAATGCCATGGCTTAGGGTTTGGAATGCAGCAGAGTTTTGTTGGTCAACAACAGCAACAGATCTTCGGCTGGAAGAAATTTAAAACATTCATTCAAAAGATTTCAATCAGTCGTTCAACTTACTAATTATTACACAGCTCTAATAGACCATAAAATTGTTGAAGATATCCAATGCATCCTTAAGGTTCGTGAGTCATTTTTTTGTGATGCAGTCTCTTCTGGCAGTATAACCTTTGGCAGTAACCTTTAATAAACATGTTTATTTTTCCAGTAGGCAGATTAAGTTCCGATATTCCGTATTTTGATGATTTTAGCTACATTATTCACCGAAATTGTTTCAAATTTGGTATTTGAAGTTCGAAATGTATACTACAGCCTAAGACAGAAAATTGTTTGTGAAGGTCCACGTCTTCGTACCCCCATATAACGGTACCTCCCAATATTCGATAGTTTGATGATTTTAGCGTCATTATTCACCAGAATTGTTTCAAATTACGTATTTAGAGTTCGTTATGGGAACTAAAGTCTGTGACAGAAAATTATCTATACAGGTCTAGGTCTTCGTATAGGCCCCATATATCAGTACCTCCCTATATTCGGTATTTTGACGATTTTAGGAACAATACCCACCGAAATTGTTTGAGATGTCGTATTTGAAGTTCGTAATGGATGCTACAGCCTGTGACAGAAAATTGTCTATGCAGGTCCAGATCTTATCACAGCCTCCTCCCTATATACGATATTTTGATGATTTTAGCTACATTATTCACCCTTTATTGTCTGAAATTCTACACAAGAAATTTTCTGTGCGTATTTTACCCCTCTGAAAGAGAATTTTCTATATAGGTCCACGATATCGTATCGTTGATGATTTTAGCCAAATTTTTTTAATTTTATCCTTTTTCTAAATACCAAATTTAATACGATTTCGTACTTTTCGCACAATTTTTGTACACATTTCCGAAGCCAACTCTATATGCTCAGGTTATATATGAACAGCGGTACCCAAATACAAAATTCCGGATTTTCGTACAATTATAGTACACATTTTTAAAACCTATCTCCATATCTTAACCCCAGACACCAATAGTGACATCTGTATCAAATTTCGGAATTTCAGCTCTGTTTTGAAATACCAATACCAAATTTAGTACTTTTCGTATAATTACAATTCCACAACAGATAACATCAGTAATCTAAATATGAATTTCCAGAATTGTATCTCTATTCCTTTTCCCAATACCAAATATAGTACAATTCCATACTTTTCGTACAATTATAGTACACATTTCCCAAACAATCTCCATATGTCCAGGATACACATGAACAGAGACGCTAATATCAAACTTAAGATTTCAAACACTATCTGTTCACCTAATACCAAATTGTACTAAATATAGTACTTTTATATATACTTTTATATATAGTACTTTTTGTATAGTACTTTTCTTGAACTTTTCAGTACACATTTCCAAAACCAACTCTCTATCTCAAACCTACCATGGAAGCTTATACACAATTCCAGCTTAATCCCGTTTACCACAAACCAAACTGTACCAAATTTAGTACCATTAGTACAGTTCGCGACCTTGGTACACATTTCCAAAACAATCTCTATATTTCAAACTTACTTTCCATCGATTCTCATAACAAATTTCATGTTTTTACATCCGTTCGCAAAATACCAAAGGACCATTTCAGACCTTTCGCAATCTTAAAGTTCGAATTTCTAAACACCATTTGGTGCATCTATCCTGTTTGCCACGAGGGACTCTCATTCCAAATTCTGAATTCCAGTTTTTCCCATACAAAGTATAAAATTTTTAGTGCATTTTGGCCCTTTTTTACCCTCCACCATAGTCTGGAGGGTATATTAAGTATGTCATTCCGTTTGTAACACCTCGAAATATACATTTTAGACCACACAAAGTATATATATTCTTGATGTCGATTTATCAATGTCCGTCCGCCTATCCGTCTGTGGAAATCACTCTAGCTTTCGAACGAAATGAAGTAGGTTCATAAAATTTTACTCCAATGTGTATTATGTCTGCTGGATTTTTGGTATTGAAAATAGGCTATGTAGGTCCATGTCTTCGTATAGCCCCCATATAACGGTACCCCTCGATATTCGGTATTTTGATGATTTTAGCGGCATTATTTACCGAAATTGTTTCGAATTTGGTATTTGAAGTTCGTAATGAATAGTACACCCTAAGACAGAAATTGTCTGTGCAGGTCCAGGTCTTCGTATGGGCCCCATATAGGTCAGTAGCTCCGTATATTCGGTATTTTAATGATTTTAGCGACATTTTCCATCGGAATTGTTTCAAATTTGGCGTTTGAAGTTCGCAATGGATACTGCAGCCTAAGACAGAAAATTATCTGTGCAGGTCCACGTCTTCGGACTGCAGGTCCCCATATATCGGTACCCCCGATATTCGGTATTTGGATGATTTTTGCGACATTATTTACCTGAATTATTTCAAATTTGGTATTTGAAGTTCGTAATGGATATTACAGTCTATGCCAGAAAATTGTCTGTGCAGGTCCACGTATAGTACCACCCTATATTCGGTATTTTATTTATTTTAGCTACGTTATAAACAGATTTTTTCAAGTTTAGCATTTGAATATTATAATAGCTTATGACAAAAGTTGTCTATGCAGGTCCACGTCGTCGTATAGACCCTAATTCGGTATTTTTAAGATTTAGCCAGAATTTTTAATGGATTTTATTTTTTTGAAAATTTCCAAATTTGTACCAAATAGTGGAGGTTATTCAAAGTTCGGCCCGGCCGAACTCACAAATTTTTTACTTGTTCGTCTTAGCGTTGATTCTCGGCCAATCAGGCAGTTTTTTCAATACTCTTTTATACATACGTATAGATGTGCGTAAAAAAATGTACACATGGCAATGCTAACAGAGTACCACAGCATTTTCCAAACTTAGCAAGATTGAGAATTACCTTTTTCTGTTGCATATTTACAGGTAGCCAGTGAAGGCATTAAATAGGTAAAGATAATATAAGATTCACACCAACCAGTGTGGATAAAGATAAGCACAGGCTAAAATCAGATATATTAGATATTTAAAAAATTAATAAAAGAAATTTAGACAGTATTTTTCCAATTAAAACAATAAAATGAATATCAAATCAAAAAATGATGAAAGAATATTCTACCTCAAATTTATTAAGAAAAAAGTATGCAATTATTTTCCTGCCCCATTTAAGGGTACAGCTCAAATTCCTACTATACTCTTTATACCATTATTCTATTCATAGCTCCTCTAAGCTCAGAAAACTCTTCCGGCAATCCAAATACAAAGCAAAAAATGTCGTGTCTTTATGAATGCCTCTAAAACACAAGAGGTAACTGCGATTTACGATATTCAATTCTAAAGCCTATTAGACCATTGTTCACGTTTTTTTTTTTTTTGTTTTCTTTATTGAATTCCAGTTATGTTTAAAATAAAAATCTCTTTGAAAATTTAATGCAATTTGTAATGAAATGTGTTTGCAATTTTGCGAAACGCCATATGACACATTCTACGAAACACGCAATCTCAGATGGGCTTGAGAAAGTCCACCGACGATGAGTAATGGCAGCATTAAAGACTCCAGCCGATGATGGTGGCTTTTGTTTTTGTGTTTTTTGTTTTGCGGTTAAATATGAATGGAGATGGGGGAGCGATATTGAAATGAAATTATTAAAGTGACAGAGCCGCACATAAAAGGTTATCACGGCTAAAGATTTTGTTTATTTATTGATCGAAAAGTCACCCACAAGCTTGCGGGAACACCTGGATAACAGGCAATTAGAATTCGTTCATTCAGTTACGGTTGGGCGCTTCAACATCAGCAAACGTTTTTCTGACGACATGTTGCGTTCGTATCAAATTTGTATCCTTGGCATTTTTGTGATTGCCTCAGTTGCAACGGCAGCTTCGTTAATTCACATTCCCGCGGCTCCAGCATTTACAAATCTTATTCCTAGCCTATTTGGATCTACTGTTCCACGAACAACGTACTACTTCCCACAACAACCAACCCTTCATCAGCAACCTGGTCAACAGTATCCTGTCATATATTATCCCAATTATCAATGGACCTATAATACCGTGCCACAGACACCCACCACTGTATATCGTCCATCGACAGGACATGTACCTCAGATACCCCCCTCTGCTGGCAGTGATTCAGAAGGAGAAGAGAATGATTTGAAGAAACAAGTTGAAATTTTGTTTTAAATTAAATCGCATGTGAAAGTTTAAGGATTAAATAAAATATAAGAAAAAAAAATAAAGAAAAAACAAGTAAAAAATGTAATTTCGGCCAGGTCGAACTTTGAATACCCTCTACCATTTGGAACTAATTTGGCAATTTTCAAAAAAAAATCTGTTAAAATCTTAAAAATACCGAAAGTAGGTCTATACGACGACGTGGACCTGCATAGGCAACTATTGTCATAAGCCTTTACAATATTCAAATGCGAAACTTGAAAAAAAAAATCGGTAAATAATGTAGCTAAAATCATCAAAATAACGAGTATAGGGAGGTATTATTATATGGGGGCTATACGAAGACGTGGACAGACAATTTTTTGACTTATACTGTAGTATTCATTACGAACTTTACATACCAAATTTGAAACAATTCCGATGAATAATGTCGTTTAAATCATCAAAATACCGAATATCGGGAGGTACCGTTATATGGGGGCTATACGAAGACGAGGACCTGCACAGACAAATTTCATATCAATTACGAAAATCATATCCATTACGAACTTTAAATACCAAAGTTGAAACAATTCCGGTAAATAATGTCGCTAAAATCAACAAAATACCGAATATCGGGTGGTGCCGTTATATGGGGACTATACGAAGACGTGGACCTACATGGCCCATTTTCAATACCAAAACTCCTGCAGACATAATATACATTTGAGTAAAATTTTATCAACCTACTTCATTTCATTCGGAAGCTAGAGTGATTTCCACAGAAGGATATACGGACAGACGGACGCTAATCGACATAGAATTTCATGCTGATCAAGAATATATATACTTTGTAGGGCTCAAAATGTAAATTTCGAGGTGTTATAAACGGTGGAGGGTATAAAAAAATTAAAATTAACTGAACTTAGAAGGAGTTACGAAGTGCGGTAATTATAGGACTTAATGTGTTAATGGTACTAAATACTGTACCATGATTATTGTGGACGAGTCTAGCTAGAATCCAAATCCATCAACGAACAGTTGAAGCTAGAATCTTGAAAGTTTGCACGAAGGTCAGTATTGGTATATAGACGTGTGATAAGGCTGTGTTTTTGTTTCGTACTAAAAGGGTACGACAAATACTAAAATATACTGAAAATTTATTACTTTGTATTTGACAAAGGGAATGAGCTAGAATTCTGAAATTTGCAATGAGGATCACTGATGGAATGCAGGTGTTTTGAAATTCGAACACCAAGGTTGCGAAACGTTCTAATATGGTACTAAATTTCTAAAATTGTGCCATTTGGTATTATGTACAAGGATAGGGCTTGAAATTTGGTTTGAGAATCAATGTTGAAAAGCGAGTTTGGTATTTGAAGGTAGTTCTGCAAATGCGTACTAAGTTAGCGAACTATGCTAAATGGTACTATGTTTTGTACAATTTGGTATTGGGTGAAAATATAGTGCTTTAAATCTGAAATTTGGTATTAGGGTCGCTGTTCATGTGTAGCCTAGACATATGGATATGGTTTCGGAAATGTGTACTTTAATTGTACGAAAAGTGCCCAATGCTACTTTATTTGGTATTGGGTGAAGTGATAGAGACAAAATTCTGAAATTTGATATTTAGATTACTGGTATTTGAGATTTGGAGGTGGTATGGAAATGCGACCTATAGTTGTACGAAAAGTACTAAATGGTACTGAATTTCGTATTGGATGAAGATAAAGAGCTAAAATCCTGAAATTCGATAAAGATATCTCTGTTGGTGTCTGTGGTTAAGATATGGAGGTGGTTTTGGAAATGCGTACTATAATTGTATGAAAAGTGTACTAAAATTTGTATTGGGTGAATGAATAGAGCTGGAATCCTCAAAATAAATATTGAGGTCGTTGTTGGTATCTGATATTGAAATATGGGTATGGTGTATGAAATGTGTACTAAAATTATACATAAAGTACAAAATAGTACTAAATTTGGTATTGGTTGAAGGAATAGAGCTGAATTTCAGAAAATTCATATAGATGTCACTGTTGGTATCAGTGGTTCAAATATGGAGGAGTTTCGAAAATGTGTACTCTAATTGTACAAAAAGTACTAAATAGTACCAAATTTGGTATTTGGTGAAGGGTAGAAATAAAATTCTAAAATTTGATATTTAGATACATGATGGTATCTGTGTTTGAGATTTGGCATTGGTTTAGAAATTGGTCCTATAGTTGTACGAAAAGTACTAAGTGATACTAAATTTGTTATTGGGTGAAGGGATATGACTGAAATCCTGAAATTAGATATTGAGATCTCAGTTGGTATCTGGAACTAAGATATAGAGTTGTTTTTTGGAAATGTGCACTATAATTGTACGAAAAGGGCTAAATTTTTTATTGGTTGAAGGAATGCATCCGAAATACTGATATATTATGTTGATCCCACTGTTTGTGTCTGTGGCTTAAATATGAAGGTTGTTATGGAAATGCGAAGTATAATTGTCCGAAAAGCTCTAAATAGTACTAAATTTGGTATTGGGTGAAGGAATAGAACTGAATATCTGAAAATTGATATAGATGTCACTGTTGGTGTCTGTGTTTCAGATATGGAGGTAAATTTGGAAATGTTTACTATAATTGTACGAAAAGTATTAAATGGTTTTGGGTGAAAAAATAGTTACTAAATATATTTGTCCTCAAATTTTGGAGTGAAGAGGTAGTAGTTATTAATATTTTTACCAAGAGGGTACAAACAGGCACCTATTCCTGAACGTACTAAAATCTGTTATTAAACTAACATTTCTTACTTTTAGCGGCAGAATTTTGAAATTTCGAGAATCGTAAAATTTTTAAATCGCGTATATCCGATCTCAATATTACTCGGTAAGAGACGAATTTAAATTTGTCTGAAAAACTCTATTTTTAAAATCGTACTTCTTTCACTCTAAAAAGTACCAATAGTACTAAATGCATAGAAGAGAAACTAAAATTCTGAAACTCGACATAGAGGTTATTTCTCGTGCGTAGAAGTCCAAATCGTTAGGTAATACGTAGATATGTTTAATATCAGTTCTTAGGAATGTGGCGCCCATCGTACAAATTTGAAATGAAATAAATAAATTTAAGCCAAAAATTTTGAAACTATTCAAATTTGTAATATACAGGGTAAGATAAAAAACTGCAACAAGTCAAACACCATAATTTTTAATTTTTTTTTTAAATTTTATTGACTGAAAGCGAATTTGTAACCTTTGGCACGAATTATAGCCTTCAAACGGCCAATGAAACCGTCACATGCTGCCCGAATGTTTCTCTGTGGTATTTTGGCCCATTCCCGCCGAAGCGCTTGCTTGAAGTGAAAAACTTTGGTGGTATATTTTAGTGGTAACAATAGTCCAACGGATTGGTATCCGGAGATTTTGGTGGTCATTGTGGGCTGGAAATGAATCGAGGAACCTCATTTTGTAAGCATTCTTGTGTGGCGAGTGCTGAGTGCGATGATGCTAAGTCCTGTTGGAATTTCCAAGGTCTGCAGCCAAAATGTTTGCGTGCCCTAAGCTTTAATACGACCAGAATATTTTCACGATAATATTCGGCATTTATTCTGATGCCACGGTGGATGAAAACGAGCGGAAAGCGACCATCGGCTGTTATGACGGCCCACACCATCACCATGACTGGCGCTTGAGTTCTGGTGGCCAACCGAAGGTGCACATTTTTAGCTGACCTCTTTGGCAAGTAAACACGATCATTTTGTTTGTTTAAAAACTGCTGGACAACGAATGTTTTCTCATCGGAGACGGAGAAAACCAAATTCGGCAGTTCACCACTTTCGGCCAAGCGAAACAACTCTTTAGCTCTTTTGAGTCTATTCTCTTTTTGTTTCTCATTTCAATGTTTACCGAATGGAATATTGCGATATGTTCAGCTCACGAGCCATTTTTCGGCCACTGCAAAGCGGGTTTTGATCATGTCGCTTCTTAACTTTTCGAACCATTTCAGCTGATGTAGCTGTTTTCTTTGGTCCACTTCCTTGACGTCGAGCTACGCTACCAGTATCACGGTAACGAGTGATGGTACGAGACACGAAAGATTTATTCACATTTAAATACTGGAGTGCTCTAACGATAACCACTTGTGGTTTTTCAGCCAAATATAAAGAAATCACACTATCACGCTTGGAATAATTTTAGCAGCTGTCGAACGAGTGACTTAGAAATGACATCAGTCTGAAGTTGGTTGCAGTGTTTTAATCTCACCCTGTATATATTTCAAAGTTTTAGTGTAGCGGCCTTGTATACAATCCCTTGAATATGATGTTTTTGTTTGTATGTTTTTGGTCAAAAGGTCCATATCAATTTTTTTTAACAATTGTGGCGCCCAACGTACAATTTCCATATATCAATATATTACCATTTTGATGATATTTGTTCTGTTCAGAATTGAAAAAATTTAGAAATTTTTACTATGATATATGCAATTTTTTCTTTATTAAATCAAAAAAAAAAAATTGAAAAAATTATTACATTCTGGCAGTTTCTGGGACAGAGCAATTGTTGACAATGTAGTATGCTTCAATGGAAATTCAAAATAATATGTTCAAATATTAACTCTTAATCATAACCACCATCTATTCGATTCTGCATAAAAAATTGTTATTTTTAATATTTCGGCTATATTTCAGACAGCTGATTATGCTGTAATCTGTATTAAGTCATAATTTCTTAGTAGCTCTGTTTTGGAGATTCCCAAAAATCCCCTTTACGTTAAAGTAGACAAGACCAGTAACACATTTAAAAATAATAAAAGAAAACAAAATAGACCACAAGCTGACTCATCGATTCTAATTATTTAAAACAGCTCAGCCAAACAGTCGGCTATGCAAACTAAGCTAGTCACCTTCGATAACAACAAAAAAAATTGAAATCTTCTTAAGTGAATTATTAATTTGCCAAACCATCTGGTTTTGAATGAAAGAAGGAGAAAAAAAGAAACAGAAAACCACCAACAAAAAGCATCACGAGTTAATTACCAAAGATTTCCGAACAAACAAAATACGAGCAGCTGAAAATTGTCCCATGGCAAAAAAAAGGAAAACGAAAAAAAATCAGTGTTCCATTGTCAGGGAGACCAACACATTTGTCGTGTGCTATTCAGAATATTCTAAATCCATTGTCTTACTGCTTCTTCTTCTTCTTATTTTTCTTCGGCTTCTCTGCAGGCCATTGTTATGAGATGTTACCAATTTCTTTGGTTGATGTGCGCAACGGATTTTCTTTTTAATGTTTTATTTTTTTTCGGTAATATGCTGCAATAACAACAATGTTGCACTAAATGATATGTTTTTGTTGTTGCCTGAATTTGTGTTCTTGAGCCTAAAATTTTCACTTTCATTACACCACAGAGTGAGTGGAAATATGATTGGTCGGAAAAAATCCCGTAAATGGTGCAAAGAATTTGAAGAATACAAACTAATGCTGATGCATATTGTCATTTAGCCATAGATACACACCTATACAAAATATCCGAAAAAACATAATCGATTCACTATCAAAATGAACAACAGGATGTGGAGTAAGGGATGTATTTTTAAGAAAAAAGCCATGTTCTGGCAGATGGTGAAGACACTGAAAAAATTCAAGTGAGAATAGATGATATAACTTCCTTTTCATTTCTCCATTGAAAAACGTTGCATTTTACAAAAAAAAAAGAAGGAAAGGTCAAAAGTCGGGCGAGGCCTACTATATGATACCCTACACCACAATGCGTTTTTAGTGGAGCTCCCGTAAGAAAAAAGTTTATTTTGGGAATTTATTAGAAGTAGATGATATCAACTATGAACCTTATTGGCTTTAGAGTAGTCACAATTTGGGAACTATATCCAACTCTGAATCGATTTTCCACAAATTTGACGGAGGCTTTTGTACCTGAAGCACCAAGTAACATCTCTGTATAAAGCATGATGTGACTTCGATAAGGCATATATTAAAAAATATGCATTGGAGCAATATATATACCAGACCGAGTTTACCAAATGGAAAAATTCGGTTGAATATGAAACAAGTAAAAATGCAGTAAGTTATACCTCCATTTGGAATTTGGAAATTTTCAAAAAAAAAAAACAATATATAACATCTGCTGAAAACTCTGTTAATATTTTCAAAATACCGAATATAGCCGTTATAGTCTATACGAAGACCTGGACCTGCATAGACAACATTGCAAAATTCAAATACGAAACTTGAAAAAAATCCGGTGAATAATGACGCTAAAATCATCAAAATACCGAATAAAGGTACCTAAAATCGTCAAAATACGGAATATAGGGAGGGGGCTATACGAAGACCTGGACCTGCATAGACAATCTCCTCTCATAAGCTGTAGAATCCAATACGAACATCAAATACCATATTTGAAACAATTACGATGAATAATGTCGCTTAAATCAACAAAGTACCAAATATCGGGAGGTACCGTTATATGGGGCCTATACCAAAACGTGGACCTATATGACCCAACTTCAATACCAAAAGTCCTGCAGACATAATATACATTTGAGTAAATTGTTATCAATCTACATCATTTCGTTCGGAAGCTAGAGTGATTTCCACAGACGGACGGACATTGCCATATCGACATAGAATTTTATGCTGATCAAGAATAAATTTACATTGTGGGGTCAGAAAATGGATATTTCGAGGTGTTATAAACGGAATGACAAACTTAATATACACTCCATACAATGTTGAAGGGTATAACAATTCTGTGAATAATGTGGCTAAAATCATTAAATTCCGAATATAGGGACCTGCATAAAAATTTGCTGTCGTAGACTGTAGTCCCCATTACGAACTCTAAATAAGAAATTTTAAACAATTTCGGTGAATATTGTACCTTAAATCGTCAAAATACCGAATATCGGGAGGTACCGTTATATGGGAGCTATACGAAGACGTGGACCTGCACAGACAATTATCTGCCATAGACTTTACTTCCCATTACTCCGGTGAATAATGTCAATAAAATCGTCAAAATATCGAATATCGGAGGGTACAGTTGTATGGGGGCTATACGATATCGTGGACCCATATAGTCCATCTTCGATATTGACCTGTCTGCAGACGAAAGACTGATCTGTGCAAAATTTTAGATCATATCTCTATTAGTTTTGACTCTAGCGTGTTTACAACAGACAGACAGACGGACAGGGCTAAATCGTTTTAGAATTTTACGCTGATCAAGAATATATATGTATACTTTGTTATGTCTAAAATTATTATTTCGATGAGTTACAAACGGAATGACGAACTTAATATACCCTACATAAAATGTATGGTGGAGGGTTAAAAATCTATCTGATTCGGGCTGATATTACATATATGGTGGACAATAACCGCAAAATCGGATGAAGATGTATACCGAAGCTATATAAAAATCTGAAATCTCCATAAGTTATGTGGTAACAAATATCATTCTTGTGGAATGCACATTACTCATGTGAGGGAATTAAAACCCCTTAATCGGATGAAATATATATATGGGAGCTATAGTTATACCTGAACCGATTTAGTTTGAAGTACTTGTTTCTAGGCTGAATTCGGTCAGATGTGCTGAAACACATCCTATTTGGACAAATATTACCCACTTGGCACACAATAAAACTGAAATCGGAAAAAGATATTTATTGGTCTTTGACATATATGTCAAGGCTTTAGTATAGGGACTCTATTAAAAAATTCGTGAAAAATGGTTACGTGTTAATTTTGGGTTAAAGGGTTCATAAAAAAGTGGTCCAATTATGTCAATGTTAGCACACAAATATGGTCAATTCAACTTCAATGCTCCTTCTAAGAATTGTGGCGCCCAAAGTCCAATTATCCACTAAAAAAGTTAGTTTTTGCCAACAATTATAACAATAAAAAGCCGAAAAAACGAAGAATGGTAAATAGTTTGTTATAGGAACCATATAAAATATTCCAAAAAAATTTACAATTTTGAAAAAAATATTTCAGGTTTTCATATAGGGAGGATAGACAGAAGCCATATATGTAAGTTTTCTATTACCGAGTAAAAATTAATATAATAGTCAATGTATGCTCTGGTTTTGATATAGGTGCATTGATGTGTTGATATATGGAGATTGAAAAAAACCGGTTTCAATAGGGACCAAATATAACAGCGATTTCCTATAGGGAGGATAAAAAGCAGCTTCAAAAAGAAACCAAATACGGCTATGATTGATTATAAGGACCACACAATATATTTTTGAGGCTTATATAAGACGGGGATATTTTTAAATAAATTTTTGAGGCTCATATATGACGTGGATATTTTTAAATATTTTTTTGTTGAGGCTTATATAAGATGTGGATATTTTTAATTTTTAAATATATTTTTTTGGGCTTATATAAGACGTGGATATTTTTAAGTTTTAAATATTTATTTGTTGAGGCTTATATAAAACGTGGATATTCTTAATTTTTAAATATTTTTTTGAGGCTTAGATAAGACGTGCATATTTTTAATTTTTAAATTTATTTTTTGTTTTTGCGCTTGGGTGTATATTTGTAATTATTAAATATATATTTTTTTGGGGCTTATATAAGTCTTGGATATTTTTAATTTTTTAATATATTTTTTGTTGAGGCTTATATAAGACGTGGATATTTTAAAATATTTTTTTTTTGTGGCTTATATAAGACGTGGATATTTTTAAATATTTTCTTGAGGCTTATATAAGACGTGGATATTTTTAAATATATTTTTTGAGGCTTATATAAGACGTGGATATTTTCAAATATTTTTTGTAGAGGCTTATATAAGAGGTGGATATTTTTAAATATTTTTTGTAGAGGCTTATATAAGAGGTGGATATTTTTAAATATTTTTTGAGGCCTTTATAAGACGTGGATATTTTAAATATTTTTTTTGAGGCTTATATTAGACGTGGATATTTTTAAATATTTTTTTTGAGGCTTATATAAGACGTGGATATTTTTAAATATTTTTTTGAGGCTTATATAAGACGTGGATATTTTTAAATATTTTTTGAGGCTTATATAAGACGTGGACATTTATAAATATTTTTTTGAGGCTTATATAAGACGTGGACATTTTAAAATATTTTTTTGAGGCTTATATAAGACGTGGATATTTTTAAATCTTTTTTTAGGCTTATATAAGACGTGAATATTTTTAAATATTTTTTTGAGGCTTATATAAGACGTGGATATTTTTAAATCTTTTTTTAGGCTTATATAAGACGTGAATATTTTTAAATATTTTTTTGAGGCTATAAGATGTGGATATTTTTAAATATTTCTTGAAGCTTATATAAGACGTTGATATTTTTAAATATTTCTTAAAGCTTATATAAGACGTGGATATTTTTAAATATTTTTTTTTTTTTTTTTTGAGGCTTATATAAGACGTGTATATTTTTCAATATTTTTTGAGGCTTATATAAGAGGTGGAAATTTTTAAATATTTTTTTTTTTTTGAGCTTATATAAGATGTGGATATTTTTAAATATTTTTTTGAGGCTTATATAAGACGAGGATATTTTCAAATATTTTTTTGAGGCTTATATAAGACGTGAATATTTTAAAATATTTTTTGAGGCTTATATAAGACGTGGATATTTTTAAATATTTTTTTGAGGCTTATATAAGACGTGGATATTTTTAAATATTTTTTGAGGCTTATATAAGACGTGGATATTTTTAAATATTTTTTTGAGGCTTATATAAGACGTGGATATTTTTAAATATTTTTTGAGGCTTATATAAGACGTGGATATTTTTAAATATTTTTTTGAGGCTAAAAGATCCAGGGCAATATCTGGTGGATCCAATAATTTGGAATACTGGGTAGTATTCTTTTAACCCTAAAATATTTATTCTCAATTCATTTATCTTTCCTGATATCCCGATTTGCCGACGCCACCAACAACATCAGCATCTCAGAAAAAGCGCCAATTTCCTGAAAACATTGAATTTATTTCCTACCATGCATTAAATATTTGTACACATGCTGTCGCTGTTGCTGCTGCCGCGGCATGATCCCTTATTTTGCCGAAGGATACAAGGAAGAAAAAAAGAACACAAAACAAATGCAACAAACACAATACACCAAAGGACGACATATGCACACCCTAATGACAAATCTACCTGGTATTGTTGTTCTTCAATTCGATTGCATGTTGCTCCCTTGGAAAATATCTCCCGTGAATTTGGTGCTCGATCTTCGTTCCTTTTTTTTTGAGATGTTCAAAGGGAAACCTGCAAAAGCATAAAGAGAGATCAAGGATCTTTCATAGCACACACTGACAAACAAACAAACAACAAATACAGCAACTTTTTTGAAGGCAAAGAAAGAAATACAGATACATGCCATCATACTGACGTTCTTGATGGCAGTACCTCTACTCTACTCGTCTTTTTTTATTTTTGACAAAATCAAATCACCCAAAAGGTCATTACCTCAGGCTGCCAATAACAAAATGTCTGAGATGTGTCTTTTTTTCGATTTTTAAGCCCAGAAAAAATATGCTTATCATTTTCTATAAAATCTAAAATTCTTTAAATTGTTTATTGCCATATTTGGATAGTTAATTAATTTATTTGTTTTGAAATGGGGATTACATTGTTGAATATGAGCAGAAAATGTTTTTTTATTGTTGATGCGTTATTCGTTATTGAACCCACCGTTACGTACTCCATGATTTTTTCTGTCATTCGAAATGTTATTTGACGATCTAATAATTTTAACATACATATTTTCTTACATGTCGCAAAATTATTTGGATTTAACAAAAATTTGAAAAAATGTGTATAATTCGATTTCGATTTTAAAGAACTGAGAAAGCTACAGTTTTTAAATTATTTTGAGACGAACGTATACATATTGGAAAAAAGAAAGGTCACTAGAAGAGCTTGAATATTTAAAATGTACAAAGCATTTTTTTCTTATAATTTTGAGAGGTTGCTAGAAGTCCGTGGCAATTTTAAATCAATTAAAGGAGGATACTAGAAGGTAGTGGGCATTTTTACACCATTTTAGGTAGTTTCCAAAAGGAAATAAATATTTATAATTAATTTCAAGAGTCTTCTGAAAAGACATACATTTTTTTAATTTTACCTAGAAGGAAGTGAATTTTTTATACCCTCAGCCATATGGCTAGAGATTTTATGTATCATTTAATATGGCCAAAACGTGCCTCATTGAAATAACGGTTTTAGACCCTAGGTCTCTTTTGACCAAATCCGTTTCAGGAATTTTGGAGTCGATTCAAAAAATTAAATGGATTTATGTCCGTCCGTCTGGCTCAAAGAGAGTATCTGATTTTATCCAAACTTGGTACATCTTAATATTTTGATCAACCTTAAATCGAGTTCGGAGATGGGCAATATCGGCAATATGGGCAAAAGGTCGAAATTTAAAAAAAGAATATATATTTTTTATTGCACAGAAGGAGAAATTATAATCCGACTTTTCAACTTTGCAAATCGTAATATTTAATCAGTGCTAGATCAGGTGCGAAAATGAAAAATATCGGGTCACTCCATCAAGTACCTCCCCCACAAAAGGGACAACATTTTGATAATTATAACTCTTATAAAGCATGATATACGGGTCCGATTGTCTCTAAATTACACAGATTTCAATATTATTATTAAGCCAAGCTCTGGTGTGAAGATGGAATATATCGGTCCATTCCATCTGGTACCTCCCTCACAAAGGGTCAACTTTTAAATATCCATGAAGCTCATAAAACTTGGAATTGTTATCGGATTCCATTAATACATTGAGATGTGTCAATCTCAATATTTCCATTTTCAATATTTCCATCAACACAAGATCTGTTATAAAGATGGGATATATCGGTCCACTCCTTGTGGTACCTCCCCAACAAAGGGTCAACAATTTGAATATCCATGAAGATCATAAAACTAGAAATTAACCTCCGATTCCATACAAACTTGATAGATCTCAATATTTCCACCAACACAAGATCTGTTATAAAGATGGTAGGGTCATTTCTTCTGGTACCTTCCCCAAAAGGGATATCCGAAATAAGCATCCGGCACTCCTTATATTTCAAACATCCCATTATTTCTACTAACACACGATCTGCTGTGAAAATTTGACATATCGGTCCTCTTCTTGTGGAGATAGTAGGGATCGTATCATTCCATGTGGTACCTCCGCCACAAAGGGTCATAGTTTTTAATAACCAAACAGATTATAAAATCCGAAACAAGCATATTTCACACATCCCATTTTTTCTACTATCACAAGATCTGCTGTGAAGATGGGATACATCGGTCCACTCCTTGTGGTACCTCCCCCCACAAAGGATCAACATTTCAATATCCCGCTCATAAAGCGGGAAATTAACATCCGATTCCATTCAGACTTGGTACATCTAAATATTCCTATCAGTATAATATCTGTTATAAAGACGGTAGAGATCGGACCATTCCTTCTGGTACCTCCCCACAAAGGGTCAAAGTTTTGAATAACCAAAACGATTATAAAATCCGAAATAAGCATCTCTTCATATTTCACACATCACATTATTTCTACTAGCACAAGATCTGCTGTAAAGATGGAATACATCGGTCCACTCCTTCTAGTACCTCCCCCATAAAGAGTCAAAATTTTGAATATCCATGAAGCTCATAAAACGCGGAACTAACATCCGATTCCATTCAGACTTGGCACATGTCAATATTTCTATCAACAGAAGATTTGTTATAAGGAAGGTAGAGATCGGACAATTCCTACTGGTACGTCCCCTACAAAGGGTCAAAGTTTTGAATAACCAGAACGATTATAAAATCCGAAATAAGCATCCGGTAATCTAATTACAAATTTCTATTCTAATGACTATACCTTCCGGTACCTCCCTCACAAAGGGTCAACATTTTGAATATCCATGAAGCTCATAAAACGCAAAATTAGCATCCGATTCCATTTCGGCTTGGCACATCTCGATATTTCTATCAACAGAAGATTTGTTATAAAGATGGTAGAGACCGGACCATTCCATGTGGTACATCCCCCACATGGGATTCAATATTTTAAAAAACAAAACGCTCATAGGAAGCGAAGTAAGCATCCAACTCTTTTCAAATTTCACACATACAAACATTTGTGCTAACGCAAGATCTGTTGTGAAGATGATATATATCTGCGAACCCCTTCTGGTACATCACCCACAAAAGGTCACAATTTTCAATACTTTTATTTGACATAACTTGCGAAACAACACAGCCATTCTTTACAACGTGATATATCGAAATATTTATCTTAACCAGAAACCTGAGATGAATATGAAATTTATGATTTCCCATACAATTGGATAAAACTGTTCGATTTTCTTGTCATTTTGCCCATACCAACATTTTTATCTGTATTAAATGAAGTATGGAAATGGAATACTTCGGTCGATCATATCTGGTAACTCACACACCTTTTAACATTTTCTAAAAATTATCACATATCTCATATAAAGTGAAGGAAGTTGTCGATGTAGTCCAAACCTGGCACCTGGCAATATTTATAACATATTTATTAAGGTCCAACACGAAATGGACAATATTGTCAATTCCTTCGGAACCTACTCCAATTTGAGGTCAACAATTTGAATAATCATAAGCGAAGTCAAAAATAATTTGGCCAATTTGGATTTTTTAAAATAATTTTTGAACTTACCTAGAAGGATGGGCTTGTGCGGGCGATTTACAGCCTGTCAAACAACGCTCAAAATTTTCAGCAGGAGCTACGTTTGATATTGTTATTTTCATATTACACGAATAGCCGCCGAAATCTCTTATTTGTATGATTATCTCCAATCTCCAGGAAGACAAAATGACAGACATCACTTCCTATTTCATGCCAACAATAAATAATGCCACATATATTTTTCTACGCTACATTGCAACCACAAGAAAAAATATTTTTCCTTATCTTGTATTTTACCGAATGCTATATAAATTCCGAATTTCTTCCTCCCCAAATTTATTTAAAGCAATTTCATTCTGAAGACGATAGCAGGAGCAACACCCCGAAAATATATCAAAAAATGAAATTATTCACCATTGGAATTGTATTTTTAATTGCCTGCAGCACAGCCGATGTTCGGGCTGCTCCTACCGTGGATGTTTTAGCCGACACCGTTGGCAGTCTTACTGGAGGTTTACTCGGTACCTTGGATACTCTCTTGGGTGGTAATCGTCGACAGCAGGAGCAGCATATACACATCTATGTGGAACAGCCGCACCAGCAGCAGCAACAACCCTTTGCCACAACATATCATGTGCATTCGGGACAAACGCCTTTGGTTCAAGCTGCTCCAGTACAACCGCAATTGCAGCATATCCTGCCCACAGCTGCACCTGTGAATTCATATAACACACAGTTGCGTTTAAGTACTTTGCCAAAAAATAATAAATAAATTTATTAAAATTTGAAAACAAAAACAAGTAAAAGAGTATAAGTCGGTTTGGCCGACAAATGTATACCCCCAGCCTTGGATTATGAATGTTCAAACTGTTGACTTTTTATGGGGGAGGTTCCGAAGAAGTTGGTCTATTCGTATCTGACCTAAGACTAATATAAGTATTACAACGTGCCAGATTTGGAATACACCGACTTCTTCCTAAACTTTATATGAGATATGTGCAAATTGTAGGAAAATTCGGAAATATGCGTGAGGTAACAGATGTAGCGGACCGAAGTATTTCATTTTCATACTCCATTTTATAGAGATAATAATATTGATATGTGCAAAATTTTAAGGAAATCGAACATCCAATTTTCCGATAAACTCCATATTCATCTGGTTGAAATATTTAGGTATAGCAAGTTGTAAAGAATCGCCGATTTTGTTATGACAGATATTAGTTGTTGAAATTGTAACCCTTTATGGGTGAGGTACAATTCTACCATTCTTATTTCGCTTTCTTTGAGCGTTTTGTTTTTCAAAATCTTGAACCCTATGTGGGGGAGGTACCATAAGGAATGGTCTGATCCCTACCATTTTTATAAGAGATCTTGTGTTGGTGGAAATATTGAGATATGCCAAGTCTGAATGGATTCGGATGTTAATTTCGTGTTTTATGAGCTTCGTGGATATTCGAAATTTTGACCCTTTGTGGGGGAGGTACCAGAATAAGTGAACCGATATTATGCAATTTCACACCGAACTTGGGTTAATTAAAATATTGTTATGCGTGTAATTTGAAGACAATCGGAAGACCCTTTGTGTGGGATGGAGTTATCGATATTGTCCATTTTCGCCCCTGACCTAGAACTAATACAAATATTAGGTTTTGCAAAGTTGGAGCAAAATCGAATTTCTATTTCTATCTCTGTGCAGTATGTATAAGTCCTTTGATAATTTCGACCTTTTGTTTTTTGATAATAATATTAAGAAGGATCAAGTTTGGACCACATCGGATATTCCCTTCGAGAGTTATCGGGCGCACCAGCCAGGCGGACGAACGGACGGCCAACCCTAGATCGACCCCAAATGTCCTGAAACGGACTTGGTCCAAAGAGACCTAGGGTCTAAAACCGTTATTTCGATGAGGCTCTAGCCATATGGCTGAGGGTATAAAAGTATCAGAAGGATTGGGAATTTTCAATAAAAGTTCGTAAGGAAGGTGAAATAAATCCAACGATCGTTGAGTCGAACATGAAATAATTTAGATTTAATTGTCAGCTAATTGGAGCCGGGCATACAAATATAGAGAACAAAGATAACAAAGACCCTCTCACTTATAATCCTTTTTCCAAGGGGCCTAAAGGCAATGTCTCCAAAATGCCATTTGGAGACATTGATAGAAGGAACAAAGACCATATCAACCCTTTTTTTAAGGAATCGAGACTCCAAATATAAACAAAAATAATACTCGCCAGGAGAAGGACAAAGGCCATGGCCTCCGAAATTCACTCTTGGGAATGGAAAAAATATTAAGAATGCCCCATTTTTTCGACATCACTCGAATAAGAGCTACATTTCGAGCAATTTTTACTCCTACTCAAAAACGAGCAAATCATGCATGCTCTAATTCGAGTGACTTCGGTAAATAGGGTGTGCTTAATATTTTTTCTACTCCGGAGAGTGCATTTCAGAAGCAATGTCTTTCACACCCTGTTTAACCCAGGGGAGTGGAGTAAAGCTTCGACAGCGGCAACAGCAAGAACTCCCCAGAGTTACAGAGGATCGCGGTGACCGCCGAGGATCATTGTCGATTACAACTACAATCGAATATTCCTATAGGAGTAAGGAGAGCAAATTCTACAACTGCCGTCCGTTGGCATCTGCGCTCTACGGGTTCCACCGGGGGAAGTTGCTGAGGAGATGCCCGTGGTGTAAATCAGCATCTGTGATGGACTGGACTCGGGAAGTTGAGGTGGAACGTATCAAAAATAGTGATAGGTGATAGGGCCTTTGTTACATCCCTTGGCGAGTATTTGTAAACAAAGTACAGTTCGCATTTATTGCCCGATCCAGATGAAATTTTGCCCAAATAATTTGTTTGGCCCAAAGACGAACCCTATTGAAATTGGAGATAATTGGTAAAAATTTAGATGTAGCTCCCATATATATCTTCGTCCGATTTGACTTTTATTGTGCACCAAATGTATAATATCAGCCCGAATAGTATGAAATTTTGCACATACGACCAAATTGGGCCTGAAAATAGGTATGCCAATTTGATCGAAATCGATTCAGATATAGCTATAGCTCCCATATATATAGTTCATCCAATTTGTTATTTTTGTCCTCCGCAGCCGTAATATGCACTCTGTAACAACAATATTTGGGGAAATATATCAAATGCAGCTCAGAAATACCTTTGGTAAATTTTATCGAGATCGATTCAGATTTGGATATAGCTCCCATATATAACTTCGTCCGATTTACCTTTTATTGTGCACCAAACGTCTAAAATTTGTCCAAATGGGATGGAATTTGGCACGTACAACCGAATTGAGTCTAGAACCTAGTGTGTTAAATTTGGTGAAGATCGGTTCTGATATAGCTATAGCTCCCATATATACTGTTCATCCGATTTGTTATATTTGTTACCTACAGTCGTAATATGGACTCCGTAACAACGATACTCAGGGAAATATATCAAATACAGCTCAGATATATATTCGCCAAATTTTATCGAGATCGGTTCCGATTTCGATGTATATCTTTATCCGATTTCAAATTAATTTTGCACCAAATGGGCAATACAAGTACGAATTTAAAAGATATAAATTATAATTATAATCATAGCGTGTATAATTGAATTCTCCCATAAGAAGTGTTAATTGTTATGAGGAGCTCTACTCAATTAGCAAGGTGGTGTAGGGTATCATAAAGTCGGCCCCGCCCGACTTTAAGACTTTTTTTACTGGTTTTTTTTTTAAATTTTCTTTTTTATTTATTTTTTTTACAAACTTACAACACGACCTTGTGGCAATGGCTTAGATTTTTGTGATACATAATGATAGGTAATAGGCGCTGATGTTGGTACAACTTGTGGCACTTGTGGTGCTGGAGCTCCAACTACGGCTGCTTGTCCAGGTGGTATATAATAGGTTACAGTACCCTGAGGCTGTGGCAGCTGTTGCGGTTGTTCCATATAAATATGTACATGTTGTTCGGGTTGTCGTTGGCGATTTCCACCCAAAAATGTATCCAAAGTTCCAAGTAATCCACCGGTTAGGCTACCAACAGTATCCGTTAAAACATCGACGGTTGGTGCAGCCAACACTTGGCTCGAAAAAATGGCAAGCAATGCAAAAATGATATTTATTTTCATGATAACAGCAGTTTGGGAAATTATGTTCTTGATGTTGGTTATTAACCGTTGGATGGTGAAATTCGTTGTAATGAAATGATGGAAGAAATTCGGAATTTATATATTGTCCGAAAAATGTGATAAGCAATGGGTAATTCTTCTTCCTGTTAGGAATTTTTAAAAAGAATCGAAGTAAGGAAATTAATATTTAACGACACGTGTTAGTAAATTTTAAAGATAATTATTTGATGGCAAAGACTTTTGGTTATCTCTGCTCAAGAACGGAAAGAAGTTCGGCGGGAAAACCCCAATTTTTTTTATAAAAAAAATATCGGAGCCAATGTTTTCACTCTAAGAAAGATAGACAGCCAACGCTGCAATATATATAAATCTATATATATAAAAGAGTAGTGAAATAACTGACTGCCTGAGAATCAACGAAAAGACGAAACGGCTAAAGGTGGAATCTTGAAATTTTGCACGAGGGTTTCTAAGGCTGGGTTTTTGAAAATTAGAGCTAATAGGGTACGAAAAATACTAAAAACTTTGTATTGGACAAACGAATTGAATAAGAATTCTGAAATTTGGAACGAGAGTCACTGATGGAGTGGAGGATAGATGTACTAAAGGCTTTGTTGTAATTCCGACTTCAAGGTTACGTAAAGTTCTAAAATTGTACTAAACCTCTAAATGAAACAATTTGGTTTAGGGTTGACCGAATTGAATTGAAATCTGGTTCTGGAGTCTCTTTTGGTGGTATGTTTGTGACAAAAAGGAGTTTTGGAAATGCGTACTACAGGTGCACGAAAAGTACTAAATAGTACTATATTTGGTACAATTTGGTATTTGGTGAACAGATAGTGCTTAAAATCTTAAATTTTGGTATTAGGGTCGCTATTTATGAGTAGCCTGGACAAATGGAGGTAGTTGCGGAAATGTGTACTATAATTGTACGAAAAGTACTGAATGACACTAATTTTGGTATTGGGAGAAGGGATATGACTGGAATCCCGAAAATTGTTATTGAAGTCTCTCTTGATATTTGGGATTGAGATATGGTGGTGGTTTTGAAAAAGTGTGTTATAATTGTTCGAAAAGTACTATGTGGTACTAATTTTAGTATTGGGTAAAGGGATAGGACTGGAATCCCGAAAATTGATATCGAAGCTTTTGTTGGTATCTGGAATTGAGATATGGAGGTGGTTTGGAAATATGAAGAGTACAAAATTTGATATTGGGTGAAGGAAAGGGGTTGGAATCGTCAAATTTGATATTGATGCTTCTGTTGATATCTGAAATTGAGATATGGAGGTGGTTTTTGAAAATTGTACTATAATTGTACGAAAAGCACTAAGTGGTACTAAATTGGGTATTACTCGAAGGGATAGAGATAAAATTCTGAAATTTCACATTTAGATTACTTATATTATCGGTGTTTGATATTTTGTGGCGGTAACAATTTGGTACCTTACTTAGTACGAAAAGTACCAAGTGGTACTAAATTAGGTATTAGGTGAAGGGAGAGAGATACAATTCTGAAATTTCATATTTAGATTACTGATGGTATCAGTGGTTGAGATTTTCCGGTGATTTGGAAATCGTCCTATATTTGTACGAAAAGTACAAAATGGTACTAATTTTGCTATTGGGGGAAGGAATAGACCTGGAATTCCGAAAATTAATATTGAGGTCTCTGTTGGAATCTGGGATTGAGATATGGAGGTGTTTTCGTCAATGTGTACTATAATTATACAAAAAGTCCTATATTTGTATTTGTTGTAATAAATGGTACTAATTTTGGTATTGGGTGAATGGATAGAACTGAAGTCCCGAAAATACAGAAATATGGAAGCTAAATGTAAATTTGGAATGATTCTCACCAATTTCAAAAGGGTTCCTCCCTGGACCAAACAAATGTTTCGTGGAAAATTTTATCTCAATCAGACAAAAAAAAAATACAAGTCATGCTCAAATTGGCTCAGAATGAGATTCTATGCAGATAATCATAAGGAACTATGGATCTATCTCGGAAAAGGAACTATGGGTCTATCCCTGTACCACAGTGTGGCGTAGGGTATAAAAAGAGAATAAGATGATCTTTAGCAAGAAGTTACTGGTGCCTAAGTAGGTTAAACCCATTATTTGGTAATGACATTTTTGCTGGAAAGAGAAATAAAGACATATAATTATATTTATTTGGTCTAAAATCCTGATTTGCAAAATCAATTTCTTATTAACACTGCATACGTAAGGCATCGACAAATTCGGTTAAGACTCTCAAAGCAACAAATAGGGACAATACCAGGTTTGTTATACGAAAAAATTCCCTACTGAGTTCTAAAAACTAGCTAAGAACTTGTCAATGGTCACGTATCCCAATTGTGTGTGATGCCAAGCCTTTGTCAACTTTCAAAACCACTGTGCAACATTGACATACTTATTTTCATATAAATTGAAATAAGAACAATAAAAATATGGAGCATTTGTTTTTTTTTCAGAACATATTCCATTTAACCTTTTAATGGCATAAAAAAACAACATGCGAAGCTTCCAAAGAAAAACGCAATAACAACAAAACACAAATGATATACTTTGCTTCTTATCTCCCTAAAGACGGCGCTTTGAATCTTTTGTCTTTAATTTAGTCGAATTTGAATTTCCGAAGCAGTTGCAAGAAGAAATCAGCAAAGAACGGATTATAAAAATTAAAAATAGGACAATATCGGAAAAATTAAAAATGAAAACTTTACCACTTTTAGTCCTCTTGATGACCGCATGGGTACAATATTCATGGGCCCGTCCCACTTTCGATGTGTTGGCGAATATACTCCATGATATTGTGCACGATCCCAATGAGCCATATGACCACCATCACCCGCATGGGCAAACATACACCAACCAAGGACCCTACATTGAGGAAACCGTTTACAATCGACCCCATAAATATTCAAATGGTGGCCAACAATATCCTTATCGCCAGCCCGTGAATAGACCCTCCTATAATCAGGGTCCAGCAAATGGTTATTATTCCAATAATCAATATCAAGGAGGAGCTCCCAGTTATGGATCAGGTTATAATCAAGGTTATAGCAATCAAGGATATTCACAGGGTCCGTATTATCGCCAAAATCCTCAGGGTTATAATACAAACAATGGGGGAAATTATGGTTATCAAAGTCCACCGCCATATAATTATCGCAGCAATCAAGGTTATTGAAGTAAAAAATTTGTATTAATTAATTTTTTTTTTTCAAATTGTTTATATAAAAATAAAAAAGTGATATTTTTGTAAGAAATAAATAAATAAAAATTAAAAAGAAAATGAAAAAAAACCAAAAAAATAATATCTTTTTCACATAAGAATAAATAAGAAAATGAAAAGTACTAAAATATACTATGTTTGGTATCATTTCGTATCATTTGAACGAAAAGGGACTAAACGGTACTATGTTTGGTACAATATGAATTTCGAGGAATGGACGAAGCTGGAATCCTGGCGGAGACTAGGATTGAGATATGGAGGTAGTTTTCGAAATTTGTACTTATGTACACGAAAAGTACTAAATGGTACTAAATTTGGTACCATTTAGATTTTTGATGTACCAATAGAACTGGAATTCTGAAATTTGGAATTAAGATAAATGTTGGAATGTAGGATTGGGATATGGTGCGAGTTCTCGAAATTTGTACTTATGTGTACGAAATTTACTGAATGGTACTGATTTTGGTATTGCGTGAAGGGATACTGCTCGAAATTTGGCATAAGGATCGCTGTTAGTGTGTAGGGTTGAGATTTGGAGAGGATTTTTGAAATACGTACCAAAAAGTACTAAATGGTACTATTTTTTATATTTAAGTAAGGGATTTAGTTGTAAGTCTAAAATTTGACATTAGGGTCACCTTTTATTGGCGGTTTTGTTAATACATGGCGGTGGATTTGGAAAAACGTTCAAAAAAGTACGAAAAGTACTAAATAGTAATAACTTAAGTATTTGAGGAACTAATAGATCTGGAAAGCTGATATTTGGTGTGCGAGTCTTTGATGTTGTGTAGGATAGACAAACGAAAACACGTGTACTAAAAATGCTAATACGTGTACCAAGAGTACTAAAATGCACATACTTTGGTACCATTTAAAATTATGTGAACGAATACTGATAAAAAAATTGAAAAATGGTACAAAAATTAATTAATGGTTTGATGTCAGGTGTTGATTTTGGAAGTATTTGCTAAGTCTAAGAACTGGGGTCCCTGTTAGTGGTCTTTTCGATAAAGAGGTGGATTTGGAAATGTGTGCTACAAGTGCACGAAAAGTTCTAATAGTACTCTATTTGGTACAATTTGGAATTAAGTTAACAGATAATGCTTGAAATCTGAAATTTCGCTGTTCATGCGTAGACTTGTTATATGGAGGTGTTTTCGGTAATGTGTACTATAATTGTACGAAAAGTACTAATGGTACTGAATTTGGTATTTGGTGAAGGGATATAGCTGGAATCCTCATATTGTTAGTAATTGGAATTTAGATATGGAGGTGGTTTTGGAAATATGAAATTTTATATTTGTACGAAAAGTACTAAATGGAATTGGGTAATTGGAATCGTAAAACTTTTGATATCTGAATTTGAAATATGGAGTTGGTCTTGGAAATGGAACTACATTTGTACAAAAAGTACTAAATTTGGTATTGGTTGAAGGAATAGAGCAGAAATCCTGAAATTTAATGGATATCACTGTTAAAATCTGTGATTAAGATATGGAGGTTGTTGTGAAAATACGTCCTGTATTTGTACAAAAGGTACTATATGGTACTAAGTTTAGTATTGGATGACGGGATAGGAATGAAATCCTCTAACTTGATATTGAATTCTCTGTTGGTATCTGGTGTTGAGAACATGTGGTGGTTTTGCAAATGCGTACTTTTGGATAACTGTTGGTGTCTAGGATGAAGGGATGTATATATATTTTTTGGATATTCGTTCGAAATATGGTATTGGGTGAAGGGATAGAGTTGAAATTAAAAATTGAAATAGTTTTGGACAAAAAAAAAATTGGATGTGAGCCCATTGTCCAATGTTTTTACTAATATCCTGCTCGGTAAACTTCAAAATGAAAAAAACATTAAAGATAAATATATTTAGATACCCCAGGTTCGAAAATAATATCTAACTTGTTTCTTACGTTATGAGAGATATAATCATTGAGGAGTTAGCCGATACATCTCGTCCCAAGGGTGATAGAGCCTATGCTCGACGTTAAATAAAATATGATGGAAGTACCAAAATATTTATTTCAGAAACTTTATTTAATCATTTGATTTTCGATCAATCAATGTAAGAAAATGTGACGACGATGTAGCCTTGTATTGGCCCTGATTTTGTCGTTAGAGCTTTTGATGTCGACTTGTATTTGTTTAGTGTTTTTTTATAAAATAAATAAAAATTAAAAATTCCAACAAGTGATGTCATCCCAAATGTGACGACGATGTCGGCGTGTAGTGTAAATTTGAATTTTGCTAACTTCCATTGACGGCAAATTCTCTCATTCGAAAACATTTCGATCGAATTGAATCTTCGCCGCTCTGTGCGCTATACTGCTTCTTTTCTTTTTTTGTGGTTCTGTTCAAGACTCGTCTTCCAGTGACCTGTACTACTCAAATGAAATAACATCGACTACAGGTTTTTGTCCTGGTAGTTAAGTTATTTTCTTAGAAATTGGTTAACAAATACTTCAAATAAAAAAAAAAAAAAAACAAAAAATGTATAAAAAAAGAAAAAAACAACAAATTATAAATTCATAAATAAAAAAACGTATTTATTAACCAAAAAGTAAAGAAATAACTTAACTACATTTACAAAATTGGTTTGTTGTTTGTTTCTTTTTTTTATAAATCAACTGTGGCGAAAAAAATACATAACAAAAAATTGACACATAAAATGCAAACAATGAAAAAAAAAGAAGAAAACATAAAACTAAATTTAAATAATAATGACAAAAGAAAAAAAACTTAAGGGCTAAAAAACAAACATTTATTGTAGGGGGTGAAAGAGAAGAAATATAAATAGTATTTTTCTCTCCTGTAAGGCAATTAATAGCAAAGAAAACTTATTGAAAAAAGTAGCTAAACAAGAAAAAAAGAAATGACAAAAATTAGTTAACAAGAAAATTGTTTAACAACTTTATCATGCGTCGTCCAGGGCGAGTAAGTCCACAGTTCCATAGAATGATTGAATCACTTGTACCAACTAGCCAAAAATAGACATTTGCCTTAAAACAAATGTGGCAGTAGTAATTATCGTAGGGGTAGGAGGGATGTTCTACAGGTAATACTAGAATTTGTGTAGTAAAATGCATCAAAAGAGAAGTGGAAATTTATTAAAAAAAAATGTTATTATTTTGGGGTTGTTCTTATGTGGCTCAATATTTAATTTATGGTTAATGTATATGTTTGTGTTTTTGTTGTTGCTTTATATATGAATAAGGTAAATAATAAAACTAATAATAATATTAATGATTAATGATGATTGATTGCTTAAAACTAATAGAATTAATAAAAATGTATAAGTAATGTTAATCAGCAAGTTGTTTGAGTCGAGTGTGTCTTTTTTTCATTTTTTTTTTTTTTGTTTCTCTCCAAAAAATAAATTAAATAAAAAATTAATAATTAATGACAATCATGAAAAAGAGTATAAACATTAATTGATTACATACAAATCTTGGCTATCATCTTAATACAGTGTTTGTTACAATAACTCCTTTTCCTAGAATTTTCTTAGTATCATCAAATCATGGAACAGAGAGAGATAGAGACAAAAACACTCTTCCACAACAAATGTTTAAAAAAATTAATGATTAACTTAATAAAAGCGTAGTAGTATATAGTATATATTGTACTTGGTTGAGATTGGTTTTTGGTGGCTTTCATTTCATTCATATCTGTTTACAATTAGGAAAAAATTATTTTTGTTGTCAATTTGAAAAGTATTTGTTAGAAAATTTATACGAATAACAAACAAAGAACATAAGACGACATATGGCAGTCATTTAAAGGAGACACTGAAAAGAATACAACATATATATTTATATAGAAAGAAGAAATAGATTATTTTCATCAGTTAGGAGACGTTAGGGAAAACGTTGTGATTGTTTATAAAGAAAAAATTGTTTAACAAAATAAACAATAGAATTGTAAAATCTAAGTCGTAATAGAATAGATTAAATATAGTTTAGAAAACAAAAATAAATATACTGACTGCTAAACATCATGGCAGGTGGAGGATTGTTTTTTTCTGAAGAGACCTCGATATGGGCACAGTTAAACTGAAAAGAGATAAACAACAACAAAAATATATTATCAAAAAAATATTTTGAAAATAATTTGCAAAAAAAAAATTAATTTTCGGATTTAATTTTTTTTTAATTTTCGGAACCACTTTCGATTTAAAAAAAATCAAATTGTGGAAATTTTATAAAGATCTCATACTGTTAAAAATAACTTAAAAAGTTCTGGGACTCCATACTCCCTTTGGGGAGCATAGGTGAATGCTATCGGATGCGGGTAGAGATGGGGAGTCCAGTCGTGGATGGAGTCTGGTATCGAGTGTCAATGATCCTTACACTGACGAGGCGATGTTTCGACGCCCCTAAATAGCCAAACCTCTGTGCTAGTTTTCAGATATGTTGATGGGGATCGGGCCAAACTCTGAACCAGCAATTTGTAAAGAAGTTCGAGAGGAACTAACCCGATGCACATTAAAGGGAACTTCAATAAGCAGGATCCCTACGTTCAAACCAGCAGTGTCGAACAATTTAGTCAGCTCCGGCTAAGAAGTCTATTAAAAAGGTTGCATGGCTTAAGATTCGGCTCTCCAATTCGCATGAAGGCAAGGTTATGACGAAGTCTTCCGAACCAAAATCTTGGAAACATCTGCTATGAAGAAGGCCAAGTCGAAGTCTACCACGAAATTCTCCCAACTGGCTCTATCGAGCCCAGATACAGAAGGGCAGGTCAAAGTCTGCCAGAAGATGGTCACGACGAGCTGCCAAAAGAACGCACCAGCAGTGAAAACTATCGAGGGCTCTAAAAGACAAGTAAGCTACGGCCCTCCTGAAGGTTACGACGAAGTCTTCATAACCGCAGATCTTGAAAACGTCTGCGATGAAAAAGGCCAAATCGAAGACTACATCGAAATTCTCCAAACTGCCCTTTTGTTTCTGGGCTCAACAGAACCAGAAGCCCATACACTGAAGGACAGTGCAAAGTCTGCCAAGTCGAAGTCTATCTCGAAATTATCCAAACTGGCTATGTCAGATACAGAAGAACAGGTCAAAGTCTGCCAGAAGAAGGTCACGACGAGCGGCCAAAAGGACGTACCGTCGTCTGGGGTAACCGCAACATTACAAAGGGAGTAGCACCTCCTCCTATTCGGAGGAAGGCAAGACTACGACAGTCTGAACAGAAGATCTTGAAAAGGCCGAGCCAAAACTAGTCTCTAATTGTCGAAACAGGTCCAGATGTGACTTTGCTATCTCCACCTATGGCAAAGGTGTCGAAGGTGAAGAAACAACGGGACTGAGCAAAGTCTGCCAAGAAGGTAGCCACTACGAGCGACCAGAAAAATGTAACGTCTGCGGAAACGACAACTTCGTCAAAGGTAGCAGCCCCAAAGGGGTCTAAATCCCCCTCGCAGCCAGTGGCGGAGAATATGAGGTCTGAGGGGGGCAACAACTCGGGGCGAAGTAAAAGGTAACTGCGCAAGCGGTGCAACTGACCATCTCGCATGCCATGAAAAAGGATAGTGGGAAGACCACTTATTTAAACCAGCCGGTGCTACCGCTTCGCAGAAATCTTGCGAATCAAAGCCAAAGCAGGATCGGCCAGTTGGGGGAGGAGTTGGGAGAGGACCTGAGAGTAGGAGTCGTTGATCAGAAATTCTACCTACCATCTTGAAAGCTCATATTGATTATCGCCAGGAACCCTATATTTTTAATAATAGGGTCTCAAGAGTGAACGGCAAGAACTACTCGGTTTTCGCCCACACAAATAGGGATAAAGTTAGAACTGTATAATTGCGGGAAGAAATTTAAATCTAATACAACTTTCTAATTTCAGCAGGGGAGACATATTCACCGTAAGCCTGGACGGAGGTAGTAGTCATGGCAAACCACTACTGAGGTCCTGAATCTATATGGCTTACAAAGACCCAGACCGCGACGCACAGGAACGTCTTGAACCTACTAAGAGAAATGGACAGTATTTTGACAGGCTTTGGACCTCTTCGAACTAGGTCTAAGTTTGATAGACTGATTCCCATTGTTTGTATTGTATGTGATTTTTACCAAATCGGGTCTTTTCCTTCAAAGTAGTGCAGACATAGCTGTATCAATTCTTCTGTAAGGGATTTCGTCCAAACTTTCTGGAGGATTGAAAAATGTTAATGTTTTCCATGAAAAAAAATTTAAATATCTCCACCAAATATATATCTTAATTAATGGGAAAGGCAGCCAAACGTTTTAAGAAGTTTTTTGTATTGGCTACAGTTTTATAAACTGCCCTGGGTTTCTGAGCGCCTGTTTAAATAACTTCACTAAGGCTTGTGAATAGAAGGAGTTTCTCCAAATTATTGTATAAAATTTGAGTGACTTTGAAAATAATATAAGTATTATTAAGAGAATGTAAAGAAAAGCATACCTACCTTTATTTGTTCTAGTTTTAATCCTTTGATCGGTCGATTCTGCAATTTGCTTTGCTGTGCGCCTTCCGCATTTACTTCTATGGTGTATCTCTAAACTTCTTAATACGCTAAAGGGGGAAAACAAATTTATACTCCTCTTTTGTCGAAAACTTATTCCCGTTTGGCAACACCTCCACCGCCGCCACTACCACTGCCGCCGCTATTACCAACACCAACACTTTGCTGTGATTTTGTTTTTGTGCTTTTCTGTTGCTGTTGTTGTTCATTCGTTGTTGTTGTAATTTGGTTAGGCGCTAAACTTAAATTAAAATCTAATTGATTTTCAAATAATTTCTCTGTGGTCATCAGTGCAACTTTAGCTACTTCGTGGAATATCTTATGCGAATATTTACTACGTATAGTTTTGATTGTGCCCTTCGGTTTGCGATGCAAGCCAGCATTCAAGATGGGTACAATATCAGCGAAATCGGTCAACTTGTAACCGGTATAATGGATTAAAGTTGACGTCCATGGCTGGGCATCGCCATGCAAACGCAGAGCCATAAAGAGGGCGGCACATGCCATTTTCGAATCACTAAATGTTATACAATCGTAGTCCATTAGCGACAACTCAAGTATGTAACGGGCCAATGTCAAGGTGGGCATTGGTACTTTGGCACAACGAGCATAGCGACGCAGAAAACGATACGACAATGGAATGCCCAAATCGAATTGTATTACTTTAAGGGTGACCATTTCCATTTGTATCAATTCGTCGTGTTTGTAGGCACCATCGCATATGTACAAAAAGTCTTCGATCAATGGCGGGGTACGCTCATCAAATTTGCAAGCAATGAAAAGTGCGGCAGCTCCCAGCAACTGTAGCTTATCCTTGTTTATCACTTCCTTGCACAAAAATTGATCAACAATTTTCACGGCCAAATACAAGGTTTCGTGATTGAGCTCAAAAGTTTCTTGTACCTCAACCATCCAATCGACTAGCAATGAACGCATCCACTTGGACAAATGTATTTGCCGTTCCATATAATCATCCACAGGGAATTGGGCTTCACGCTCTTTGAGATAATTGAAAATGTCCATGGCATAGTGTGAAACCTGGAAGGGATCGTTCCAATTAAGTTTATCAAAGTCCTCGACACCCTCGGGAACTTGATGAACGGAAGTCTCTTTGGCCACTGCGGCAGGTTCAGTCTTATTTTGTTCTTGTTGTTGCTGTTGCAATAGAATTGAACGTCGTTTGGCCGCTTCAAAGTTGCCCGACAAACGCATAGAATCTGATACGGAAATGTCTTCTAATGCCGACATATACAAGGATTCTTCAGTCTTATTAAATTCATTGGAAATACGCCGTACTGGCTTGTTGGCAATCTTTTGGACCTGGTGTGGCTGCATTGATGCCACCGGTGCTGCTGGCACTTCTTCATTTTGCTCGGCTTTAACCGATGTCAGTAGTTTCTTTTCCTCGTCCTCGAATATTTTTGAGGTTATGTTCGTTTGTTGTGGCAAATTTTCCTTATGTGCATCTTTGTTGGCGTTTCGGCTGGAGGCTCTTGTGAGGATCTTAACAGGCTGTTGTTGTTGCTGCTGCTTTTGCAGTGCTCCCTGGGCCTGCTGCAGCAATATATTTTGAGTCTCTTTAATAATTTGCAATGCATTCTCCTGTTGCCCTCCAGCCGCAAACAGATTTTGTACCAAATCCTTCTTCTTGACAATATTGTGTTTGGCATCATCATCTTGATGTATACTCGTCAATTGGTTGTTGTTGTTGTTCACATTGTTCGTGAGGTTTCCCAAGGCTGACCGTTTAATTTTTTCGTTCTTTTGAGGACTATGCTCTGCCTTGCGCTTGCCGCGTGTTTGCATAATATCGGAATTTTGATCCTGAACATTAGTGCCGTTGCGTCGCGTTAAGCCTTTGCGAGCCAGAGGCATAAGATTTGTTAAAGTTGTTGTGGCCACAGATTGCTTGGAAACTGCACGGGTACTCTTTGTGGGCGCCATTTTTTCAAACTGTTTAGTCTGCTTTAAAGGTGTCCTCGTCTGCTTCTTCTTCTTCTTTCTCTTGTCGTTTCACAAGGAGAGAACGGAGAACTTTAAGCACCGAAACAATTTCTTTTCTTTCTTTCGCCAAAAAATTATTTTTTGTTGTTGGCTTCTATCTTTTCTTCGTTCTTTTGGCGGCTTTGAAATAATTT
The DNA here is from genome assembly GCF_030504385.1 of Musca domestica. Lineage (NCBI taxonomy): Eukaryota > Metazoa > Arthropoda > Insecta > Diptera > Muscidae > Musca > Musca domestica. The sequence goes on from NW_026712312.1 coordinate 1,800,073, forward strand.
CAATTTTATGACAGAAGTCTTTTGGTTTCAAGTTTTGTTGTGTGTGTTGATCACTTAATATTATCTCAACTGCATTGTTTTGTTTTAAAGATCTGCAAAATTGTTGACAAAACAAAACAATTATTGGCGAACGGAGTGCGTTCGGGGTTGGCTTACCAATTTTTACTAATTTATATTAGACTAATGTAACATTTCTCTCTCCTTTAGCTATTCTTTTCTCTTCTGTTTTCCAAATTTTCAAATATGCCGCGCCGTCCGTTGAGGCACCTTTCGAGATCTACCTTTCAAAGAATACAAAGCGACAAGCGCCGCTGAATTACTGAAGTTGGTTGCAGTTGAAGCGCTCAGGGTTGCCGCACCTACCAACAACAATGAACTAAAACAGAGTTGAAATTAGTGCAAATTAAATAATGGACTTTTGTAGCAACAAATATGGAAAATAATTGCGCGCTATATTTAGTGCACAAATATAAAATTGTTAAGTAATCGGAAGGGTCACAGTTATAAGTAATTGTCTATAAATTTGGTAATACGGTCTTTAGACAAAAACCCTCTACATATGCATATAAAGTACATATATAGAATAATAAAGAATAATAGTAGACCAAGCGTGGAAAATATACGGATTGATAATTTTATTTATTTATTTTTGTTCAAATGTATACAGCATGGTACAATGAAATAAAGGTAACCTCATTTCAAATTAGCATTCCCAGCTCTGCATTTTCTGTAATTACCTTGTCAAATCTCAAAGCATAAAAAACAGTTCCCAAGTCTGATTTTGTCTGTATACAATGGATTTGTGAATATAGATTTTGACAATTTGAAAAAATTGTAAATATATAAAATCATTACTTTACCTTCTTAGTTCTACCATGGTATACAGTATAGTGGAGTTATAACAACGAATCTGCAAAAAACAGTGGTTTTGAACCTGCTGCAACGGTTCAAAGAAAAAAAAACAAATCAAGAAAAAATGTTGTTATTTTATGAAAAATAAAGTAGATTATATAGTATGCCATTGCCTTTTGGGTGAATTAAGATGGTAAAATATTTTCAAATAATCCAACTCTGCATTTCCTGTAATTTACATTTTCAAATTCTAAATTCTGCCACATATATATAATTTTGAAAAAAAAATTGTAAGAAATGGTTACCTTCTTAATTCTACCATGGTAGGCCCATGATACAATTACAGAAGGTATTCTACCATGGGTTTTTCCCATTCTATTCTACCATGGGTTTTTCCCAAAATAAAAATTTTGTTAAATAATGTTAAATGACCAAAAACCAATTGTTGCATATTTTAAAATATATTTGACACTATAGGACTATATTATACTATATTTTCTAGTTTATTGATGTTGAGCTACCTTTCTGTTTGAGCCATGAATAAGAAACAACTCTCCCTCTAATTGCGCTATAAACACAAAGTAAAAGAGAGCGTCTTTATTTCGGCGTACAGTCACTGTCAAAGTGTTGTTAAGTCAAAATTACCCTTAACACAAGTGCACAACTCATACGCATTTATTTGTAAGATATTCAGCAGCTTTATCTAACGTAAATCATTTGAAAATATAGCAAAAGAAAATTAAATTGTGCATTTATTTGTTTAAATCGTCTCCAAGTTTGGGAAAAAATGATTGCAACATATTCGTAATCTAAAGTGAAGGTGAATTTCGGGATTGATGTTAAAATAACAACTCCACCAACGCCAGTTATCTCAATCAGGTATCATCTCGCTTTTATTTTTACGCATATTAACTGTCAACGTGTTTTTAAATCTAAATTACCCTTAACATAAGTGCACAACTCACACGCATTTATTTGTAAGATATTCAGCAGCTTTATCTAACGTAAATCATTTGAAAATATAGGAAAGGAAAATTAAATTGTGCGTTTATTTGTTTGAATCATCTCCAAGTTTGGAAAGAAATGAGTTCAACATATTCGTAATTTAAAGTGAATTTCGGGATTGATGTTGAGTTATAATAACTCCACCAACGCCAGCCATCTCAATCAGGTACCATCTCGTTTTATTTTGAGGTAGATTATTTTTCAGAACCAATAACATAGAAAATTCAACACAATATGCCCAAGTATTCATATGATGATAATATTTTAACACACTTGCGAGTCATTCAGAAACATCGAAAAGTTTTTGCCAAACCAGAATCAAGCCCTGATTTGCCTAAGAACAAACTCCACCTCCAACGGAAAAGAAAGAAACAACTCTAGCTTAGTAAAAACTCTTCGATTTTTTCCACAGGTATTTATTTTTACCCTGATCCCGGGAAACAATTTTTTTCTTGGAGGACGGATCCTTGGACGGGACCCCAGAATTTTGACCAGAAAGTCCCGGGCATACCGGCTAACGCGAACCAAAGTTTTCTAAATTTGATACTTTTTAAGTAGACGGGATCAGGGTAAAAATACCTACCACTGAAAAAAATTAAAAAAAATGAAGAGTAACATAGGAAACCTTCGCAAGTAATTCAGAAATATTGAAAAGCTTTTGCCAAACCAGAATCTATATCTGATTAGTCTAAAGATTCTGAATGAATTTTGAAAAAAATGAAATTATAAGAAGAATTAACACACTTCGTCTAAGAAATAGCTAGTAAATATTGTTAATTTAATAGAAGAATTTGATTACTTTATTCAATAACATAAAACGTATAAGCATGTATGAGTACGTACCCAATTATGTATGTGAAGAGTATTATCCTAAACTAAATAATCACAGTAAAAAATACAAATATAGGATAAATAATTACTGCAGCTTAAAATCGAATGAAAGCACACATCTACATCTATTTCCATAGTTTTATAACACCATCACGCGAAGACGATGCCACATAGATTTGATCTTTATCGGTTTTGCACATCAACAGGTCGGTTATGGCATCATGATGACTGGCCGATGGCATTTCGGGTCCAGATCTTGGATTTTCCTCAGTCGATGCTCTTAGTGTATTCATATCGGCAACATTGCCCAGTGAAATAATGTGCTCCTCAATAACTTGACTGCCTTCAATGAGACGAGAACTACAAAAGAATGATCAAAAATATTAGTTATGCGCTTTTTAATTACTTGTACCCCAGTACTTACTCATAATTAAATGAAACGGCATTTAGATTATCCTTGGCCGATGGTATTATCATTGAGGAATTCTTGGGTTGTTGTAAATCCCAAAAACGCAAACGTTGATCTGAACTTCCGGTAATAATAAAGGGAGAATTGTCAACAACGCCACTTAATACACCACATGTTGTGGCAGGATCATTCTACAAACAAAGTGAATTTTTAAATTATTTTATTTTCCCAAGAACCATTAAACTTACCATACTGGTATAGGATAACACCGGTGCTGAACTGGCCCACAAAACCGTATGACGATGGCCCGTCTCAATATTCCATATGGAAACTTCATTGTTCGATTGTGAGGCTGAAATCAAACATGAGGGCTCGGTGGGATGACATGCCACTTTACGTATCCATGAATCGGCTGGATGTTTTATTTCAGCTATTGGTAAACGAAATCTCAAATCCCAACAAATATGTTTGCCACCACTGGTACCGGTAACCAACCACGAACCCGTTGGATCAGCACATATTGTTGTTATGACACCATGGCGTAGTTCATTTTGTAAACGCCAGGCTGACTTTTGCATGCGTGTATCCCAGGCCACAATGCCGCCATATAAGGTGGCATAAATAATAACGCTGGGTGAGCACTGCTCATAGGAATGCATATCCACAACTGAACCATCATTTTCACTGCGAAGAACCAAAAAGAAGAACAATATTAATTAAGTTGCAATTTTTCCGCCAAGGAAAAGACTTACTTTTGATCCAAATGCAAGGCCTGCTGTAGTGTCATTTTGGAAGAATTCCTATCGATTCTCATAATTAGCAGACTACCATCCTTGCCTCCCACCGCCAAGGATTGACCATTGTCACAGGCCGCCAACGAGTAAATGGGAGTATTGGCTGCATAAACTTGTCTTGATTTGTTGATGCCATTATTGCCACTTAATTTATTGGCATCCCATAGACGTACCGTGCCGTCTATACTGCCACTGGCAAATAGAGATCCATAGGGTTTTAGGGGCGTTAATTTAATCACCGATTCGGAATGTTCATGTAGGTGGGCCACCATGGTACCACCCAAACGCCAACCGTGTGGATAGGGTGAATTCAATTTATCCAAATGACTGCGTTGAGACAAAGCCAAAACACTGTATTGGGTTTTCATTTTACTGCGCAGATTTTCCAAATCTTTGCGGCATTCTGATGAGCGTTCTGTAATGAAGAACGAGATAGATATTTAATTATATTTTTAATATTTACTTCTGCTTAAGTATTACCCTGCCAGTAATTCCTTTCCGGCATTGTGTACTCTCCCAAAGAGGTTGCAGTACTAACAGTGGTTGGTTGAGTACCCAACACAATGACCCCCGATGCCGGTGATCCTGACATACCGCCACCAGGCGAAGCGGCCGTATCCGAATTTGGTGAGGTCGGTGTAATACCATCACTGACCCGAGGCTCCATATTAATTTTCGTGGCAGCATGACGATCACCCAAAGGAAATTCATGACAAACCACAAATTTACGTCTCAAATTAATGCGACCATTGCTCGATATGGATGGTTCATCGGCATCCTGCAGGGATTTATATTTGAGTTTGGCCAAAAAGTTTTTCATGGCCAATAACTGTTTCTCCACTTGTTCGGTTAGGCCATCTGATTCCAAACGGCGGAAAAGCTAAATATTTAAGAAATTTGGATTATCTCCGAACAAATTTGTTTTAAGTTATTGCTTACACTATTCAATGTTTGACCCATTTCGCCGTATTGTGGCATCAATCCCGCTCTTGTTTCATTGCGCACCTTGGCCCTTTCCTCGAGGGCATGTATAAACTTGTGAACATCTGCAAAACGCATAACGCCATCGTAAACCTGCCTTGGTATTGGCTGCAGCAGACAATCCAATAATATGTCCGGCTTCTCAACTTGAATAATGGGAGTTTTCAAAAATTTCTGTATGGCCGGCATTATTTTACATTGTACATCAATGGCGGAGAGATTACGTGCTGTGGTCGAAATCATGCCACATATTTCGTGGCGAATCCATAAATTTGGATGACAAAGATAACAGGCTGTCTCCTGGATAATATCCGTCACCGTGGGCTTTTTTATGTGGCCCAATTCGATAAGTATGGTTACAGCCCTTATGGCCTTTGCTATGACAAATTCCTCACGATCTGTAAAACCTTGCTGTAGCAATGGTACCAGAATATCTGAGACCTGCCAACCCACATAGCCAGCCACACCGGCAATGTTGTCATAAAACGAGCCACGCAAATTCTTATCCTCGTCATTTAAAAATGTCATGATGTGCGATAGAATGACATCGTTAGCTGGAATTAAAGTGTATTATTAAATAATTAAAATGCTAATGGAAGTCATACCCTTTTCCTTTCCAAAGAAAGCACAGAGATCGCATATATTCGATTCCATCAGAGTCTGTTTGACAATGGCCTTTGGATCGGTTAGCAGACTTAAAACAGTTTGGCGTATAATTTCATGTAGGGCATTTAGTTCGGCCTCATAACGTCGTGTTGGCATGTCATTGGGTGAATTACGTTGAGTTTCTTCCAAAAAATAAATGGCAATTTTCGCCAATTTGGCAATGTTGCGAGCAAAGGCCACTCTTACAATGACGGCACTTTGATCACAATTCGAGAGCTGGGTAATTGATTGCAGTATGTATTCAGGAAAGACATTGGCATCACTGCGTGGAATGTCCTTGACCATACTCAAGCAGGCTGTCAAGGTCTCAATGGCTTGGACCTGGACTTTGGCCGAAGAGTTTTGGGCCAAGTGTATCTAAAAATTGAATGAAGAGTAAAAAATTATTCTATATAAACTTTGAATCTTTACTTACTATATACGGTAGAATACGATCCAAAATTGTCTCCGATGTGGTATATTTCGACAATTTTTGTAATATCTCCAGCGAGGCAATTTTCGTATTTGAATGTTTCAGACCCCGAATGCATGATGTGACCACAGTTATAATTAGTATCAATCCATCTTGGTCTGGTGCCACATTGGCACATGTCTCGGCATCTTTCTTTTCCGTCTCATTTTCCTCTACAATTTCCTTGGCGATGTCATATTTTTCATGTGTATCTTCTTCGGGTGTCAAATCGGCACAGTGACCTGAGGTCAGAACTTTAATACAATGATTTATGTCTGTATGCAGACGCATTATTTTATCATCCGGTGACATAATGGGAGCCGAAGAGAACATTTGCAAATACGATTGCAGGAATGAATAGAAATATTCTGGAAACAATTTGCCACGTTCTTGATCCAAATAATCTTCGGCACTCTTGCGGGACATGGAATTGATATCGATCATAGAGGTAAGTAAATTACGCAAACGTTCATTTTCAATGCCTTGCAGGTGTTTTTCCACAAGTTCTCGTTCACCACGTCGATAGGCCAGCAGTTGGGATAATTCAAAGGGGGCTGTGCCCTCTGTCCAAAGTTCCAATAGGGCACAACTATTTTTTGTAAGAAAATATAATTATTCGATCTAGATGGAGATATTTAAATCTTACCCTGCCGAAAATATATCCATAGCTGGCAGTAAGGTATTTCCCGAATAATGGGGACCCAAACGTATTATGGAGTCCGTGGGAAACATGGCCGCATTACCATCCATATCTTCGGACGATAGAGTCTTTACAAATCTTTCGGGAGCTATGTAACATGTACGCCTACGACTCGTATCAAAGAAATACGTATAATCAGCTGGATTATCTTCTGGCAAATATGTGGGCTTGAATGAGGCAAAATCCGATAATAATATCCAATTCCAAGAAGTTATCAAAATATTTTCCAATTTAATATCACCATGGCATATCTTTTGCTTGTGACACTGGTTGAGGGCACATAAAATCTGAAAGGTTATCCATTTTTTCTCCAGCACAGTAAGGAATGGCCGGGTGGATACACGATCATACAAACTATGTTTGACATATTCACGCATTATGTAGGCGGCTTTATCCGTGATCTGAAAATGAGAAAATGTGAATAATACGATATGGGATTAGTTATGAGCTAACTCTCACCTCCACCCTTTGGAATGGCAAACAGTTTACAGCATTTGTCAGCGATTTCTTAATGTACTCCACCCTTGCCTTGTGGTCCTCCAACGGCAAGGTGGGGTCATGTATAACAAATACTTTCACCACAATCAGACCTTCCTCAGATTTTGCCTTGGCCACTTTGAAAAATCGGGTGCTTCCCATACTTAAAGCGAGAAATAAAAACAAATTTTGATTATTTTCATCTAGGAATAGGGTGCATCATCCTTCTCCTGTATGTATTTGTTATCTATACTCACTTGGAATCGAATACAATATCACCAAATTGTCCCGAAAAATAATGCTCAACGGGATAAATTTGTGAGGGTGCTATACCAACCAATTGATTGCCCATTGTTTGTTTGTTATTTTTAATCGTCTGTGATCATTAATAAACAATTTTATATTTCCGCTGATGATTTGTTTGCAATCAAAAATTTTCTTTCATTTAATGAAATCAGCTGTGTGGCGTGTTTGTTGTTGTTTGACTGATGATAAACAAATGGAAAGAGAGTGAGAATGTAAACAGCTGTACCAAACAACTGATTTGTTATCTCTCAAATTAATTTAGTTAAGGGAATATTAAATAGATGGCGCGTTTTTCAGTGTGAATATTGAAATGTTTATAAAAGAGGGCCAACCAGAAGAGGAATAAGTGAAAAATCATCCAAAAAATATGATGGGGAATGAACTATTCAAAATAATTGAATATAAAGGTTATCTACCCAAAATGAGTGGCATAACTCAAAGAATATGGAATTAAAGTTTATTTTAAAAAAAGTTGATATGAAGAATTTGAAAGTCAAACACAGTAAGGAAATTCAAAAGTCGATCGGGACCGATACCCTACACCACTATGCATATTTAGTAGAGCTTCCGTAAAAAAATAATTTATTTGAAGTAGATCATACCACATATCAACCTTTGGCTTTAGGGCAGTTATAATTTGGTTTCAGAGGGTATTAACATATGGCAGGCATATTCAATTCTGAATCGATTTTTACCAAACTTGACGAAGACATTATTGTCTTTTATACCACATAACAAAGCTATAGAGTACACAATATCGCTTCGAGAAGGATTATATTAAACAAATATTTATTGGAGCCGAGTTCCACAAAATGGAAACGTATGTTCCGAAATTCACACAACTTGGGCTGATAATAGCCATTTTTTGCACAATAAACCAAAATCGGATTAAAATTCAGGTCATTTGGACTAATATTGGCTTTTGGTGCACAATTAACCGGAAATCGGTCGAAGATATATATGGGAGCTATTTCGATCTCAATAAAATGTGGTAGAGATATTTCTGGGCTATATCTGATATTCTGTACCAAATATCATTCTTGTGGATTGCATATTACGCTTGTGAGGGACTTAAACACCAAATCGGAAACATATACATGGGAGCTATAGCTATATCCGAACCGATTTTCACCAAAATACTGAATTCGGTCGGATGTGTCAAATTCAGGTCATTTGGGCTGATATTGGCCATTTAGTGCACAATTAACTCGAAATCGGTTGAAGATATATATGGGAGCTATATTTAAATCTGATCAGACCTCGTTAAAATTTGGCAAAGGTACTTTCGAGCTCTGTAAGATTTCTGCTACCAAATATCATTCTTATGGAATACATCTTACGATTGTGAGAGACTTAAACACCAAATCGGATGAAACATATATATGGGAGCTATAGCTATATCCGAACCGAGTTTCACCAAACTTTATGAAATTGCTTCTAGACTGAATTCGGTTGGATGTGTCAAAATTCAGGTCATTTGGAATGATATTGGCCATTTAGTGCACAATAAACTCGAAATCGGTTGAAGATATATATGGGAGCTATATCTAAATTTGAACCGATTCTCATCAATTTCAATAGGGTTCGTCTTCGGGCAAAACAAAGATTTCACCAAAATACATCGACAGACGGAGTGACATGCATAAATCGACTCAGAAAGTGATTCTATGAAGATTCTGAAGAGTAACTATGGGTCTATCTCGCTTCCTTCTCCATGATATGTAAATATGTAAATGCACAAAGACAATAATACCCTTACCCTATGTGGTGTAGGTTATAAATATCAATAAATAACAATCTTAAATTATTTTATTTTTATTTTTTTTTTCTAATTTTTTAATATTTAATTTCCAGTTTCTTTAATCTTTTCAAGATTTTCTCCATAGTGCAAGGCCTTCAAACGTTTCTTACATTTCATTTTCATGCGATCTCTGCGCCAAACATCACGCTTAACCTCAAAAGCCATTGAAGCAGCCACACAATCTTTGATGGGCTTGAGAAAAGTCCATGATCCATAGACTATATCGGAATCATCACAAATCCAACAAAAACCTATTTGATTAAAAACTTACTGAAAAATTATGTAAACTGCATAAAACAATTTGTCGAATACCCAGAAAAGTGCCGGCTAAATGTTCTTTTTCATGTTGGGTATACACATAAAATGGACCACCAATATTAGTATAGGTTGTGCCCTCAATTTTCCACTCCAAATCCATAACGTTGTGCCGTTTCGGTGGTATACATTCTTGGATTTTTATGGATAATTTGTTGCTGCTTTTATTGTTGTATGACCAAGGGAAGCTGTTGTTGGCCCAATGGATTTCGAAACATAAACCCAAAGTAGTGGAAAACCAGGTGCCCAAAATATTACATGGTGTACCTGAAATAAGAATAAAAAATTCCAATTCATTAAGGCGTAGGTGGTAACTCATTAAATTGTACAAGTTATTACAAAATGTTCGATAACTCAAAAGTCCAGAGAATGAGAGCGAGTAAAGAGAGCAATTTTACCAATTTTTGGGCAAGGCCTACATAAGGCCTTCCATGAAGACTACTTTTGACAACGACAATAAACAATTGACAATAACCTCAGTAGTTTTGGCACTATTGTGGCTTGACTCTCGATCGAATTTCAAACCAGAATTGGGTTTTTAACAGATGTGCTTTCTGGCCGATTTTATGTACGACTTGTTTTTGGGCAATCAAATGCGTTGCCAACTATCAGCGACTGCTTACAGCTGATTGAAATCCAGCTGTGTATAGATGAGCCCAAGGACGAACCCTACTGAAATTGGTGATAATAATCGGATCGGAATTAGATATAGCTCCCATATATCTTCAAACGATTTCGGGTTAATTCTGCACCAAATGGCCAATATAAGTTATAATGATCTGAATTTTGGTACATCCCACCAATTTAGTGTAAATTTGGTGAAAATCGGTTCAGATATAGCTATAGCTCCCATATATATGTTTTATGCGATTTGGTGTTTAAATCCCTCACATTCGTAATATGCATTCGACAACAATGATATTTAGTACCAGGTATCTTATAGAGCTCGGAAAAACCTCTGCCAAATTTTATCAAGATTTGGATATAGCTTCCATATATATTTTCAACCGATTTCGGGTTAATTGTACACCAAAAGGCCAATATCTTTTAAAAATTCCTAAATTTAGGTACATCCGACTGGATTTAGTCTAGAAGCAAGTACATCAAATTTATAGCTCCCATATAAAAAAAAAACGGTTTAGATACTCCGATTTGGAGTTTAAAGTCCCTCACACGCATTTCATAACAATGATCTTTGGTACCAGATGTCAGATACAGCTCTGAAGTAAGTGTATCCAAATTTGTCAAGATTGGTTTAGATTTGGATATAGCTCCCATATATATCTTCAACCGATTTCGGATTAATTGTGCTCCAGCTAATATCAGTCCAAATGACCTGCATTTTGGTGAAAATCAGTTCAGATATAGCTATAGCCCCTTATATATGTTTCATCCGATTTGGTGTTTAAGTCCCTCACATTCGTAATATGCATTCGACAACAATGATATTTGGTACCAGATATATAATAGAGCTCAAAAATACCTTTGCCAAACTATAGCGAGAACGGCTAAGATTTGGAAATAGCTCCCATATGTATCCTTAATCCGATTTCAGGTTTATTGTGTAAATAATGGCTGATTTCAGTCCGACTAGAGTGAATTTCGGGACGTACGATTCCATTTTGTACAACTCGGCTCCGATATATATTTTTCAATATTATTCTTCTCGAAGTGATATCATGCAATCTATAGCAATGTTATTTGGTATAAAAGATTGAAATGTCTTCGTCAAACTTAGTTCCCTCTGAAACCAAACTATAGCTGCTCTAAAGCCAAATGCTGATAGGTGGTATCATGGTGCAATAAAAAGGTAAGGTAGAGCTACCAGTCGGTTACAATTTTTTTCTGAGTGTGCCAATTTTGTGTATGTATTTATAGTTTTGAAAAATGAAAACAAAATATTTTCAAAACCAATGATTAGAAGACACGGACATTGCGGCTCGAGCTCTAAAGCTATTACCAGTTTAGCCATGAAATTGGAAGATTGGAGATTTTGGATAATAATTTTCAGAGGCATTTCATTTAATTTTCCCTTATTGTACCATGGGTGGTATGATCTATTTCAAATAAATTCTTTTGTTACGGGAGCTCTACTAAATATGCATCGTGGTGTAGGGTATCATATAGTCGGCCCAGCCCGGCTTTTGATTTACCTTACTGGCTTTTACTGAAAAAGTTATCGAACACATCTAATATCATCTATGCTCTTACCATTTACATGATTTTCCCCTTCATTTCGGTTTTCAGACCCTTTCAATTGTTCCAATTTGTCTAAAACTCGTTCCAGAACATTTCTTATTTCAGTTGTTGTTCTATCCCTGTTATCATCAGGGATATTTCTCAAAATTGATGGATTCTGCTGAAAATTCCCAGAGTTTTCTAAAATGTTAAGAAATCCGTATTTTCAATTGATCAAGAAATGTTTTGGCCCTTTTACCATTTCCAAAAATGTAATTTTTGATAATTCCCTTCAAATTCTTGGACTCTTCTAAAGTGGTTACATTCAGGTCCATGGGTTTCGTTAGAATTGAAGCAATATCCATGACACTTGTATTCATTTTATCCGCAATATTTTCCAAGATATTTCCCTTGTTATTAATTCCAGTCTTATTTGGATTTAAACTGATCTCTAGAGCTTTTGTTAGAACCGAAGGATAAAGAGATTGGGATAAATTCCGATGAGATATGTTGTCATTACGGCATCTATTTATCTTAGGAATGTGACTGAGACTTCTATTTGGGCGTTTTTGTGACAAATTTGTTGTTTTTGCCTGTCTTGGTGTTATTTTTCGGCTGGATAGTTTTCCTTCTTGGTTATTGTTAGGTAATTCATGATATATTAGTTCCTGCTTGACTTGATTCAAACGTTCCATGAAAATATCATATAGATCACCATTTGTTCCTTTCATAGCGGGCCTTTTTGGTATATGCGTGTCGGAAGTCAGATCGTTTTCGTATGATACTGCTTGAGCCGAGGAACCCCCGCCATGAGAAAGTATTTTGACCCATATAAAGATGTATATTAAAATTATGAGATATTTATGTTTCCCTTTGGAATACATTTAATTTTTTTTGAACAAATGACTATTTTTGACATTGTAAAATGTCAATTCAAATTCAGAAATTATTTTGTGAGTAAAACGACGGGGAAAATAAATGAAAATGAAAAGTAACAATTCAAGGTAGCCTCATTATAAGTTATATCTAAAAAAGCAGCTAAATTCGACCGGGCCAAACTTGGCATACTCCCCACCATTTGGAATCAACTTGAAAAATAAAAAAAAATAATCCGTCGAAAAATACCGCACAAATAAAAATCTTTATATGGGGGCTATACGTAGACGTGGTCCTGCATAAGTTATTTTTTGTCATAGGCTGTCGTAACGATTCCGAACTTCAAATACGAAATTTGAAACAATTCCGGTGAAAAATGTCGCTAAAATCATCAAAATATCGAATATCGGGGGCTAGCGTTATATAAGCGATATACGAAGACTGGAATCTGCATAGACCATTTTCCGTCATAGGCTGTAGTATCCACTACGAACTTCAAATACTAAATTTGAAACAATTCCGGTGAATAATGTCGCTATAAACATCAAAGTGCCGAATTTTGGGAGGTACCGTCAAATGGGGGTTATACGAAGACGTGGACCTGCATAAACAATTTTCTGTCACAGACTGTATTATCTATTACGAACTCCAAATACGAAATTTGAAACAGTTCTGGTGAATAATGTCGCTAAAATCATCAAAATACCGAATATCGGGAGGGGGCTATACGAAGATGTGGACCTGCACAGACAATTTTCTGTCATAGGATGTAGTATCGATTAAGAACTTCAAATACTAAATTTGGGACAATTCCGGAGATTAATGTCGCTAAAATCATCAAAATACCGAATATCGGGGGTACCGTTACATGGGTGCTATACTAAACGACCTATGTGGACAATTCTCTTCCAGGAGGTATTGCACTCAAAAACAACTCCTTGTGTAGAAATTTAGACAATTTTATTGAAAAAATTGGCTTAAATCATAAAAGTACCGAACGTCGGGAGGTACCGTTCTATTGGGGGATATACGATATCGTGAACCTATATAGACGTTGGTAGAATTTCGTTGGTAGAATTTCAAATAATTCGAACTTGACCTCCCTATGACAGATAAATGACAGATCGTTGCAAAATTTTAGCCTCCTACCTTAATTTGTTTTGACTCTAACGAGATAATAATAGAGGGACGGACACAGGGCTAAATCGTCTTAGAATTGAACGCTAATCAAGAATATATACACTTTGCTAGGTCTAAAAATTCGATGAGTTACTGTTTTTTTTTTCCTCGAAAAAGACAAAATACGCAACCACAAGCAGGCCCAAAAAGAAATTCTGAAGTATTTATCCGATATTAATTTTCAAAATTTGAAACTCTCTCAATTACGAAGTTAACATATCATTCCCTTAATATTCATTTATTTCAGTTAAATTCCAATCAATTCTATTATCATCTGCAGATGACTTATTTTTCAAATATTCTCCATAACAATGATCACATCGTTTTCCATCATCACCCATAAAATTAGTTTCCAATTCATCATTTGTTATATCCGCATACTGATGATCGTACGGATTGGTAATACACGATAGGCGTTTCTTGAAAATGTCATATAGGCTGGTACTGCCCATGGCGGAACGTGTGTCCTTTGTTGGAATATTTTCCTTTTGGATGACAAAGTTCAGTGGTCTAAGGCGTTGCATAAATTCATCGTATAAACCATGGACTTGATGGGGTTTCTCTGGGAGGACTTGATGGGGTTTCTCTGGGAGGACTTGATGGGGTTTCTCTAGAAGGAGTGTTAAACATTACTACGGGATGATGTGTGGAAAACTTACAAACCTTTTTCATCATTTCGCGATTCTGTGTCTGAATCCGTTTCTATCCTTCGCAGGAGAGTTAGGCAAATAATTAGTAAAAATATGACGTTGTTATTCATTGTTTTTTTCCTTAATTTATTATTATTTGACTTTTTGTACACTTGCAGAAATTTGTGGCTGAGAAGAATTTTTTTATATACCCTCAGCCATATGGCTAGTCATAGCCTCAGCCATATGGCTAGTTATAGCCTCAGCCATATGGCTACAGAGGGTATATATCACTCCTTCTGGTTCTTCCCCCACAAAACGTAAACATCCCAGGTGTGGTGTGAAGATGGAATATATCGGCCAACTTCTTCGGGGACCTCCCCCACAAAAGGTCAAAATTTTGAATATGCATGAAGTTCATAAAACAGGAAATTAACATCCGATTCCATTCAGACTTGGCACATCCCAATATTTCCTTCAACACAAGACCTCTTATAAAGATGGCAGAGATCGGACCATTTCTTCTGGTACCTCCCCCACAAAAGGGGGTAAAATTTTGAAAAACAAAACACTCAAAGAAGGAGAAATATGCTTCCGGATCTCTTGAAATTACACACATTACGATATTTTTATTAGCCCAAGGTCTGGTGTGATGTTGTAACATATCGGTCCACACCTTCTGATATATCTCTCTCACAAAGAACCAAAATTTTAATAATATTCATGAAGCTCATAAAACGCTAAACCAACATCCGATTCCATTCAGACTTGGCACATCTTAATAAGAATTCAAGACCAATGTAGCTTCGGCATCAATTTATTTTAAAATATTTAATAATTTATTAACAATTCTCTTCAATTTTCATATGAGGATAATAAATTTCGTGTTGGGGCTGAAATGCTTCCTTAATGGTTAGGGGAGATGACCAACGCAGCAAATTATGAGGGCTACCCGGCTTATCATTTGTTCCCGATAATTTACTACCACCAAAAGGTTGTTGACCTACTACCGCACCCGTTGATTTGTCATTGATATACAAATTACCAGCCGCTGTTTGAAGTCTCACTAAAGCCTCCTTAAGAAATGTTTCATCCCGCGCAAATATAGAACCCGTCAAGGCATATTTTGTTGTTGAACCCATCAAATCAAGGGTATTCCAAAGGTCACTCTCCTTATAAACATACACCATCAACAGAGGACCGAAAATTTCCTCTTTTAATAGAATATCATAAGGATCACGACAAACAACAATTGTCGGCTCGACAAAATAACCCCGTAAATTTGTGCAACGGCCACCGATTAAAACATTACATTGCGGATTTGTTTTGGCCAAATCTAAATATTTGGCAATGCGTAGAAATGCCTTATCATCGATGACAGCCCCTAGGAAGGTATCAAAATCACAAACATCACCCATCAACAGATATCCGGTTTGGGAACAAAGCATATCCTTGATTTCCGTTTCCCATAGGCTCTGGGGAACATAGAGTCTGGAACAAGCCGAACACTTCTGTCCACCATACTCAAAGGCACTGCGTATGGTGCAGGCCACCACAGATGCAACATCGGCAGAGGAATGGACAAAATAGAAATTTTTACCTCCACATTCACCGCTAAGGCGGGGAAAACTTTTGTAAAATTCCAAATGTTTTGAGACCAATTTCCAAAGTGTGCGAAATGTGGTCAAGGAACCGGTGAAGTTAATGCCTCCCAAATTAGTGGAGTAGGTAATGGTCTGACCAAAAACTGGGCCATCGGCTGGTATGAAATTAACCACTCCATCGGGCAGGCCAGCTTCTTGCATAATTTTGAAAATCAACCAACTTGAGAGCATTGCAGAGTGCGAGGGCTTCCACAGTACTGTGTTGCCCATTAGGGCTGGCGTATAGGCCAGATTACCACCAATGGCAGTAAAATTAAAAGGACTAATAGCTGCCACAAAACCATCCAAAGACCTCCA
Source organism: Musca domestica (assembly GCF_030504385.1). Lineage (NCBI taxonomy): Eukaryota > Metazoa > Arthropoda > Insecta > Diptera > Muscidae > Musca > Musca domestica. The sequence goes on from NW_026712312.1 coordinate 1,816,484, forward strand.
TATCATGTGATTTTTTGAAACACCCGGACTCGGGCTTAACGGCTGATATTTGTGTAGTTCATTTAGAAAGCCAGCATTCATCCTCATGAAATCAATCAACTCAACACCGGCATCTATTTCGGCCTGTTGCAATGTCTTGGACTGACCCAACATGGTGGCAGCCACCAATTGGGCTTTGTATTTTGTTGACATCAATTCTGCCGCCCTAAACCAAATATCCAGGCGGGTCTTTACATCCGTTCTAGACCATTTGGTTTTTGCTTCCACAGCTGTACGTATGGCCTTATTGATTAGATTTTCATCAGCCTCATAATATTTGGCCAAACATTGATGATGTCGATGTGGTATAACCTGCCAACGTTCTGTTTTGCTTTTCAATTCTTTGCCACCAATAACTATGGGAATTTCTTGAACATTGGATTGGTAGGATTCCAGAGATTCTTGTAATTGTTTTAGTTCTTCTGAGCCGCTATTATATTTCAGAATGGTTTCATTTCTTATTTCCAGTTTGGGGTCAAATTGCGGCACATCAACAATGGATTTTGTTTTGATTTGTGTTTTGAGATTCACTTTCTTTGGAGCCGTTGAAAATAGTCGGAAGATGGAGTGGGGTTTTGATTTGAAAGACATTTTCAATTATTGATAGTATGTCAGTAATTTAAAAAAAGAATGGAAGAAATATGCCTTCAATATTCAATATCCCTAAATTTTCGGGCAAATTGTCAAAATATTTGAAATTATTTTTCTACCAAGGATTTTTATACCCTCCATCTTGGAAAGCAGGGTCATTCCGTTTGTAACATCTCTAAATATTCGTCGTAGACTCCATAAAGTCTATATATTTGTTATCAGCATAAAATTCTAAGTCGATTTAACGATGTCCGTCGTCTGTCTTCTGAAATCACGATACACGCCACATTATTTGACGTAGAGCGTCAAAATTTTGCAGAATAATTTGTATTGTGTCTAGGATGGTTGGTATTGAAAATGACATATATCGGTCCACGTTTAAGTATAGCCCCCATATAACGGTACCTCCCGATATTCGGTATTTTGATGATTTTTGCCACATTTTTTTCATGGATTTGTCTAAAAATTGGTATTTGTTGGTCATAGTGAGTTCTAGCTGCGATGGCGAAACATTGCATGTATAGGTCCACGTTTTGGTATAGCTCCATATAACTGTACCTCCCGACTTTTTGTTATTTTGATGATTTTTGCCACATTTTTTCACGGATTTGTAGGTCATAATGGGTCCTAGTTCGTGTGGCGAAACATTGTATGTATAGGTCCACGTTTTGGTATAGCCCTATATAGCGGTACCTCCAGATATTCGGCAATTTGATGATTTTTTGCCACATTTTCCCACGAATATGTCTAAAAATTGGTATTTGTGATTCATAATTGGTTCTAATGTTTCCATTATCCTAAGGTGGAGGATATTAATAGTTTGGCACGGCAGAACTTAATGTTTTTTTACTTGTTGTCTATTAAAAAAGACTTATTTCTAGTGACCTCAAACAGACTTTCTTTGGACATTTTGAAAGGCGGTCTTCATGTCGTCGTCCCTCCTGGTCGTCTAAATTGTGTTTTGTCCGCAAAATATACGGAAGCTTTCATTTATCACTCCAATACATGCAACTAAATGGGAGCTTTAACTCATCTCCTCTGGTTTGTCTATACATTGACCGCCTTCTAGTCGCGTTTGTTCTGCTTCAGGGACTTTATTCCAGTCGCTTATAATCCTTCTTTTTGCAAAAGTCTACAGGAGATTGTTTCTTCTCGTTTATATAACCATTCTTTCTATTAAAAAAAACTTCCTTCTGGCCCTAGGCTCGTTGCTACTTTTTAGTAACGGCTAAGTTGAAAAAGTAGTTGGCAACACTGTACAGCTCCTTCTGTGAGTTACAGTTGTCACTTTTATCGCTTTCCAACACTACGAAATCAAACAGCTGTGCTTCTTTTGTTTACTTTATTTATAAAAACAACAACAATTAAAAACACACAAAATTACACAATGCAACTTAGCCGGATTTTACTAAAACCCAGAGCCTCCGAGGTATTGACAGCCTATTTAAAACAATGCAACGAACCACCCTGGACATCCTATTTTGTTAAGGTAAACCATGAGTTGAGTTAAAAACCAAACAACCAATACACTTCACATTGATTGTTACAGCTCAAGGATGTAGAGAATGACCAATGGGGTCGATCACATTTCAATTGGACACTGGATAGTGGAGCCAACTATCATATCCTGCGGACAGCATGTTATCCATATTTAAAGTATCACTGCACAAAACGAGAAATACAAGACTTGTCGTTGGAAGATAAATTCTTTCGTTTTCTGAAGATTATTAATTTGGGTAAGAGATGCAGCCGGCACAGAAATTTATGAGAATTTTGAATTTAATTTTACTCATTTGTTTTCGTTAGGTTTGCCCATGCTGTTCTATGGCCTGGCTGCTATACGTTTAATAAGTCACGAGGAAGTTGTACACTTACCAACTGGTGACAAGGTTTCCATATATTTTTTGTATGCCGAAGATAAGGGTTCTAGATTTTAAAAAATATGAACTAACGAATTCGTTATAAAGTTTGTTGTTGATAAATGAAGAAAAATGGAGGCTGTGTACATAAATAACTAGAAATATAGTTCTCCTATGACCGGGAGACTGGGAACATAAAATAAACCAATGTTATTTTAAACTATGCTGGAAATCGAACAATAATATTAAAATTCGAATATTAACTTCTATTTAAGTAGTCATCGTAGTTAAAAATATATTTTTGCTTGTTTTTACAGACCAGTCTTAGTCGTTTATGGAAGTTGCCATATAAAAGGACTCCAGCAAACCTAACCAACTAACTCCAGTGCTTCTGTTACTTCAAACCTTACATGTTGGCACCTTTTTGAAATTGAATTGTAAAGCAGGGCCAGGTCAGGACAAACATCAGAACGAGCTGCCACAACAATGATCCAATACTCCTCATATATATTCTGATTGTCTGTAAACTTCTCTACTTTTAAATTTCTGAAAAAGACTTATTTTCTTCAAAGGCCAATATCAGTTCAAATGACCTGAATTTTGTCCCATCCGACCGAAATCAGTCTAGAAGCAAGTACATTAAATTTGGTGAAAATCGGTTCTTATGTAGCTATAGCTCCCATATGTATGTTTTATTCGAATTGGTGTTTAAGTCCCTCACATTCGTAATATGCACTCCACAAGAATGATATTTGGTATCAGATATCTTATAGAGTTCGGAAATACCTTTGACAAATTTTTATCGAGATCGGCTAATATTTGTATATAGCTCCCATATATATCCTTAATCTGATTTCATGTTTATTGTGCAAATAATGGCTGATATCAGCCCAAATGGAGTGAATTTTGGGACGTATGTTTCCATTATGTGGAAATCGGCTCCGATATATACCCTCCACCATAGTATGAAGGGTATATTAAGTTTGTCATTCCGTTTGCAATACCTCGAAATATAAATTTTAGACCCCACAAAGTATATATTTTCTTGATCAGCATTAAATTCTATATCGATTTAGCTATGTCCGTCTATCCGTCTGTGGAAGTCCCTCTAGCTTTCGAAAGAATCAAAGTAGATTGATAAAATTTTACTCAAATGTATATTATGTCTGCATGACTTGTGGTATTAAAAATGGGCCATGTAGGTCCAAGTTTTGGTATAGCCCACATATAACGGTACCAACCGATATTCAGTATTTTAGCGACATTATTCACCGCAATTATTTCAAATTTGGTATTTGAAGTACGTAATGGATACTACATCCTAAGACAAAAAATTGTCTGTACTGGTCCACGTCTTCGTTTAGCCTCCATATAACGCTACCTCCCAATATTCGGTATTTTGATGATTTTAGCGTCATTATTCACCGGAATTGTTTCAAATTACGTATTTAGAGTTCGTAATGGGAACTACAGTCTGTGACAGAAAATTGTCTATGCAGGTCCAGATCTTCGTTGTTGTTGTTGTTGTTGTAGCAGTAGTACATGTGTGTGTTTCTGTTCTGCTAATCTGGTTCCAGATCCAGGTTTAGAAATTCGGCTACTTTAACGGGCTGTAGCCAGAGATCCTCTGGAGTGAGTTGGGTAGGTTTGGCTGAGCAATTAAAAAGGTGTAGCGTATTGTGCGGGCCTGTATCGCACGCCGGGCAGGCGTCACGCACATCTTCATCAATTCGTGCCCAATACGAATTGAGGCGACTACACCATCCTGAACGTAATTGCGCCAAAACTACCCTGGTTTGTCTAGGCAGCTGACGTTCTTCGGCTGCAATGGATGGGGGGTGGACTCCGAGGACGGCATTCACTTTGTAACTGCTAATAGCATCCGCGACTGCATCGGTGTGAATGCCACTCAGACCTGCCTGATAGGCTTCTTGATCTAGAGGCTCTCTTTTGTAGCGCTGGACCTCCCTCTCTAGATCATGTATGTCCTTCCTGACACGCCTGGGTGGGGGAGAGTTATCCACCATATAATGGTTGGGATGACTCTCACGGTAACACCCAAGCAGGTACTGCAACGAAAGCATATGATTATGCTGACGTAAGGGAAGGACTTTCGCCTCCTCATGTAGATGGTCCACTGGTGTCATGAGGAGGCACCCTGTCGCAGTTCTCAGGGCAGCGTTCTGGCAGGTCTGGATATTCTTCCACTGCGTAGCACTAGTATTCGCAGACCACACTGGAGCCGCATAGTTGACCACAGACCGACCTATCGCGTTATAAGAGGTCAACAAGGTTTCTTTGTCCGCACCCCAAGAGCTGCCGGCTAGCGCCTTGAGGACCTTGTTCCTACTTTTCATCTTGTCGCAGATAGCTGTGGCTTGTGCGGACGACTTGAACATGCTGTCGAACGTTACCCCAAGGATCTTGGGGTAGTTCGTGGTCGGTATTAGATTCCCCTCGACCTGAACATTCAGCTGTGTTCTCATCTCCGCAGACCATGTGGTAAAGAGTGTGGCCGTTGATTT